>NC_050077.1:0-307320 GCF_009764565.3 Dermochelys coriacea | reverse complement strand
CAGATTAGGAGACATTTAGTTTGAGATCAGACTCCCAGAAGGATACTCAACTCTGGTGATGGGCCTGCTTTCCATTGAATGAAATCTTGTTGAGGAAAAGGTAGTGGGATTAGTGCTAGAAGGGATACTTAACCCACCTTCCTGTCCCCTGGGGCCATTGACCCAGTCTTGTCTCCTATACAGCTTAAAAAATATCAGGACGTGTTCAAGATTCCTGGGCTAGGCTGAGAGTTTGCTTTATCACCATTTGCCTCAATGTCCTAAGCCCTCTTCTGAGCAGGGTTTATTTTAAGGACAATTAAGTTATAGCTCACATAAGCATTGTTTTTCAGCTTTAGAGAATCTATTGTCTATCACGAGCAGCGTAGCACAACAGTCTTAAGAGGTGCTGTACTATCGAAGTTGGAGTGTCTAAGGCATCTTCAGAACTATGCAGCATTGCTATTGTCCCATAATGCTGTTGAACTGTCTAGCAATTGTGCTAGATACAGCCCCAGAAAACTTCCTGAGGGATGGGTAAAAAGTATTATATCCATGCTTCAGCTTTTGTGATGCGATATATGAGGGACGGTATGTTGGACACTGACGCCTTCTGTATTGGGCATTTTCAAAGGATCCTGTGGACTTAGCCCTCACAAACTGAAGAGAAATCATTTGTTAGGTTGACTTTGGAAATCCAAGTTTAATTATCAGTGATAAATTTTCCCAATTTTAAAATAATATAGACAATAGATGTATGTCTCCTGCAACCTAGACAACAAACACTGAAAATGTGTGTGCACGTGTGTTTGTATGTATGTGTGAAGTGGGGGAATATTACATGATGCAAATGCTGTGAACTGTGGCTGGATGGGCAATATTATATTCATCCCACTTCCAACTTTTCACTATTTATGCTGGACCGAGGAGTGTCTTTGTGAAGGACCATATAAATATTTTGGAGATATAGGTCCTGTTGGCTCAAAAACGAGTCCATAAAGAAGGCAGTAGCTTAAATAATGAAGTTCTTTCACCCCCCAGATCCTGACTGGGAGCGGAGTATTCCAACTGGACCATATAGCTGTAATTCTTCCTATCTATGCTGAGATTCTTTGTTAGTCTTGGTAGTTTCCTGTGGGAATAAGATATTCATTAATAATGTCTTAGCTGCAGAAAGGAGGTACATGATTTACTAAAGCTGGGCTTTGGGGATGCTGCACACAACTCTTTCTTCCTCGACCTAGTGTTTTAAAAAGAACTGATTTGTGTACAAATGGGTATGGTATTTATACTACTTGAAGCATTTGGTGAATACTTCAACCATGTTGTCTTTGGGCCAATATTTTACTAATTAAACTATGAATCACTTCTGCAATGACTCATGGCCCAGAAAATGTCTGTCTATAGATACTTCCTTCAGTCATCTTGCAGGTAAGTAATTCTCTTTGACCTAGAGCAGTGTATTTTCAGCTAAAATGGGAAATTTTATAATCAAATTGGTAAACTGCATTTCCCCATAATGTGTTTGCACTGTCTTGGAAGAAACACAGCTATAAACAGTGAACAATTTAGAAATGGAAAACCATTTCTTAAACTGAATGAAGCATGCAAATCCAGTCCATCTGAATGACCGTGAATGGGGATAGTTGCTGTTTGAAAAGCTTATGTACTGAGTTTGATTGAATATGGCAGTCTCCTCCTAAATTGTGGCAGAACTCACAACTGCTCTATCTAACAAAAAACAAACAAACAAGGAACTATAATCAATTTTGATAGATGTTAGCTGTCTTTCAGGGTGGCAGTCGCTTATGATGTGTGTAATATCCTCTACCTGGTTTGTAGCTGTAACTGTGATGTACAGGAAAAGCAAAAAATAAAGAAGCAAACAAAAACAGAAGCAAATAATGTGGTGATATTAGGATAAACATTTTTGTATTTTTATTCTTCTAAGGTTATTTGCTGGTGCGCATTGGCCTCTAGTTCAGTCTGTGTTATTTAAATTCTAATATATGAATTATTTGGATTGAATTCATGTTCGGGGCCATGGTGTTGTATGTATTGATGTACAGCCTTGAATGTGAATAATTATTGTAAACTATATTTTACACCTTTCTCTGGCTTTATTATATAAATTTTCTATTGGTCGATGATTTAATCATGTCTCATAATTTAATGACTGTTTTGTTCTCCGCCCGACAGCTCTCTGTGCTGTAGATGTAGCTAGTGACTGGATGATGAATTTTCACTTATGCTCGATAGTCTTGTAATAAAAGCATGTAGGGTCCTAGGCCCTAGGCTCCCGCCTCTTTTTCTGCGCCGCTCGGCACGGGGAGTGCGGCAGCCGGAGGGCTGCTACCTGCCGCCCTCGGTTGAGGGGCCGCGGCGCGTGCGGGACAAACGCGCCCGCGGCGGGTACTTCCGGCGGATATCACGTCAGTGTAAGAGACGGGGGAACGCCCCTTCTGCCACGGGAGAAGAGATCCGAGCGGACACTTCCTGTCTCGGGGGGAGGGGGTGTGTGGCGTGGATGCCAGGGGGCAGCCGCCTGCGTCGCCCGGCCGGGCTCGGTGCTCGCGGGGAGAGGGGCGTGGGAACGGTGAGTCTCCAGGCCGTGCACGTCCAGTTGCGGAGTTACGGGTCCCCCAAAGGCAGGGCAAGGGGGTTGGTATCTGCCGGACCGCTTCCGGCAGAGAAGGGCCTGGGGAGTCGGTATTACGAACGGATACTTCCGCTAGGAGGGTGCGCGCGGGAGGGGGTCGGGGACCGACGTCCGGGTTGGACCTTTCCGGCGCTGGAGTGAGGATGGCGGCGGAGAATCACTGCGAGTTCCCGGTTCCCTCCATGGGCGTCCTTGGCCTAGCGGGGACAGGCGGGCTCTGCCGCCGCTGTAGCTCGGGGGCCTCCCCTAGTGCGGTCCTAGGTAAATGGGTCCGGCTGAACGTGGGGGGCACCTGCTTCCTCACCACCCGGCAGACGCTCTGCAGGGACCCCAAGTCCTTCCTCTTCCGCCTCTGCCAAGCCGACCCCGATCTGGACTCGGACAAGGTGAGACCGACGGAGGGAACCCCGTGATCTGGGCCAACCCGCGCGGGTCCCTCTCTCCTCGCTGCATGGGCTCTGCTTCCAGCTGCATTCGGGTAGGGTTAGGCCGGGGCCCCTCGCTAGACTAGCCAAAGCGAGGCTGGGACCTGCTTGTGCTGCGGGGGAATCCGGCCCCACTTTTCTTTTTACCACTATCGCCATATCTTGGGTCCAGGGCGAGAGAGGCACCTAAGATCCAAGCTTGCCCTGGAGTCCAGTCAGGTGAGTGAATGGTTCCACATGCCCCCTTTTTCTCCCAAGACATTCACACGCTTCCCTGTTCTAGCACACTGACCCATCTCTGTTCTCACGATCTCACTACCCCAATTAAAATCCTATAAGGAGAAACAGCAGACTTTGAACACGGGAAATCCTGAGGTAAAGGTGTCTAGGGGGTGTGGGCCAGAAGGGGTAGGCAGGGCTGGGGATAACCCTGCCAACTTAGAAACATGCCAGGCTTTTTAGTGGTATTTACTAGTTGTATTCAGAGAAGCTCTGTGTTAATTTTGCTTTGTAATTTACCAATCGAGCCTTTAGTATCATAAGAGTAAATTAACAATGGGGGACAAAACTCCTTTTTTTTTTTTTTCTTTGCTGTATAATACTTTAAATTGAAGAGAATCCCGTATAGGTTAGAAGGAAGTGTGAAGTTTCATTTCTTGGGAACAGATATACATTTATTTTCTTTTTTTCTCCTTTTCTTTGTTAGTCTTAAAAATGGTAATAGAACATTTAGGGGTGTTTGCAGTACCATAATCAGAGGAGTCCTTTAAGATTATGTAATATGAATATACTGTTATGAAGCTGTTCAGTTGATCAAGTTGATCCTGGGGATTGGAACAGGCCAATTCCTACAGACTACCCATATAGTTAATTGGTGTTTGGTTCTTGTATCACATGCATGACCATTTGAAGTGCCCTATAAATCTCTTAAAAGGAGCACAAGGTCTGTGTTTGTGTGAATTTCTAGGTCGCTTTTATTTGTCATGGTGCATAGATATTTTATTTAAATTCTGTCAGGTCAATTTTGCATTGTCGTGTCCCCCATAGTTTACAATTTGTCAATTCTGAAACTGAGCTATGCCATTGCTGTACAAAAGAGTACATTAAATACAAAAGAAAAGCGTATTGGAGGCAAAATCCAAAAGGCTAAGGCACTGAATGAGTAAGGGGAAAAAAAGGCAAGAAGAGGTTGTATAAATATATTAGGAGAAAAAGGAAAACGTAGATCCATTTACTTAATGGGGAAGGAGAGGAAATAATGAATGACACCCAGAATGCTGAGTTGCTCAGTGCTTTTTTTTTTTTTTTTTTTTTGTGGTTTCCGTCTTCACTGAAAATCTTGATTGTGACCAGATACTTAACAATGTGGGAAGGATCTCAGATCAAAATAGGGAAAGAACAAGTTTAAAGAATCTTTAGATGTTTAAAGAATATTTAAATGTATGTAACTTGACAGAGCCAGATGAAATTCACCTTTGAGTACTTAAGAAACTAGCCAAAGCAATCTCTGAACTTTTAGCAATTGTCTTTGGGAGCTAATGGAGGAAGGGTGAGGTACCATGGGGCCGGAGAATGGCAAACGTAGCTAACTTCAAAAAGGGGGAAAATCAGAGCTGGGCAATTATAGACACGTCAGCTTAACTTTGATACCCAGAAAGATACTGGGACAATCAGTTTATCGTAACCTAAAAGATAATAAGGAGATGAGTAGTAGCCAACATGGATTTATCAAGAACAAATAATGTCAAACCAAACTTATTTTCTTCTTTGATAAGTTAACTGACCTAGTGGATAGAGAGGAAGCAATAAATAGGACATATACAGTCTTTAGTAAGGCATTTGACCCTGTCCCATATGACAGTCTCATAAACAAATTACGGAACTTTAAATTTAGATGGAAATATTATAAGATAGGTGCATAACTGGTTCAAAGGCTGTTTCCAAAGAGTAGATATCAATGGCTTTCTGTCAAACTGGGGGATATATGTTTCTCTTGGGTCTACGCTGTTCAGTATTTTCATTAACTACTTTGATAGAGTGGAGAGTATACTTATGAATCTGTTGTTGTGATGTTTAAACCGTTTCTTTGCCTGAAATGTTGCAAATTAGTAATTTGTGTGTAGTTCATGACAAGATAACAGGGTGCTGCTAATCAAACTATTATGTAAGAGCACAGGCTATCAGATCTCGGTGTGTTAATCTCTAATAACAAACACGTGTTGTTTCATTGCTGTATATGTTGGTACCACTCACCATTCCTGGGGGAATTCTGCACCACTGCGCACGTGCATAATTAATGAGCCAGACATTTTTAATTTTTTTTGCATAGAAAAAAAGCTTCTGTCGGAAAGTTGCTTCAGTCCCGCCTTTTGCACACCAGAGAGTGCTATGGCTCTAGAACAGGGGGAAGGGATAGCTCAGTGATTTTGAGCATTGGCCTGCTAAACCCAGGGTTATGAGTTCAATCCCTGAAGGGGCCATTTAGGAATTTGGGGCAAAAATTGGGGATTGGTCCTGCTTTGAGCAGGGGGTTGGACTAGATGAGGTCCCTTCCAACCCTGATATTCTATGAACAGAGTAGCCTCGTCTGGAAAGTTGCTGCAGTTCTGCCTTTTGCCCACCAGAGGGCACAATGGTGATAAAACAGCAGCAGCAGCTCCTGGCCTGCTAGGGAAGAGAGAGAGCCTGCCTTCTTCACAGCGATTGTTAGACCAGGTCGGGAGACAGACATTCTTTGGTGCTGCTGGGGGCTCAGATGGGAAACGTAAGGGCTAGTGGGGGAGGATAGACTGGGGCAGCGGCTGAACGGAAGTGGAGGTGCAGGGCTATATGGGAATGGGGGAGGGGATGCAGGGCTGGATGAGGATGCCAGACTGAATGGGAAAAGCTAAGAGTCAGCCAGGGTCTGCATGGGGGAAGCTTCCTAACAATTCCCCGTCCAAAAAACCCTGTTCCACACTTTTCCCATCCATACCAACACCATCCAAGTTCACACCCAGGCTCCTTCCTAGCAGTTACTTCCCTCTCCCTCAGCTCCTCTGTTACCCCTGACTCCCCCAAGCCTTTGCATTGCTTCTGAGGGGTGTGGGAAATACAGTTCGGTATTATACTTTAAATGAATTACTCAGAGTTCTGTATTAACATGCAGCGTAAGGAATCTGTCAAAAAACATTGCCTGAATCTTTTTTGTTTTCTGTGTGGTTACAGACAAGCTTACTGACAGGTATTTTGAAATAAATTACCAAAAATAATTGAAACTGGTGTGATTTGTATTGTTATTTTGACAAATAAAATAGGCAGAATTTTGCAGAATTTGAAAATACTGTGTACAGAATTTATTTTTTGATTTTTTGGCACAGAATTCTCCCAGGAGTAACTTACTATTTAAAGAAGGTTGAAGTCGGGCTGAAATTGAAGATGAGAATGTAGGTCTGAAAGGCCTTTTGCAGTGACTGGGCAGTTTGTAAAATGGATGTAAAATAGACACTAGTTATCTTGTACTTTAGCATTAAATTGTACACTCAAATAGGACATTCTCAAGATCAGAAAAATTTAGAGTATTTTGTACATATGTAAGGGATGAACATTTTTAGTAAAGGACGGGAAATATGAGGAAAAATTACAATAGTTGTGAAAATCCATCTTTGAGAAGATTCTGCTCTTAGGATATGCTTGTAGATAGCACCACAGCCCAGAAATCTATGGAAATTGACTATAAGTCTCTACAAATCTGTAAGTATTTACATGGGGAACAAATATTTAGTAATGGGCTCTTCAATCTAGCAGGCAAAGGTATAGCATAATCCAGTAGCTGAAACCTGAAGCTAGACAAATTCAGATGGGAAATAAGGTGTAAATTTTTAATGATGAGAGTAATTACTGAAAGAGTTTACCAAGGGTCACAGTGGATTCTCCATCACTGGCAATTTTAAAATCAGGATTGGATGTTTTTGTAAAAGATCTGCTCTAGGAATTATTTTGGGGAAATTCTATGGCCTTTGTCATACAGGAGATCAGACTAGATGATCACAGTGATCCCTTCTTACCCTGGAATCTGTGACTGTGGGTGGGGTGGATTTCATCTTACTTCGGAACAGTTTGTGTGTGTGTCAGAAGGATGGACCCATGTACCCTCACAACAGTGAGGCAGCACATCTTCTGATTATCTGCTTCCAATTGGTCAGAAATGTCTTTTCAGTACTACCAATGGAGTGATTGAGAGCAAATAGTTTTTTATACAGTGATAGTTAAAGTTAGTATTTTACATACATTTTTATGCTGTGAAGAGTTGTTTACATGGGCTGATATTTAACCAGTTGATATGTAAATAGTTAAAGGCAGCCATTATTACCATTTTATTAAACTTAGTTGTGTCTTTGGTCTCCTGCTGCATAAACAGTCCATATTCTTTCCAGACAAGGAGGCCATTAGTACAACTGGAGGACTCTATTTTGCTCTCTCCATGTCCGGATCCATCTCCAGGTCAGCCGAACCCAAGACCAATACGATCTCTCCCCTGCTTCCCCATGCTGAGGATCCCTGTAGTGAAGTGATGACTTACCGGTGCGGCGCCTCTTGCAGGTCATCTGGGAATTAGCTCTTTTCCAGCATACGGTGCGTCCTCTGCAGGCTGGTGTCTCGCCTGCTACTAGCGCCCATGTCCCTCCCAGACCCTGGTGTCTCTTTACCTCGGGGTTCTGCTCCCAGCAGTACCCCCTTACTCTGGGTTTTCCCTCCCAGGGGAATCCCCAACCCTCTAAACCCACCTTGCCTCAGTGGTTACTGCCAGGCATCATCTAGCCCCCTTTCACTGGCGCAGACTGCAGTCAGTAATGGCCACTCATCATTGGCAGGGGGGTTGGACCAGCTGCCTCTGCCTATCCCCAGGCTGTACCTCTGTAGGCCTTCAACATGGCCTGCAGCCTAGGGTTTTACCATGCTGGAACTCCCCAGCACTGCTACAGTTCAGGTACCTTTATCTCAGGCAGCTAGCCCTTCTCCCTCCATGGCTAGAGTGAGACTCCTCCATCTCTTGGCCCCACAACACTCTTGTCGGGGCCAGATGGGCCCTAATTGAGCTGGCCACAGCTGTGGCTGCTTCCCCAATCAGCCTAGTTTGGCTGCTTTTAATCCCTGTTCTCCAGGAGTGGGGCAGCTGCCCCACTACAATCCCCCTGGAGCAAAGAATTCCCCTCTGAATGCTACAGAGTTGTAGGTTCTGGAGAGCCCTCAGTTCCCTACTCCTAAAACTATGCCTTCCTTTGTTCCCCTTCAACACAGATTACTTGGGTATAACCTTTTTTGTCAGGGTTTCAAGCTCCACCTTCTTTGCATTCTTAATGGGAACCATTGATATTCACTTTGTCCTTTCAGCACCTGTCCTCTATAGCCAACTAACCTTCCTGGGCAAATTTCAAAGTGGTATCCATGTTCTTCCTGGGCAACACAGACCTGTGGTCTGCAATCTAAGAGGCAAGTTCTTAGTGTTTCCCCACCATATTGTACTAACCTCAGTGAGATCAGCTTCTAAGCCTACCAAAGCACATCTGCTCCTTAGAAGCTGATTCCAAATTCTCAGGTAATTAAGGCATGTTCCTGAGGAAGAGGCTATAAGCTACAATCCAAACAACTCCTCTTTTTCCCCAGAGGGTGTGGTAACACACATCATTGGTGTCACCCTGGAAAAGCTAAATCCTTCCCAGACTTGCTCACCAGAGTTGTGAATGCACTCAGTTTGATGCTTCCAGATGTCAAGAAAAGACTTATAGATTATTTGGCATCTTGGAACTGAATTTATTAGTCAGAGTGGCTGCAGTCTGTGGCTGCAGTGCTAAACAACCGGTGGGGCCCCTGGACGATCGAGATACAAAAGGAGCACTTAAAGACGATAAAGTAATCGAGGAGAAACTAAATGAATTCTTTGCTTCAGTCTTCACGGCTGAAGATGTTAGGGAGATTCCCAAACCTGACCGGTCTTTTGTAAGTGACAAATCTGAGGAATTGTCACCGATTGAAGTGACAGTAGAGGAGGCTTTGAAATTAATTGAGAAACTTAACAGTAACAAGTCACCGGTACCAGATGGCATTCACCCAAGAGTTCTGAAAGAACTCAAATGTGAAATTGCAGAACTGTTAACTCTGGTTTGTAACCTGTCCTTTAAATCAGCTACGGTACCCAGTGACTGGAAGATAGCTAATATAAAGCCAATATTTAAGAAGGGCTCTAGAGGTGATCAATTACAGACCAGTAAGTCTAACATCAGTACCTAGCAAATTAGTTGAAACAATAGTAAAGAATAAAATTGTCAGACACATAGAAGAGCATAAATTGTTGTGCAGGGAGATCATGTCTTACCAATCTATTAGAGTTCTTTGAGGGGGTCAACAAACGTGGACAAGGGGGATCCAGTGGACATAGTGTACGTAGATTTCCAGAAAGCCTTTGACAAGGCCCCTCATCACAGGCTCTTATGTAAATTAAGTTGTCATGGGATTAAGTTGTCATGGGATAAGAGGGGAGATTTCATGGATTGAGAACTGGTTAAAAGACAAGGAACAAAGGGTAGGAATAAATGGTAAATTTTCAGAATGGAGAGGGGTAACTAGTGGTGTTCCCCAAGGGTCAGTCCTAGGACCAATCCTATTCAACTTACTCATAAATGATCTGGAGAAAGAGGTAAACAGTGAGGTGGCAAAGTTTGCAAACGATACTAAACTGCTCAAGATAGTTAAGACCAAAGCAGACTGTAAAGAACTTCAAAAAGATCTCACAAAACTAAGTGATTGGGCAACAAAATGGCAAATGAAATTTAATGTGGATAAATGTAAAATAATGCACATTGGAAAAAATAACCCCAACTATACCTACAAGATGATGGGGGGCTAAGTTAGCTACAACTAATCAGGAGAAAGATCTTGGAGTCATCGTGCATAGTACTCTGAAGACATCCATGAAGTGTGCAGCGGCAGTCAAAAAAGCAAACGGGATGTTAGGCATCGTTAAAAAAGGAACAGAGAATAAGACGGAGAATATCTTATTGCCCTTATATAAATTCATGGTACGCCCACAACTTGAATACTGTGTACAGAAGTGGTCCCCTTATTTCAAAAAAATATATACTGGCATTAGAAAAGGTTCAGAAAACGGCAACTAAAATGATTAGGGGTTTGGAACGGGTCCCGTGTGAGGAGAGATTAAAGAGGCTAGGACTTTTCAGCTTGGAAGAGAGGAGACTAAGGGGGGATATGATAGAGGTCTATAAAATCATGAGTGGTGTGGAGAAAGTGTATAAGGAAAAGTTATTTACTTGTTCCCATAATACAAGAACTAGGGACCACCAAATGAAATTAATGAGTAGCAGGTTTAAAACAAATAAAAGGACGTTCTTCTTCACTCAGTGCATAGTCAACCTGTGGAACTCCTTGCCTGAGGAGTTTGTGAAGGCTAGGACTATAACAGGGTTTAAAAGAGAACTGGATAAATTCATGGAGGTTAAGTCCATTAATGGCTATTATCCAGGATGGGTAAGGAATGGTGTCCCTAGCCTCTATTTGTCAGAGGGTGGAGATGGGTGGCAGGAGAGAGATCACTTGATCGTTACCTGTTAAGTTCACTCCCTCGGGGGCACTGGCATTGGCCGCTGTCGGTAGACAGGATGCTGGGATGGATGGATCTTTGGTCTGACCCAGTATGGCCATTCTTATGTTCTTAGTCATCAATGAAGGCTTTATGGACATTGGACAAGGATTTACAAGTAGCACTAGTCTCAATCACGACAGCTTGTTAGAAGGCAGATGGATTACACTAAATCTCTGCTGAAGGGCTTGCTTTTCTTTTCTGCAACAAATGAAAAACTGGCAGTTGGAAAATTGCATAAAACGACCCCAAGCAATAGATGAATAAGAGTGAAAAATCACCCTGGGAAGATGGATCTTCTGCACCAGACATCAGATTCCTCTGTCACCTCTGCTGGCTCTCTATTTTACTAACCAGTTGGAGACAGAGGAGTTCATAAAATCAAAAAGTTCATGAAATTGAACATTTCAAAATTACAGGAGGTAGAATGCATAAGTTGCAGTATGGGGCCCTGCATCGCTTTCTTCTTCTTCTTCAAACTAGTGCAGATTTATTTCCAGTGCATTGAAGATATTGAATGAGAAATAAATGTCAACTTTTTCTTCATCACTTTTGTTATGTGATTTTCCCAAACCCCTGATGGATATTTGTATAACTTTGATTGTTTGTAAGACTGGTGTCCATCATATCGAGGTTGGACTGTAATATTCTGAAGACAAGATCCCCTTTTATTGAACCATCTTCCTGGCGAGTTTAAGGAAGTGGGTGGAAGACTCGATGCCTGATTTATAAAAAGCAGAGGCATTCATTAAAATCTGCTTGTGATGCCTCAGGCACAATCACTTGGGGACAGTAGTGGCTGCAGACCAACAGATGAGCTGGCTGTCTAAAGTATTCTGATTTGTCCAAAGGTGCAAGATAACCCATTTGAAGTGGCCTAGATCTCTTTAGTGTCTGCACAGATGAGACACGGGAGAAATTAAAGAATTCTAAGTCAATGTTGAGATCCCAGGCTCTTTATCAACAGCCCTTCAAAAAAAAAAAAAAAGCACCATTCAAATACCAGAAGTTATCTCAGCCTTCTTATTTCAGTGGGCAGACATCCAGATCCTGTAGGCAGAAGCACAGATCATAATCTATGACCTCATGGCCCTCTTTCTTTTCCAAACAGAATGTTTAAAGGTGAAGTTGATCCCTGAACCAATTATTGGTTGGTTTTTTTCCTCAACTTCCACTTCCCTATTTGGAGACCACTGTTCCTCTTTGAGGTGACGTGGAGTTGATAGTTTCTCCAGTACAGTACCACTCCATGCCCCCAAACCACCGACTTCCCTGTCCATCTCACAGGATCAGTAAAAGGTGTTTTCATCTTTTTGCAGTTTGGATCAATAGAATAGGTTTCTCAATATGTTGAGATTCGATTCCCATTTATTTTTTATCCCAGAGATGACAAGGGTTTTACCACCTTTCTTGACTTGAGAGCACTCAGCATATTTATCCATGAGTTCATGTTCAGCTTGAGGACCTTAGCCCCAGTAACTGCATTTTTAAAGCCATGAGGTTGATTTATATCTCTAAACCTCAATTTTTACTCCCATATATCTATCAGGCCAGCCTGCAGGAAGAATCTTTGCTTCTCTGTCAAAGGATCAGCAGCAGCGCAAAGTTCTACTATTTGGCTTTTCTATCGCATCCTGTGCCTAGGGCATTTATCAAGTGCAGCTCACTTGAGAACAGGGAAAATGCAGATGTGATCAAGGTGCAGTCCTCTCTGTAATCCAGTCCTTATGTCTAAGGATAAACCAAGATCCACTTTCACTCTATTTGCTGTTTGGGGGGGTGGTTATTTGTAATGTGGTAACCAGCGTGCTAAGTGCCATACAAACACACATGAGGACATAGTTCCTTTCCTGAGGAGCCATAAGATCCCAGTTATATAGGGTAGCTGTTGTACAACTTCAAAAATACTGAGTGCTAGCAATTCCCAGGGAGGTCATTGACTTCAAAAGGAACTGCTGGGTAACCAGGCCACTCATTTAGCCCTCGTAATAAAAAATCTTCATATGTAAAGCAACCTTATGAATATAGCTGTTATCTTTAACTCTTGCATTTCCTGACTTTCATTTTACTCCACAACTTTGTTGCATTAAGCTTTTTATTATCATTAATAATGGATCTCTTTTGGCACTAGTACAGTACAGTCAGGATCAGAACCCCATTGTGCTGGGCAGTGTATAAACTCTAGGATGACATAGGGAAGGTTAAGAGGTGACTTGGTCATAATCTAAAAATCTACACGAGGAACAAAATTTAGAAATGAAATTCCTTCAATCTATCAGAGAAAGGTATAACACGATCCAGTGGCTGAAAGCTGAAGCTAGGCAAATTATGACTGGAAATAAGGCATACATCTTTGACAGCGAGGGTAATTAAACATTAGAACAATTTATCAAGGGCTATGTTGGATTATCCATCACTGACCATTTTTAAATCAGCACTGTATATTTTCCTAAAAGATGTACTCTAATTGAAACAGGAATAACTCAGGGAAGTCTTCTGGCCTGTGTTACACAGGAGGACAGACTAGACATCACAGTGATCCCTTTTGGCTTTTTAGTTCATGAAGAATGACTATCATCAATTTTAATCATTATTTAAATCAGCAAGCAGAAAACCTCTGTTAAATCACTGATTTTAAACATGTTCTGCATTTGTACCTTTTAGTTACTTTCCTAAAGAAAAGTTGAGCCTCATAACCATTAAAACAACCTGATTTGAAATAAATATAGCTTTTCATAGAATCATAGAATATAAGAGTAGGAAGGGACCTCAGGAGGTCATCTAGTCCAATCCCCAGCTCAAAGCAGGACCAATCCCCAACTAAATCATCCCAGCCAGGCCTTCGTCAAGCCTGACCTTAAAAACTTCTAAGGAAGGAGATTCCATCACCTCCCTAGATAACGCATTCCAGTGTTTCACCACCCTCTGAGGGAAAAAGTTTTTCCTAATATCCAACCTAAACCTCCCACACTGCAACTTGAGACCATTACTCCTTGTTCTGTCATCTGCTACCACTGAGAACAGTCTAGATCCATCCTCTTTGGAGCCCCCTTTCAGGTAGTTGAAAGCAGCTATCAAATCCCCCCCTCATTCTTCTCTTCCGCAAACTAAACAATCCCAGTTCCCTCAGCCTCTCCTCATAAGTCATGTGTTCCAGTCTCCTACTCATTTTTGTTGCCCTCCGCTGGATGTTTTCCAATTTTTCCACATCCTCCTTGTAGTGTGGGGCCCAAAACTGGACACTACTCCAGATGAGGCCTCACCAATGTCGAATAGAGGGGAACGCTCACATCCTTCCATCTGCTGGCAATGCCCCTACTTATACATCCCAAAATGCCATTGGCCTTCTTGGCAACAAGGACACACTGTTGACTCGTATCCAGCTTCTCGTTCACTGTAACCCCTAGGTCCTTTTCTGCAGAACTGCTGCCTAGCCATTCGGTACCTAGTCTGTAGCAGTGCATGGGATTCTTCCGTCCTAAGTGCAGGACTCTGCACTTGTCCTTGTTGAACCTCATCAGATTTCTTTTGGCCCAATCCTCTATTTTGTCTAGGTCCATCTATATCCTATCCCTACCCTCCAGCGTATCTACCTCTCCTCCCAGTTTAGTGTCATCTGCAAACTTGCTGAGGGTGCAATCCACGCCATCCTCCAGATCATTTATGAAGATATTGAACAAAGCCGGCCCGAGGACCGACCCTTGGGACACTCCACTTGATACCAACTGCCAACTAGACATGGAGTCTTTGATCACTACCCGTTGAGCCCGACAATCTAGCGAACTTTCTATCCACCTTATAGTCCATTCATCCAGCCCATACTTCTTTAACTTGCTGGCAAGAATACTGTGGGAGACCTTGTCAAAAGCTTTGCTAAAGTCAAGAAACAACACGTCCACTGCTTTCCCCTTATCTACAGAGCCAGTTATCTCGTCATAGAAGGCAATTGGATTAGTTAGGCATGACTTGCCCTTGCTGAATCCATGCTGACTGTTCCTGATCACTTTCCTCTCCTCTAAGTGCTTCAGAATTGATTCCTTGAGGACCTGCTCCATGATTTTTCCAGGGAGTGAGGTGACGCTGACTGGCCTGTAGTTCCCAGGATCCTCTTCCTTCCCTTTTTTAAAGATGGGCACTACATTAGCCTTTTTCCAGTCATCTGGAACTTCCCCCAATCGCCATGAGTTTTCAAAGATAATGGCCAATGGCTCTGCAGTCACATCCACCAACTTCTTTAGCACTCTCGGATGCAGCGCATCTGGCCCCATGGACCTGTGCTCATCCAGCTTTTCTAAATAGTCCCGAACCACTTCTTTCTCCACAGAGGGCTGGTCACCTCCTCCCCATGCTGTGCTGCCCAGTGCAGTAGTCTGGGAGCTGACTTTGTTTGTGAAGACAGAGGCAAAAAAAGCATTAAGTACATTAGCTTTTTCCACATCCTCTGTCACTAGGTTGCCTCCCTCATTCAGTAAGGGGCCCACACTTTCCTTGACTTTCTTCTTGTTGCTAACATACCTGAAGAAACCCTTCTTGTTACTCTTAACATCTCTTGCTAGCTGCAACTCCAGATGTGATTTGGCCTTCCTAATTTCACTCCTGCATGCCCGAGCAATATTTTTATACTCTTCCCTGGTCATTTGTCCAATCTTCCACTTCTTGTAAGCTTCTTTTTTGTGTTTAAGATCAGCAAGGATTTCACTGTGAAGCCAAGCTGGTTGCCTGCCATATTTACTATTCTTTCTACACATCAGGATAGTTTGTCCCTGTAACCTCAATAAGGATTCTTTAAAATACACCCAGCTCTCCTGGACTCCTTTCCCCCCTCATGTTGTTCTCCCAGAGGATCCTGCCCATCAGTTCTCTCAGGGAGTCAAAGTCTACTTTTCTGAAGTCCAGGGTCCGTATTCTGCTGCTCTCCTTTCTTCCCTGTGTCAGGATCCTGAACTCAACCATCTCATGGTCACTGTCTCCCAGGTTCCCATCCACTTTTGCTTCCCCTACTAAGTCTTCCCGGTTTGTGAGCAGCAGGTCAAGAAGAGCTCTGCCCCTAGTTGGTTCCTCCAGCACTTGCACCAGGAAATTGTCCCCTACACTTTCCAAAAACTTCCTGGATTGTCTGTGCACCGCTGTGTTGCTCTCCCAGCAGATATCAGGGTGATTGAAGTCTCCCATGAGAACCAGGGCCTGCGATCTAGTAACTTCCATGAGTTGCCAGAAGAGCGCCCTGTCCTCCTCATCCCCCTGGTCCGGTGGTCTATAGCAGATTCCCACCATGACATCACCCTTGTTGCTCACACTTCTAAACTTAATCCAGAGACTCTCAGGTTTTTCTGCATTTTCATACTTGAGCTCTGAGCAGTCATACTGCTCCCTTACATACAATTCAACTCCCCCACCTTTTCTGCCCTGCCTGTCCTTCCTGAACAGTTTATATCCATCCATGACAGTATTCCAGTTATGTGAGTTATCCCACCAAGTCTCTGTTATTTCAATCGCATCATAATTCCTTGAGTGTGCCAGGAATTCCAGTTCTCCCTGCTTGTTACCCAGGCTTCTCTTCTGCTGAGGTGGAGGTCATCCAAGCTATGCAGCACCCTAGTCAGTGATGTATTATGGCAATGAGTTCTAAAGACTTGCATTGTGTAGGTTTTTTTTAAAAGTGCTCCCTCTTATCATTTTAAAACTTGCTCTCTATTGGTTTCATGCCCCCCTCCACCCCCATATTGAGTGAGAGTGAATATTTACCTGCTCTGCCTTCTATATACCATCTATAACACATGGCATGATCATGTCCTCTTTTAGTCAATTTAATTTGTATTGGGCATGTTTATAGCTTGCTGTTACTCATTCATCAGATGTTTTTCTTGGATTTTATCAGTATGGATAAGTTTTATCTAAATGCATATATTTTATAAATGTGCTATTTTTGACATACCTATCCATAATATATCTGTAACTATAAAGAATTAACAAAAAAAAAAACTTTCTTATGAGCTTGGCTCACAGAGGTGAGTATGGCTAGAGTTTATCAAACATTACCTGGTCTCTGCATGGCTTAACTATGGTTCATTGACAGCATAGTTTTTTTTTTTTTTTCTGTAATGTAGTAATGGTCATATCCTGAGCAATATGGTATTTAAAAAAAAAAATCAGATATTCTGTACAAAATAGTTACCCCTTCATTTAATTCCTTTTTGAAGACCGTATACGTTTTTTCCATCATGTATAATCATTTGTTCTCCGTTTCGTTATGGAGAGCTGTTGTCATTTTTTGTAGTCAAGGTTGTGTCTAGTTTTCCATTAAACCCAAAGTACACCTGCAGCTTCACCAGAACAAAATCAATCTGCCTGAAAATTCACCTGCATAAACTTCTGCCTTGTGAGACTCCTTCTTTAAAAAAAAAAAAAAAAAAAAAGCAGCTTAGGTGTAATTAGGCAATTCATCATATGTTAGTTTGAATAATCACAGCTTTACAAGCCTACAAGGAGTATATGCTTGGACTCCTATGAAGGTTGCCTGCCCTTGACCCTAATTGGAGGCTCCATCTTCCATATCGTGCTGGACTGTAAGCAGTTTGGGGCAGTTACTGTTGTTTGTTCGTGTGTGTGTGTGTGTGTGTGTGTGTGTGGAACACCTACTACAATAGGGCCCTTATCCCATATTGAGCCCCCAGCCATTACAAATAATAAATAAAAATAGTCTGACTATTTGGTGTCTTGATAGCTCCATCATAGCCCTTCCTCTGTGCCTGCATTCCCCTCCCTTAGTCTCTTGCTGGCTTGAAGAAGGAGAGGTCATTATATGGTATTTTAGATCTTTGTCAGGGCCTGGATGGTTATGGGGAAAGGTATCTGCTAATCTATTCCCTCCTTCATCCTCTCTTCCCCCCCCCCCTTTTTTTTTTGGCAAGGTCCTACGCTACAAATAGCTCCAGTGCCTATCTGTTCTGCAGTTTACAGCATTCCTGAGCAGAAGAATGAAATTCATTTGATTCTTGAATTTCTTGCAGCCTACAAAGTACTGAATAGCATTAGTGAAACTGACCAGTTTTGTAAACTTTACCATGCTGCTTAAAACATTGGAGCTGTCTGCTGTCTTGGGAAAGCAACACTGCATTGATCACATGGATTCACATTTGGAATGCTATCTTTTAAAATGGAAACTTAAATTCTGGAAGTATTGATTCAGGTCTCCTTAGTCCTCTGACTGGGAGTAAGAACGACCAAACTGAGTCAGATCAAAGGTCCATCTAGCCCAGTATCCTGTCTTCCAACAGTGGCCATGTACACCAGAGGGAATGAACAGAACAGGTAATCATCAAGTGATCCATTCTCTGCTGCCCATTCCCAGTTTCTGGCAAACAGAGGCTAGGGACACCATCCCTGCCCATCCTGGCTAATAGCCATTGATGGACCTATCCTCCATGAATTTATTTAGTTCTTTTTTGAACCCTGTTATAGTCAATGTTTCCTAATGTCTCTTCAAGTGAAATTCTCAATCTTTGTTCGCTATCCCACGGAACACTACAGACCATACTGTAAACATTCAATCCAAACATTAATACCTGATCCTCATGTGTCTACATGGATCGTAGGCCACATCTTTCAGATTGCTCTCTGAAAGTAGTTCACAAGCAACTTTCCTCAGTCCACTACCATACTCCACTCCATGATGTCACCTTGTACCCGAAACAGGCTGGAAGGAGGGGTTTTAGGTATATCAACCTACAACAAAAGATTAAACTACTGTGTTGTAAATTATATATGCAGTTGAAGGCCTTGCGAGTGGGGGGTTGTTTCTTTTTGTTTTTCATTCCCACTATACTTCTGGGGGAATTCTGCACCTAAAAATTATGTGCACAATATTTTAAAATTCTGCATTTTTTATTTGTCAAAATAACACAATATAATCATGCCATTTTCAATTATTTTGGTAATTTATTACAAAATATTGTCAGCAAGAATGTCTGTGACAATACAGATGACAAAAAAGATTCAGGAAATGTTTCTTGACAAATAGAGTCCTTACTAGGCATATTAACACAGGACTCTGAGTAATAATTTATTTAAATTACAAAACAAAAATGTATTTCTGGCACCCCCTCAGAAGTAGTGCAAAGGCTTGTGGGAGAGTCAGGGGTAACAGAGGAGCTAAGGCACAGGGAAATAATTCCTGGGAAGGAGCCTGAGAGTGAACTGGAGGGTTGTTGGGGGTGGGTTGGAGAAGTATGGAAGAGTTTTTTGGGATGGTGGCGCAGGGGAAGTGTTAGGGAATTGGGGAGCCTCCCCTATCCAGTCCCTGGCTGTCCCTAAGCCTCTCCCATTCAGTCAGGTGCATCTGTCCTTGTCCCCTTTTGTCCCTTCATCCTCCTCCCTTTCAACCCCTGGCTCAAGTTGTCAGCTACTTTGCCCCTACCCCAGTCTGTCATCCCCCTCCCCCCAACCCCTTGCACTAGTCCTGAACCCCAGACTCTAGCCGTGGGGCCACATGATCCAGCCCCAGTGACTACCGGCCCCAAGCTCACCTCCCTCCATTCCCACACACACAGTGCCCCTGGCTCCACTGTGTCTTCCAGGCCCAGTCCCTGGCTGCACAGCTGCAGGGCTCCAGTCTCCAGACTCACCCTCCCCACCCCCCCATCACCTCTGGCTCCCAGCTGCCTCCATACCCACCTCCCCATCCATGGCTTAATCTGTCCCCCAGCTTGCAAGGGCTGAGTAAGTCTGTTGTGAAAAGTGATATTTGTATGTTTGTTAATATCACTTTTTACTGCCTCCCTGCTAGCTAGCAAGTCTGCTGCTGTGAAAAGTAATATTAACAAAATACAAATATTACCTTTCACAGAAATACACTAACTAGCAAGTCTTTTAAAAAAAAAAAAAAAAAGCAAAAGAGACAACAACAAAAAGGGACAAGAACATGCAAAACACATTATTTGTTTCAATTCTGTTTAAGTCCAGTAAGGAACAGAGAAAACTGTACATAATTTTTATTATTAAGTCTGTGAAAAAACCCTACATAAATAAAGTACAATAATATGGATGTGTATGTGCAATTTATTTTTTTTCCTTAAGTAATTGAGTATTTTAGGAAAAAATGTCAGTGCAGCCAACAGCACTAGTTGGTGGCCACACTCTGAGGCCACAAAAACATTTCTTGTGAGAACCCGTGCCCTAATGTAACTTAACTGGTTAACTGTAGATTTTTAACTCTGTGTGTGTGTGTGTATGTGTATGTATATGTATATGATGTATAAAAAACTGAGCACACCAGTTGATTGGGCATTTAATCCACTGAGATTTCTTGGCAGCTGCTGTTTTTTTTGTTTTTTTTTAACAGGATGAAACAGGTGCCTATTTAATAGACAGAGACCCAACCTACTTTGGGCCAGTGCTGAACTATCTCAGACATGGAAAACTCGTTATTAACAAGGACCTAGCAGAGGAAGGTAGGACTTAAACCAAATCCCTTGTTTACTTTATTCTTTCACAGTATTGTAATTGCTGTGAAAACCACAAAAGAGAAGTGGGCTTGCCTGTAGAAAGAAGGTCTTATTAAATCAATTTCCATTTTCATTTTTGAGTTACACTGCAGACAGATCTCTACAGCATTCTACCCTGCCTCAGACAAAACTGAGTAGCTTAAGACTGGTTAGTGCTGTCCATAGACCTGAGTTTGATTCTTGACCTTGCTCCATGAGCTGGAAATACTGTTAGGAGGCACACATTCAGTCATGGTAATTAGGTGCTTTGTATCTTTTAACGTTGACAGCCCTACCTCTTTCTTACAGTACTGATGGTCTTGAAAGAAAGACCCTTCCAGTATTCTTAAGGATAGCTGTGAAATGAGGTGTTGAAGATGTAAAGCAAGAAAAAACAAGTGAGGGCTGGGATCTTCTGAGATGCGGACTATACCAGTTAGAGGACACTCTTTCTGAATCAACTCCTTCATGGGCCCCAATTCATATCCATGTGATTGGGTGCAACGTGGACTGTGGCACTGCTGAGCCCTCTGTCCCCCCAGCTTGAGGTATCCCTCTCACACCGATGCTGTATCAAACCACAAACCTCTGATTGGCACTGCAATTACACAGACATCCACAGGCAGGGGCACTCCCAACTGTGTTACATCAATGATCTCCCCGCCGCTAATGTACCATCAATATGGAGGCTCCAGTCAATTCTCCCCAGTCTTGCACACCAGAACTGTACGGTTTTGCACTGGTCAGAAATAATCACAGAAGTTAGAAAATGTATATCTTCTGTCTATCCCCGAGAGGGGGCCACTGCAGAATTCTGCAGTCTCCCTTCTAGGAATTTGTCCCAGTCTAATGTTAAATATCCTAAGCAATGGGATTCCCACCACCTCCTTTGAAAGACTATTCTACTTTTCATCCCATTACTTTTAATTACCTGATAATAGTATTTTCACTTGCCAGAAATTAAGTCCTTCACCAGTAGGAGCAATTCTAGGCTTCCCTGTAAATTTTCTGGTATCATCCAGATTAACCATTTGTTTGTGCATTGATTGAATCTTATGTTGTTGAAAATAAATTGAGAAGAGATGGGAGGACTGAGAGATGATACAAAAGGGATCTAGAGAAGTTAGAAACATGAGTAGGAAATAACCAAATTTAAAATTGGGAAAATATTGTGAAACACACATGCTCAATATGAGGCAGAAAGCAGGGAATGCTGAAAGTGAGAATGGACAGCACTCTGTACATGAGCCTGCAATGTGGTGTTGGCAGTCAAGAAAAAAGGCCTCTGTAAGCAACGCTGGGGCATAAGACAATCTCTAAATAATGGCTGTTAGGAAGAAGCTTTTCCTGTGGCCTGGTTATTCCATAGCTGCCTTCTGCAGAATGTTTTGGACCTTTCTCTGAAGCAACTGGGACTGTTCACAGACTGGATTTAGATGAACCCTGGTCTGATCTGGAATGACATTTATTATGTTTCTGTGTTTAAGGGATACTCTATTAGAAAATCAATTTTCTTTTATTGGGCCATTTCTAAAAGTGTGTGTGTCCCTTTAAAAACACTTCATTAATTCTGTTTGTACTTCAAGCCAAGAATAAGTTTCCTGAAATGGCCTTGTAAAGTTTTTCTGGGTTTGGTTCTAGACAGTTCTTCAGAATAAACTAAGCGATGAATTACATGTGAGTGAAGGAAGTCAGACCCATTCATCTTGTTCAAGCAGCTGGTCATGAGGCAAACTGTTTCCCATGTAGTGAAAGAGATCCTCCCAGAAACTGGCTAGGAGTCCTTGGCCTGCACTCTTTGTTTACACTGTCTTTTCAAACATAATTGTTTCTTCTCGTAGGTGTACTAGAAGAAGCTGAATTCTACAACATCACATCACTAATAAAATTGGTAAAGGACAAAATAAGAGAGAGAGACAGCAAAATCTCACAGGTGAGGCCATTTCCTAACGCACCTTCCTAATTCTGACATAAGAGGTGAGACTGGTGCTCATTTGTCACCCCCCTGCTGATGTTGAGTAGGTGCTTTTTTCACTCACCATTTCCCTAACAAGATTTGTGATTGTGGCTTCAGCTCTGCTGACTAAGGACAGAAAACTGAACGCTAGTGCCCTCCAGTGCCTGGTGACCTGCATAATGCCAAAGGGCATGACCAAATGTTGCCAAACTCTTGTTCATTAGAATGCTTTCAGATTTTGAATAACTGAAAACATGACTGGATATTGGTTTGTGAGAAACCTGCTTGTCATGGTATTTAAATTCTGGGGGGATAGTTAGTGTAGAAAATACGGAGAGCTGTGACAGCAGATTCTCTCTGCTTTTGGATTTAAATCTTCTACATATGAGGTGATGGGAGACCCTCTCCCTATGGGATAATTACTGTTTAAATTCTTATCCTTGGTAGGACTGGATAAGCACAATAACCAGAGCATTCTCATCTAATCTAAAATAATCTGCTTTCCATTAAAGGAATAAGCCTTTGTGATTGAACCATATCCTAGTGGCTTCCCAAGAGAAGCAAGTATATTTTAAAGTGTGAGGCCACGTCTACACTGCACTTTTGTTGGTAAAACTTTTGTCAGCCCCGGGTGTGAAAAAACACACCCCATGATCAACAAACATTTTACTGACACAAAGTGCCAGTGTGGGCAGTGCTTTGTTAGCGGGAGATGCTGTCCCGCCAACAAAGCTACTGCCGCTTGTTAGGGGTGGTTTTATTTTGCCAGCAGGAGAGCGCTCTCCTGCCAGCAGAGAGCAGCTACACAGAAGACCTTGCACTGTCCCAGCTGGAGCAGCACAGCTATACCACTGTAAGATATGCAGTATAGACATATCCTTAGACTGTCATTGAGCCAGAAGCTGATTAAAGGTTGAAACATAATTGATAAGTTCCTGTGTGACTGGTTCAGTCCCTATTTTTTGTAAGGGTGATGCTAAATACACTGTCACAGACCAAAACTTTCCATCTCTAACAGTTTATTTCCTTAAGCCACTCCTGTTAGAGTATGAACAGTTTCCCTTCTAATCCTTTCTTGCAGCCTATTCGTTGCATCCTCTAGCTCCTGTCATATACTTCTGTAGTCGGGTTACCTTCCGCATCTGCAGCACTATGAATATTCAGGAAAGGATTCTAGTCTTTCTCAGATCAATCTGTGAATCTTTCTTCATAAAAATGAACATGCAGTAAATGTGACAGAGAAACTCTATTAAGTGGGGAAAATATATTCAAGATTTGTTGTTAGTGTGATATATCCCTGGAGCTGATATTGGGATATGCTCTGATAGCTGGGTTTCCTTGCAGCTAGTCAAAGAGCGTCAGGGTTCTTCTGTTGATGCACTCTTAGCTGGAACCCTTCAGGGAAATCCTGATAGACTCCTACTGAATTGTTGCAGTAGATAAGGCCTGCCCTGGATGTAAAGGCGGTAAGAAGGGCTCTCTGGGCAGAGAGGGGCTAGGATCTGGTTTGAACATTCCTTAGAGTGAAAGCCTAGGTGCAGATAGGCCTGGGGAGAAACCTTGGCCTCTATTATATTTTATTTATGTATTTAAAAGCTAAACCTTGGAAAAAGGATGAGATATGATCCTGTACAGACAGTATGTATGTACTGTTTGGAGCAATGTGGAAAAGCCAGCTTCTCCCAGCCTAGTATTAGGACTTTCCTAGGATTACAGCCAGATTTCCAGAGGGCTATGTAATACTCCTGGGGGAGTTCTGTGCCAAAACATTAAAAAGTCTGCGCACAATATTTTAAAATTCTGCAAATTTTATCTGTCAAAATAACACTACATAATCACACCAGTTTCAATTATTTTGGTAATTGATTTCAAAATATCTGTCAGCAAATATAGCTGTAACAATACAAATGCACACAAAAATTCCCCCAGGAGTACAGAGTTAAAGAAACCCCTATGACAACCCAGTTCCTGTTTCTCTGCCCCCTCACCCTCCAGAGCCCAGCCTGGGGGCCAGACACTCACACCCTCTCCCACTCAGAGCCTAGCCATTGGCCCCACCCAGCCCAGGCACTCACTACCTCCCCTCCAGAGCCCGGCCCCCGCCCCCCCCAGCTCAGGCACTCACATCCCTTCTCCTCCCCCACCCTCCCCTTGCCCTGTCAGTCCCCCTCCTCCCAGCCCCCGGCCTAGACACTCTCACCCTTTACCCCCCAGAGGCCAGCTGCAGGGCTCCCTCCGGCTCAGGCGCTCACACTCTCTGCCCTCCAGAGCCCAGGGATCCAAAGGGAGAAACACCCTGATGCTGGGTCCTGGACTTGCACCTCCACCTCCTTCCTTCAGGGTGTGCTGGGAACTCACCAGTTCCCTCCCTCTTCTCCCCAGCCTTGTCTTCTACTTGTGAGCTGGGCTCTGCCGGGTCCAGCAACATCTCTGCAGCCCATTTCTGGGGTGAGGGAGGAAATTCTGTACACACAAGATTAATTTCTGCAAAATTCCGCATTGCACAGTAACACAGTATTCCCCCAGGAGTAGTTACTTTCAAAGGAGTATCGTTCTCTAGGATACCCACTGATTTGTGTAGTGTCAGGAGTTTTAATGCCTGAAATGTTTGTGAAATGTTTCAAGTCTTAATAAGATTATTCTGAAAAGGTAATGAATGGACAGAATCTGAACAAACAAAAGAAAAACAAGAAAATGCATCCCTTCCAAAAAGTGTTCCTGTATGTACATTATGTTGGGCCATGTAACTGGAATGCTGTTGGCTGGAGACTCTGGTCCCAGTTAAGAACTGAGAGGAAGAGCATTGCAATCACTTCATTAGATGCCAAAAGTACCAAACCCAGTGACTTAGCTAGAGCCCCCACTGATCCTCTGATGTTCAGAATGTCTTTGTTGCTTAGTATCTTTTTAAAGGAATGAGGAAATCCCAGCAATAGTACACACTGTTGAATACTCCATGCTGTATTGAGTGTCTGATGTTTCTTCCTTAAGGTGCCAGTCAAGCACGTGTACAGGGTGCTGCAGTGTCAAGAGGAGGAGCTCACTCAAATGGTCTCCACTATGTCCGATGGCTGGAAATTTGAACAGGTAACAAGATAAACAGAAGACTTCATTGATTTGTCTTGATATAAACTGCTGAGTCACGTTCATGATGAGAAATTTTAAAGTTTTATGTATTAGAAACTATTTTCTGTATACATGCCTTAAATAAATTTAATGATTATTGAGAAGTGAATGGCTCAAGGGATTGGGAATGGAATTGATATTGACATCTGCGAGCCAATTTGTAACTAAAAATTAATGTTCTTGTTCTACAGTCATCTCAATCCAATTCTTGTATATGTAGATATCTTCATCACACAGCTCTTATGAGTTTATACTGTGATGAGCATGGTACGAAGGCTTCTGGTGAAAGGGATTAGATGTTTCTTGTGCCCTATAGATGGCCCTTCCAGAACAGGGCTGAGACACACTTGAGGGAACAATATGGGGGAACCTTTTAATGCAGCTGCCTTGGCAGTGTTAACTTCTATGGATAAAATGGCATCTTTGGAAACCAGAGCTCTAATAATGCACTTTTCATAAGTATTAAAACAATCTACCTAGTTAATCTGCTAAAAATTATTAGTACTGTACATTGTAGGAACAGTTCTGGACATCAAAATGCCAGATAAGATACGAGTCTGTTCCTTGTTTTGAAATCTGAACTGCTTCTATGTTTGTACTAAGCACACTGTTCGCACCTAATAAATCAAAACAGTTGTGCAAAGGAATGCAGGTGAACTCCATGAATGTTTTCAGTTTTTGTTCTGCTTAGGACAAATAAGCTTAATTTGCACAGCCTACAGATAACTTTCTGTAGTGCACTTTAGATTCAATAACACATTTTAAAGGTTGCAGTGACCTTTCTCTGAGGAAACTTGGCAATTAAGAAATTACCTGAGGAGCTGCCTCAACCTGCAGGACCATAACTGGTCACTACATCTACCAGCAGCGGAGCAATGTAACTCAACCCCAGAGTGAGACTTGTGTGCTTAGGAAACAGCTTTCTTGGTGACTGGTCTACAGTTCTGGGAATTCACTTCTGGAAGAGCTCCAGATGACTACAAAGCTTAGTGCCATTTAAGTAAATGTAAAACCTATTTTAACTCAGCCTTCCCTCAATAACAGTCATATTTAAAAAACAAAATGAGCCCTAAAAACAGTAGGAAGATGAGAGGGGACATTTTGTGTTCACTCTTAGAAATTTGCAAGGTGTTCAGATCACCCAGTTTGGTGGCCATGGTGAAAGAAATCTAGGTGCATAGATGACTTTTCATGGTTCAGTTCTCCAGTTCAAGTGATAAAGATCCTCTCTGCAGCCCAGATATTGATATCTGTTTTGGGCAGATACCTGAGAATACCTGCTAGATTTCACTTGATCCATGTGACAATTGAATAAGTTCCCTGGATGTTCTTCTTTGTAGGAAGTTGGTTTCTGGTTTCTTGCAGAAAGAGTCTTTCCTGTTTGAAGGAGATGAGGATATTAGAGCTTCCACTTTACCTGCCCATTCTTTAGGACTAGCATGCTTGAACACTGGTGAACTTTGCAGTTATGTTGTCAAAGAGTTAATATTGCCTTCTGAATTAGGCATTCTTTGGAAAATGCCATTGGTTTTAAATTTTTTGCTTTTTTAATTCATTTTTTCTCTTCTCCACAATGCTCTGTTTTGGATATATGGTTTAAGGTTGATTGACACAACAGCTGTGCAATCTGTCATCCAATTTCCCACCAGCACGTAGTTGGCCCCTGGCAGGATTCTTTGTTGTTTGCATTGCAGATTTTCTGTTAGCAGACACCCTCCAGCTGCAGTGTGATTCTAACATTCTGAGTCTCCCTTTGAACTTTTTAACAGTGGTAACAGTGTGATCTTTTTCTGAGAAATCCCTTTGACCCTTCAGTGCAATCTCTCTCTCCTCTGAGATGGTACCCAGCCCAATATGGAGTATGCCCTGTGGTGTACAGTAAGAACCATGCACAGTTAGTTATCTACTTCTCCAGGGCCATACTCTTCCTGTGGGTTGAGATCCCAGCTAGCCTTGCACCTGTCTTAACATGGTTTAAAGGGCTATACTTGATCAATAGGTCAAAGATGTTTCCTCTTCACTTAACATGCTTGAAAAGGTATCTTAAAATACCATCCTAATGGTGATAATCAAAGGGGGAGAGAGAATGATCAGACTTCTGGACAAGTTGCAGGGTCTGTTGGATCTAAAGAAGCTCAACAACTATTGAGCGAAAGCAATGTTGGCAAACCACATTTCTACATTAGTTCACATTCCACAAACTACCTCTAGGAATTGTTTTCCAGTAAAGTACTTGGAAATGTCTGTTGGTGCATTTCTTTGTGACCTGTCCTTTGATGGAGATTCATTCTCCATGCTGAAACTTTTATCCATTAGACAAGCTGTGAATTTGTCCCAGTCTGTTGGGTTTTAAAAATCTCTCTGAATGTTGAGTTTTTCTTGTGACTTGTACTACTGAAGGATCGGTTTCTTTAAAAGCAAAATGCACATATTAATTAACTTCCAACCCTTTCTTTAGCACAGAAATAATGTGGTTTTGTACTGCTGAATTATCTTCCTGTTTCTTTAAACATACAAGTGGAGAGAACGATTTGGAGAGAGTGATTTAATTACCACCTCTGGAAGAACACAGAAACCAAATATTTATCATCCAGTGCAAAATGAGAAACTATATAAATAATTTTGCATTGTCCATACTCTTTCTGTTTAAACTGTGTCCATCATACAAATTAGCAATGAATATAGTCTGAAATCTGGTCCAACAATGCCTTGTTAAGTAGATTGACTATACAAAGTCAGTACTTAACTGTTGACCTCAAAATTATTAACGTAATATGAACTGTAAAGTAAATTACATCCTTTATCGTTGCTTTGGACCAGCACCTCTCATTGGTATTATCTTAAATGAGTATGTAATCTGAATAGTCAGCTGCTTGTCCCACAGTAGCTTGTATATCTAGCTCTTCAAATTTAATCTAAAGCCATAATCCTTGTCAGGTGCACTGGCATGCATATGCTTTCACATGGATTAGGTGTTGAACATAATTAGAACATTATGAAGACAATTCATCCAAAGAGAAACTACAAAATTTAACTGAAAACATCCTGAACTTTAGCATTATTAAATTCTTGCTATTTATGGGCCTAGTATTTTGAGTGACTTAATGGAAGCAAGCTTGGCCCCACTGTGTAAGAGAGTTCCTTCTTGATGCTTTGTAAAATTAACCTTTTAAAAATTGACTCATATTCTTATATATGTACTCTCTTTCCTTTTAACTTGTTTTATATATTTCCTCGGGAATATATATTGGGTTACCAATGCTGTTTCCTTGTAATAAGAAGAATTTCTCCCATAACTTTTCCATCGCCACATCCAGTAAGTATTTACTGACTTATTGCAATCAGACTTTGATAAGAAATTGGCATTTGCCTTCAAATCATAACTGGCTTTGTAACCATCTGCAAGAATTTTAAATATATTACATAGGATTGTTTTCTGGGGACTAAAAAAAACTGTAGCTTTCATTTTTACACACTAAAAATAATTACACTGTGTTTGAGTAGCAAGTGAATACACAAGAGCCAATCTGTTGTTTATACAGTTCAGATGATAGTGTTATGCTCCAGCATTACAAAGGTTTTGTTTTGTTTTTTGCTCTGATTGATTGTTGCAGCTTGTCAGTATAGGTTCCCCGTATGGCTATGGCCGGGCCCAACAGTCTGAGTTTCTGCTGATAGTGTCACGGGAAGTGAAAGGGGAGGAGAGAGACTTCCAGAAATGCTGCAGTGAGGTGTGTCATACCATTCCTTTCACCCTCACATCAATATGCATGGCCACCTTGCATTTCTGCTGCTTTCAGATCATTCTGCTTTCTTCCTGGGTGTGCAGCACTTGGTAGTTCTGTGTGTGTAGTTGTCGTGACTAGCTTTTATTGTATACTCATGACACTTCATTACACATGTTCATCTTGTAAAAAGCTGTAAATACTGCTTAACTGTCCAGACTTTTGATTCAGATAATTTTCTTGGCAAACATTTTAGGGACAGATATCACTTTGATTTTCTTCTCTTCCTCCAAGTTAACAGCCCCTCTCCTGTAATTGCATTTTTATATATTTAGGTCAAAGAATCATGTAATCTTTGAACACCATGAACTATATCAGAACACAGTTTCATTACAGTGTTCGCAGGGACACTTTTATGTTGTTGATTTGTTCTTAGTCTTTCAACTTGAATTTATCACCCGCGAAATAGCGAGTTGAGTTTTGACTCGAGAGCCTCATATTGGTGGTTGATGTACAAACCAGAAAAAATATTGCTTGTTTTTCAAGTGAGTAGATAAGCATTCAGTGCGAGAAGCTGGAAACATCTCTTTATGTTGATGATTTTATATATGTGTGTATATGTGTATATATAGTCTACATAGAATCATAGAATATCAGGGTTGGAAGGGACCTCAGGAGGTCATCTAGTCCAACCCCCTGCTCAAAGCAGGACCAATCCCCAATTTTTGGCCCAGATCCCTAAATGACCCCCTCAAGGATTGAACTCACAATCCTGGGTTTAGCAGGCCAATGCTCAAACCACTAAGCTATCTCCCCCCCTGCTGCCCTCCGATGTATTAGATGGAGATAATACAGAATAATAATCAATAATTTCACTGTTCTAAATTCCCTCTGTTTTTTCTATGCAAAACACATCCCCCCAGAATGTAGCTTCATTTTACAATATTTCCTCACAAGTAAGCAGTTGAGAACGGTTTGGTTCTTTATCCAAGTACACAACCTGTATCAAGTCCAACAACCTGCTGTTGAGCTACAGCTTATCTTTGAGGCACATCCAACCTTGATTTAAAGACACTGTGATGAGAAATTTCCCACATCCCGACCAGTGGTTAATCAAAAACAAACTATTTATCTTTGTTTTTAAGGTCCTGCCTATCGTCCTGCCTATCGTCTCTTATGTGTTATATCTATCTCCACCTTTCCTCTGTCAACAGTACTGGACTTCATCAGAGATTTGTTAACATTTTCAGATGAGCACCTTTGTACTTTCTCCTTGCCTCCTTCAGGAATGGGGAAAGCTTCCCATAAACATTCTCAAAGCTATCTCATTGTTATCCTTAAATTCTCTTCTTAACTGTCCTCTACCGTGATGCCTAAAAGAAAATTGACAATGATTAAGCATCTGGTGTGCTATGACTACTGCTTTCCATGCTGAACAGTTTTGTTTCATTGTTAGCTTGTTCTTCCCCCCATCTGTATCTTCTATCTGTTTGCTGACCTTTGTTGTATACTTCGATGCTAAGCCCCTTGAGGCATGGACTGTCTGTGATTTGTTTCTAAAGTGCCCAGGCCACTGAAGCCCTGCTCTGTGACTGGGGCTCCTGCACACTACAGCAATGTAAATAATAATCATCTGTTTTAAACATTTGCAAAATATTTCCATTTTGACCTTCACTAACATCAGTTTCTAGCCATTGGGGATCTTGTGTTTGTCTGCTCCTATTAGATCTCTTCTCTCCAAGCAGGTGCTTAATGAAGCCTAATCAAGTCATCTCTTTTTAAAAGCTAAATAGATTGAACTCCTTTGTCATTGGAACAAATTTTTTCCAGACTTTAAATAGTTCTTATAGCTTTTTTTCTGTTCTCCTCCAATTTTTCAGCATCCTTTTTAAGTGTAGATACCAGAACTGGGCACAGCATTCTAGTAGTAGTTTCAACAGTGTTGTAATATTACTTTTCTGCTCCGGCTTGATATGTTCTGCCATCACATTTCAATTCTGACCTTGTACCTGGTTCCCACTGTTTTGGGCTCTCCACATATTACTGTTGATGCACCTCAATCTTGACCTGTATTTTTCCACTCCAGGGTGTCTCTCAGGCAAGAGATCTGCACAAGTGCACCCTTGCTTATTCTTACCAGCTTAGGTTAAAAACTTCCCCAAGGTACAAACTTTGCCTTATCCTTGAACCGTATGCTGCCTCCACCAAGCGTTTTAAACAAAGAACAGGAAAAGAGCCCACTTGGAAATGTCGTTTCCCCCCAAAATCCCCCCAAGCCCTACACTCCCTTTCCTGGGGAAGGCTTGGTAAGAATCCTCACCAATTTGCATAGGTGAACACAGACCCAAACCCTTGGATCTTAAGAACAATGAAAAATCAATCAGGTTCTTAAAAGAAGAATTTTAATTAAAGAAAAGATAAAAGAATCACCTCCTGTAAAATCAGGATGGTAAATATCTTACAGGGTAATCAGATTCAAAACATAGAGAATCCCTCTAGGCAAAACCTTAAGTTACAAAAAGACACAGGAATATACATTCCATCCAGCACAGCTTATTTTACCAGCCATTAAACAAAAGGAAATCTAACGCATTTCTAGCTAGAATACTTACTAACGTAACAGGAGTTGTAAGACTGCATTCTTGATATGCAAAAGCATCACACAGACAGACAAACCCTTTGTTTCCCCCCTCCAGATTTGAAAGTATCTTGTCCCCTCATTGGTCATTTTGGGTCAGGTGCCAGTGAGATTATCTTAGCTTCTTAACCCTTTACAGGTGAAAGGGTTTTGCCTCTGGCCAGGAGGCATTTTATAGCACTATATACAGAAAGTGATTACTCTTCCCTTTATATTTATGACACACACCCCCAAATCACAGATAGGGTGAAACATTGGCTGTGATTTCTTCCTGGAGCTCTAGGAGAAAATAGAGTTAATAAGACACATGCACCTCTAAATATACTACTAACTCTATAAAGACTAACAATATTTTCCACATCTCAAGGACTATTTTAACCAGTTGATTCTGGGAAACTTTCATGGGAGAGTACATCAGCCACTTTGTTAGAAGCTCCTGAGATGTGTTGGATGTCGAAATCAAAATCTTGGAGACCTAAACTCCACCGAATAAGTTTTTTGTTATTTCTCTTGGCAGTATGAAGCCACTGTAGTGCAGCATGGTTGGTTTGCAGGTGGAAACGCTGTCCCCAAATATATGGGCGTAGCTTTTCCAGAGTGTAGACAATGGTGTAACATTCCTTTTCGCTGATTGACCAGTGGCTTTCCCTCTCAGACAGCTTCTTGCTGAGAAACACAACAGGATGGAATTCTTCATTTGATCCTTCCTGCATTAAGGCTGCTCCCACACCACACTCGACACATCTGTGGTTACTAGGAATGGTTTGTCAAAGTCTGGGGCCCTTACCACAGGGTCAGACATAAGTGTCGCTTTAAGCTGGTTAAAGGCCTTCTGACACTCTTCAGTCCACTGAACGGCATTTGGCTGTTTGTTTTTTGGTTAGGTCTGTCAGTGGGGCGGCGATTTGGCTGTATTGCAATACAAATCGCCTGTAATATCCGGCCAAGCCTCAGAAGGATTGGACCTGTTTCTTTGACTTTGGGACAGGCCACTTTTGGATAGTATCCACTTTGGCCTGTAGAGGGTTGATAGTTCCTTGAGCCACCTGGTGTCCAAGGTAAGTCACTCTGTTTAGGCCTATTTGATACGTCTTAGCCTTAACAGTTAGTCCTGCCTCCCTTATGCGCTCCAAGACTTTTTGTAGATGTTCCAGGTGTTCTGCCCAGGAATCCAAAAATATGGCCACGTTGTCAAGGTAGGCGACTGCATATTCTCCCAATCCCGCTAGGTGAGCACCTACAAGTTTTTGGAAGGTGGCGGGTGCATTCCACAGCCCGAAAGGGAGCACATTAAATTCATACAGCCTGACGTGTGATGAAGGCTGACCTTTCCTTGGTGGATTCATCTAGCGGTACTTGCCAGTACCCATTGGTTAAGTCAAAGGTAGAGATGAACTGGACCCGTCCCAGTTTCTCCAATAGTTCATCTGTGCGTGGCATTGGATAATTGTCTGGGCGAGTTACAGCATTTAGTTTATGGTAGTCCACGCATCTCCCCATCAGATCTCCCCATCTGGTTTGGGAACTAGAACCACTGGAGATGCCCTTGCATAGCTCCTTGATCTGCTGTCACTGCATACGCCCAAAGGTCATGGAGAGGTTCACCTCTTCCACACCACCAGCACTTTTCCCTTCATAGTAGACACCTTCAGGCCACTTGGCGTCATCTCCTCCTTGGGCTGTAAATAGACAAACCTTTAATTATCTGGAATAAAAGGGCTTTAGAGAATTAATATGGTACACCTTAGGCTTTTGGTTGGAGGTGGGGAATGCTATGAGATAATTAACAGCTCCCAGGCGCTCTTGGACCGTGAATGGCCCTTCCCATGATGCTTCCATTTTATGAGCCTGGAGCGCCTTTAAGATCATGACCTGGTCCCCTACTTTGAAGGAATGCTCTCTGGCATGTTTATCATACCAGGCTTTTTGGTCTTTTTTAGCATCCTTTAGGTTTTCTTTAGCAAGGGCTAAAGAGGTTCGGAGGGTGTTTTTTTTTTGTAGGTTGGTTACAAAGTCCAGAATGTTAGTTCCTGGAGAAGGTATAAACCCCTCCCATTGCTGCTTCACCAACTGTAATGGCCCCTTAACCTCACGGCCATATACAAGTTCAAATGGTGAAAACCCTAAACTGGGATGTGGTACAGCTCTGTAGGCAAAGATCAACTGCTGCAATACTAGGTCCCAATCATTGGAGTGCTCATTTACGAATTTACATATCATGGCCCCCAAAGTTCCATTACATTTCTCCACTGGGCCATTTGTTTGATGATGGTAAGGGGTGGCAACTACGTGGTTCATCCCATGAGCTTCCCAAAGGCTTTCCATAGTTCCTGCCAGGAAATTAGTTCCTGCATGGTAGTAGTTAATTTCATAAAGGGGATCTACTCAAAAATGAGGGAGTTAGTTAAACAGAAATAAAAAGGTACAGTGCCAAAAGTGAAATCTCTGCAAGCTGCATGGAAACTTTTTAAAGACACCATAATAGAGGCTCAATTTAAACGTATACCCCAAATTAAAAAACATAGTAAGAGGACCAAAAAAGTGCCACTGTGGCTGAACAGCAAAGTAAGAAGCAGCTAGAGGCAAAAAGGCATCCTTACAAAGTGAAAGTTAAATCCTATTGAGGAAAACGGAAGCATAAACTCTGGCAAGTGAAGTGTAAAAATATAATTAGGAAGGCCAAAAAAAAATTTGAAGAACAGTTAGCCAAAGACTCAAAAAGTAACAGCAAAAAAATTAAGCACATCAGAAGCAGGAAGCCTGCTAAGCAACCAATGGGGCCGCTAGACGAACGAGATGCTAAAGGAGCATTCAAGGATAAGGCCATTATGGAGAAACTAAATTAATTCTTTGCATTAATTCCTTCATGGCTAAAGATGTGAAGGAGATTCCCAAACCTAAGCCATTCTTTTTAGCCGACAGATCTGAGGAACTGTCCCAGATTGAGGTGGTGTTAGAGGAGGTTTTGGAATAAATTGATAAATTAAATTGTAATAAGTCACCAGAATCGGATGGTATTCACCCAAGAGTTCTGAAGGAACTCGTGTGAAATTGCAGAACTACCAATTGTGGTATGTAAGCTTTCATTTAAATCAGCTTCTGTACCTGATGACTGGAGGATAGCTAATGTGACACCAATTTTTAAAAAAGACTGTAGAGGTGATCCTGGCAATTACAGGCCATTAAGCCTAACTTCAGTACCAGGCAAACTGGTTGAAACTATAGTAAAGAACAGAATGGTCAGACATACAGATGAACATGCTTTGTTGTGGAAGTGTCAACATGATTTTTATAAAGGGAAATCACGCCTCACCAATCTACTAGAATTCCTTGATAGCATCAACCAGCATGTGGACAAGGGGGAGCCAATGGATATAGTGTACTTAGATTTTCACAAAGCCTTTGACAAGGTCCCTTACCACAGGCTCTTAAGCAAAGTAAGTTGTCATGGGATAAGAGGGAAGGTCCACTTCATGAATCAGTAGCTGGTTAAAAGATAAGAAACAAAAGGTAGGAATAAATGGTCAGTTTTCAGAATGGAGAGAATAGTGGTCTTTCCCAGAGGTCTGTACTGGGACCAGTGCTGGTCAACGTATTCATAAATTATCTGGAAAAAGGCGTAAACAGTGAGGAGGCAAAATTTGAAGTCATTATCGATAGTTCTCTGAAAACGTCCACTCAATGTGCAATGGCAGTCAAAAAAAAAAAAAAAAAAACTAACTGAATGTTGGGACTCATTAAGAAAGGAGTAGATAATAAGACAGAAAATATCATATTGCCTCTGTATAAATCCGTGGTACGTCCACATCTTGAATACTGTGCGTGGATCTGGTTGTCCCATCTCAAAAAAGATGTATTGGAATTGGAAAAGATTCAGAAAAGGGCAACAAAAATTATAAGGGGTATGGAACGGCTTCCGTATGAGGAGAGATCAGTAAGACTTGGACTTTTCATGCTAAAAAAGAGACAATGAAGGGGTGATATGATAGAGGTCTATGAAATCATGTCTGGTGTGGAGAAAGTAAAGAAGTGTTATTTACTCTTTCTCAAAAAGAAAAGGAGTACTTGTGGCACCTTAGAGACTAACAAATTTATTAGAGCATAAGCTTTCGTGAGCTACAGCTCACTTCATCGGATGCATTTGGTGGAAAAAACAGAGGAGAGATTTATATACACACACACAGAGAGAACATGAAACAATGGGTTTATCATACACACTGTAAGGAGAGTGATCACTTAAGATAAGCCATCACCAGCAGCAGGGGGGGGAAAGGAGGAAAACCTTTCATGGTGACAAGCAAGGTAGGCTAATTCCAGCAGTTAACAAGAATATCAGAGGAACAGTGGGGGGTGGGGTGGGAGGGAGAAATACCATGGGGAAATAGTTTTACTTTGTGTAATGACTCATCCATTCCCAGTCTCTATTCAAGCCTAAGTTAATTGTATCCAGTTTGCAAATTAATTCCAATTCAGCAGTCTCTCGTTGGAGTCTGTTTTTGAAGCTTTTTTGTTGAAGTATAGCCACTCTTAGGTCTGTGATCGAGTGGCCAGAGAGATTGAAGTGTTCTCCAACTGGTTTTTGAATGTTATAATTCTTGACGTCTGATTTGTGTCCATTCATTCTTTTGCGTAGAGACTGTCCAGTTTGGCCAATGTACATGGCAGAGGGGCATTGCTGGCACATGATGGCATATATCACATTGGTAGATGCGCAGGTGAACGAGCCTCTGATTGTGTGGCTGATGTGATTAGGCCCTATGATGGTATCCCCTGAATAGATATGTGGACAGAGTTGGCAACGGGCTTTGTTGCAAGGATAGGTTCCTGGGTTAGTGGTTCTGTTAGTGTGGTGTGTGGTTGCTGGTGAGTATTTGCTTCAGATTGGGGGGCTGTCTGTAAGCAAGGACTGGTCTGTCTCCCAAGATCTGTGAGAGTGATGGCTCGTCCTTCAGGATAGGTGAAGGACTATTTCCCCATTGTATTTCTCCCTCCCACTCCACCCCCCACTGTTCCTCTGATATTCTTGTTAACTGCTGGAATTAGCCTACCTTGCTTGTCACCATGAAAGGTTTTCCTCCTTTCCCCCCCTGCTGCTGGTGATGGCTTATCTTAAGTGATCACTCTCCTTACAGTGTGTATGATAAACCCATTGTTTCATGTTCTCTGTGTGTGTGTGTGTGTGTGTGTGTGTGTGTGTGTATATAAATCTCTCCTCTGTTTTTTCCACCAAATGCATCCGATGAAGTGAGCTGTAGCTCACGAAAGCTTATGCTCTAATAAATTTGTTAGTCTCTAAGGTGCCACAAGTACTCCTTTTCTTTATGCGAATACAGACTAACACGGCTGCTACTCTGAAACCTGTCATTACTCTTTCTCATAACACAAGAATGAAATTAATAGTCAGCAGGTTTAAAACAAACAAAAGGAAGTATTTCTTCACACAAACACAGTCAACCTGTGGAATTCTTTTCCAGAGGAGGTTGTGAAGGCCAAGACCATGACAGAGTTCAAAAAAGAACTAGATAAATTCACGGAGGATAGGTCCATTAGTGGCTATTAGCCAGGATGGGCAGGGACGCAAAACCATGCTCTGAATTGTCCCTAGTCTCCGTTTGACAGAAGGTGGGAATGGGTCACAGGGGATGATCACTTGATGATTACTTGTTCCGTTCATTCCCTCTAAAGCACCTGGCATTGGCCATTGTCAGAAGACAGGATACTGGGCTAGATGGACCATTGCTCTGATCCAGTATAGCCATTCTTGTGTTCTTTTTTTAAATAGTCCTAATACAAATGCTTGTGAGATAGCAACAGCTATGAATTTTCAGTTTTCATGCTTCTTTCCATAGAAGATTTTAGTGTCATAGTCTTGTCTTAGAATCATAGAATATCAGGATTGCAAGGGACCTTAGGAGGTCATCTAGTCCAACCCCTTGCTCAAAGCAGGACCAATCCCCAACTAAATCTTGCACTGCTAGAAATCCATTTTTTTTAATCCCAAATGTTGTCATTTTAACAATTGTCATTGAACAACTTGCCAAGGGATGCTGGGGATTCTCCATCACTTGAAACCTTTAAATCAAGATTTAAATCAAGATTAGATGTCTTTTTAAAGTATATGCTGTAGCTCAGACAAAAAGTTATGGGCTTAATGCAGGAACCATTTGGTAAATAGTCCATGTCTGTGTAATGCAGAGTGTCAGACTAGATGATCATTTTAGTCTTTTTTGCCCTTAAAATCCATTAATCAGTCTCTCTCCTTAACTGATTTCCCAGAATCACAATTGTGTCACAGTGCATGGGCATATCGAATCTACCCTAATGTCTACTGTTTAAATGTTGATAGGCAAAACCCTGGGGAGCTTTCTTCTATAAATTAATCTTGGTGTATACAACAATTCATGACAGTTTGGGGAGCAACCTGTGCAATGCAACTTTCTAGGGCTACTGTAGATCAATCTGACTGAAAAGAGTTGGTTAAAGCAGGGGTGGGCAAACTACAGGCCGCATGTGGCCCGTCAGATGTTTTAATCCGGACCTCGAGTTCCCGCTGAGGAGTAGGGTCTGGGGCTTGCTCTGCTCTGGCGCTCCAGCCATAGAGCAGGGTCAGGGGCTTACCCCGATCGCTCCCAGAAGCAGTGGCATGTCCCCCTTCTGCCTCCTACATGTAGGAACAGCCAGAGGGCTCTGCACGCTGCCCCAGCAGCTCCCATTGGCCGGGAACTGCGGCCAATGAGAGCTGCAGACAGGGCAGCATGCAGAGCCGCCTGGCCGTGCCTCCACGTAGAAGCCGAAGCGGGGACGTACCTCTGCTTCTGGGAGCTGCTTGAGGTAAACACTGCCCGGAGGTGGCACCCTGACCACCTCCCATGCCCCAACCCCCTGCCCTGATCCCCCTCGCACTCTCGGTCCAAGCCCAGAGCCCCCTTCTGCACCCCAGGGCCCGCACCCCCAGCTGGAGCCTGTACCCCAACTCCCTGGTCCAGCACGGAGCCCCCTCTCTCATCCTGAGTTCCTCATTTCTGGACCCACCCCGGAGCCCGCACCCCAACCCCAATTTCTTGAGCATTCATGGCCCGCCATACAATTTCCATACACAGATGTGTCCCTCGGGCCAAAAAGTTTGCCCATCCCTGGGTTAAAGGTTGTATATATGCAGCTATTCCATGCAATAAAATAGTATGACTTTAAAATTGTAAGTACTGACAGAGATTAAAGGATTGGTGGGGGAAACATCTTTCCCTACTGCATGCATGCACATGTACAATCTGAGCCCTGCTTTGAAACTATAAATAGGAGCAGGGGTTCTTGCTCTTGGTTGGGGATGTTTGTGTTCCTACCTAGTATCTAATCAAAAGGTCTCTTGTGATGGCAGTGGTTTGGGATTGAGCTATTCTAGCAATGGATGGAAACCTCTCATTAATACAAGTTCATGTCCATAAGCAGCACAGTGCATAAGTCTACACCAGAAAAGGCACAAGCAGAAGGAAAATTCCTTTTGAGAAAGATAGGGCTTTGAAATCAATGAGTTCCCAAGACCAAACAACTCCTTGTGGAGTTAAGTTTTTAGCACGCTCTTGGTGCTATACAAACAATGCATTCTCAGCAGCAAACATATGCACAGGTTTTCTTGTTTCAGAGTAGCAGCCGTGTTAGTCTGTATTCGCAAAAAGAAAAGCGGTACTTGTGGCACCTTAGAGACTAACAAATTTATTAGAGCATAGCTTTCGTGAGCTACAGCTCACTTCCGAGTGAGCTGTAGCTCACGAAAGCTTATGCTCTAATAAATTTGTTAGTCTCTAAGGTGCCACAAGTACTGCTTTTCTTTTTAGGTTTTCTTGTATAAGCACTTTACAAGGATTTAACACAGGCCAACTTCAAAGAACCCATGTTTAATAAACATTACAAACAGCATGTATCTTGAAGCTCTAGAAATATACAAACTAATCAGTAATATAGAATCATAGAATCATAGAATATCAGGGTTGGAAGGGACCCCAGAAGGTCATCTAGTCCAACCCCCTGCTCAAAGCAGGACCAAGTCCCAGTTAAATCATCCTAGCCAGGGCTTTGTCAAGCCTGACCTTAAAAACCTCTAAGGAAGGAGATTCTACCACCTCCCTAGGTAACGCATTCCAGTGTTTCACCACCCTCTTAGTGAAAAAGTTTTTCCTAATATCCAATCTAAACCTCCCCCATTGCAACTTGAGACCATTACTCCTCGTTCTGTCATCTGCTACCATTGAGAACAGTCTAGAGCCATCCTCTTTGAAACCCCCTTTCAGGTAGTTGAAAGCAGCTATCAAATCCCCCCTCATTCTTCTCTTCTGCAGACTAAACAATCCCAGCTCCCTCAGCCTCTCCTCATAAGTCATGTGCTCTAGACCCCTAATCATTTTTGTTGCCCTTCGCTGTACTCTTTCCAATTTATCCACATCCTTCTTGTAGTGTGGGGCCCAAAACTGGACACAGTACTCCAGATGAGGCCTCACCAGTGTCGAATAGAGGGGAACGATCTCGTCCCTCGATCTGCTCGCTATGCCCCTACTTATACATCCCAAAATGCCATTGGCCTTCTTGGCAACAAGGGCACACTGCTGACTCATATCCAGCTTCTCGTCCACTGTCACCCCTAGGTCCTTTTCCGCAGAACTGCTGCCGAGCCATTCGGTCCCTAGTCTGTAGCGGTGCATTGGATTCTTCCATCCTAAGTGCAGGACCCTGCACTTATCCTTATTGAACCTCATTAGATTTCTTTTGGCCCAATCTTCCAATTTGTCTAGGTCCTTCTGTATCCTATCCCTCCCCTCCAGCGTATCTACCACTCCTCCCAGTTTAGTATCATCCGCGAATTTGCTGAGAGTGCAATCCACACCATCCTCCAGATCATTTATGAAGATATTGAACAAAACGGACCCCAGGACCGACCCCTGGGGCACTCCACTTGACACCGGCTGCCAACTAGACATGATGATTCCCATCCAGACTTACCACAACCAACAAAATAAAAACTACTGTCCTGCTGGTTAATATCCCCCTGACCAACCATCAGCCTACCTTTTCACTAAAAGCAGCATGCCCAGAAGGTCAGCAAATTTAGGCTGTTTCAAAGCATGAGGGGAAGCAAAACTGACTTAAAAATCCTCCTAGAGAACTCACTGTCACCATTCCATATTAAACCAGGGGCCTGGTGGTTGAGGCATCTCTGATAATTGGCACATCTATTTTCAGAGAGTACATTTATTTTTGCTGACCCTCTGCAATGAGGTATTTCTCCCTTTACTGGCAGAATAATTGCTGCAGTTGTAAACCTAGGTGATCTGACAGCTGGTCCTTCTTATTCTGGGGATTGTGAAGTCTTTTTGCAAGAAAACAATTGGCTATCGGACTAAATGGAAGTTCCTTCTATCGGACTAAATTCCTTGGGAAGTTGGGATATCTCTAATCTTGTTTTAATGTGCATCAAGCCACTTAATGCCTTTGTGCTTTCAAAGTAAAGTTGTTTAAGTTAATTTAAAATAAAGGGTTGTTTAAATATTCTTTCTGGTTTGAGAAAGTGGTTACTCTGTGTGTTATACGGTATTCGTTTTGGATCAGTTTAACTGTTCTTATTGCTCAGTTTTGAGGTTTGGGCCAAAAACTCTTTACAGTTCAAAGACTCGTGCACAGTGCCTTCTTTTGACTGGAAACAGAATTAACTGGTCACTAATGTGTATGGAATTCTTTCTTCTCCTTAATGCTCAATTGTCTTGCGAGTGGACTATGTAATTTCATCTCTTAATCTTGGCGGCCTCTTTCCAAGGCAAGATAGGGCAGACTTTTTTTAGTTCATTCTATATGGCTGAAAAATCAAGGTGCCTTATGTTTTACTGTGTGATTCCCTGTCAGTCACTTAGACATTCTTGATATAAGTAGCAGAGTATTCACTGGGGAAAGTGGCATGCCTGGACATGTTGAGATAAATTAACACTGTTAAATGCTCCAGGAATGTGTTTAAATTACTTGTTTACTGTAACTTCATTAGAAATGTTTTGGTGGAAAAGGTAACACTGTATTTTTAGCAGGTTTAATTTTATTCATGCTCTGGTCAACTGGATATTCTCTGACTACATATGCATAGTTTTCAGAGTAGCAGCCGTGTTAGTCTGTATTCGCAAAAAGAAAAGGAGTACTTGTGGCACCTTAGAGACTAACAAATTTATTAGAGCATAAGCTTTCGTGAGCTACAGCTCACTTCATCGGATGCATTTGGTGGAAAAAAAAAATTTTTTTTTTCCACCAAATGCATCCAATGAAGTGAGCTGTAGCTCACGAAAGCTTATGCTCTAATAAATTTTAGTCTCTAAGGTGCCACAAGTGCTCCTTTTCTATATGCATAGTTGAGATGTATGAAGGCACCAGGAGTGTGTGGTGGCGGGATGGTTACTGACAAGCACTCCTGGCACGTGACAGTTATAAAAGGGTTAATTTTGAGGCAGTGGTGAATCCATATCCGATATCTTTGCTGTTTAAATGTAGTTGACCTTTTGCAAACAATGTCCCAGGTAAAAGATTTTGCAAGCCCTGGTTATGTTTGTCTATCTAGGTACCTACACAGCCCCTTTACCATAGTATCATAGCTCCTGGATATTTCTGTTCTGCCACTCCACATGGGTACAAGGAAGCTTTATTTTTTAGCATTAATACTGTGTTGGTTCTGCTTTCAGCTCCGTTATCTCCTCCTCCTGCCTGTACGGGTAAACAGCCTAATTCCCGATGCCCGAAATTCCATTGTTACGTATCTCAAACTGGGTGCAGGAGCATCCATCAGGTCCTTTAATATCTCTGTGGCTCCCCTGAGCTAATGGAAATAAACAGTTTGTTTTTTAGACTAGTAGTTTTTTGGCTGTTTCAAATGATGTTGCTCTGAACAGCAGGAAATCTGAACCTTTGCTCCTGATCATATACTAGGAGCACTTTAATAATGAAATGGAAATTGATCAATGGTACCTTATAGCTAAACTACTGGCATATTGGGATTGAAAATAGGGATACTGCAAACTGGGGACAGAGGACTGTTAGTACATGTCTGTGGCAGTTTGGCTGATGAATTTGTTGACATTTATGACTGCATAGGGTGAATATAGAGCAGGGGTGAGCAAATTACAGCCCGGGGGCTGTTGTCGGTAGCTACCGGTGTGGTGCTCTGCTCTTGTTCAATAACAGTCGGTTGTGTGCATGTTCCCTCTGTGTGCTGCCCCAGCGTTGGGCAGATAGCCGACACAGCAGACCCTGAAAGAACCCCCAAAGACCGCAGACTCTAGTAAGGTACGAAGGCACCTGGCCAGCTTTATTGTCAAATGAAGCACAGTAATAGTTTCCTGCAGCCTCTACAGGACATACTACGAAAATGTGCCCCTGTCAATGGACACAGCTCAGTCAGTGGCGGGACACTCCACTGCCGCCTAGGGTGGACAAAGATATGTGCTCCGGGACCAGTTTTTATACAGTTGCAAGACAGATTACTCATCCCCACTAACATACTGAGGTACAGCCCCTTGACTCATTAGGGTGCTGTCTCCCACTTTGATCATGTTGGTTCAAACAAACAGATCTGTCCATGTTGTCCTTTTGACCCTGTCTCTGGCTGTTTTTTATTTCTGTGAAGTGTCCTCATATTGGGATGTCCAGGTGCCATCTTGGCACATGTTCCTCGTATTATTACTTACATCATTAGCGTATGCTTTCTAGGGGTCCTTTTCTTTCCAAGTTCTGCAATTAGGGCCTGCCTCTGGCTCACAGGCTTAGCAATGCCTCGAAGTACTTTGGTTCAGGCTTTAGCCCTCAGACTAAGCCTCTGATACAAGGGTTTATGTTTCAGGGCCTCTTACTACAGGGGCCTCATCCGGTCCTTCAGACTTAATCCAGTCCTCGAGCTCCTGGCAGGGTCTGGGGTTTGCCCCACTCTGGCGCTCTGGCTGGGGAGCGGGGTCAGGGGTTTGCCCCATTCTTCATGTGCCGTGGCTCCACACGGCTCCCGGAAGCAGCAGCATGTCCCCACTCTGGCTCCTAGGCATAGGGGCAGCCAGGGGGTTCCGCATGCAGCACCCATAGCTCCCATGGGCTGGGACCTGCAGCCAATGGGAGCTGCAGGGGCAGCACCTGTGGATGGGGCAGTGTGCAGAGCCTCCTGGCCGTGTCTCCGCTTAGGAGCCAGAGGGGGGGACATGCTGCTGCTTCCGGGAGCTGCCATGAGGTGAGCACTGCCCAGAGCCTGTCCCTCTGAACCCCTCCCCTTCCTCAGCCTTGATCCCCCTCCCACCCTCCAAACCCCTCGGTCCCAGCCTGGAGCACCCTCCTGCACTCCCAATCCACAGCCCCACCCCAGAGCCCACATGCCCAGCCAGAGCCTGCACTCCAGTCTGGAGTTCCCTCCCACACCCGGAATTCCTCATTTCTGGCCCCACCCCAGAGCCCGCACCTCCAGTAGGAGTCCTCACCCCCTCCACCACCCCAACCCCCAATTTCATGAGCATTCATGGCCTGCCATACAATTTCCATACCCAGATGTGGCCCTCAGGCCAAAAAGTTTGCCCACCTCTGATATAGAGGGTCTGTGCACCACACAGCTTTGCTGGTCTTATTTTTGTCAGCAGTAGCCACATAAAAGTAGCACACGTGTCATTTTATCTGTAATTTAGAAATGTACTTTACAAAAAAAAAATACCTGCATCTGATTTCATTCAGCAGCTGGTTAAGGCTTGCTGAGTAAATCCTTTTACCTTAGGTAGTTACACAGTGCAGAAGAAAATGTCACCACCAGAGCAGACTGCACTTTGAGATAAATTGTCCTCATTCAGTTTTAAGGCTTCTAGCAGTTTATAAATAAGCAACATTTCATTTCAAGCATATAACTTCCACATGTAATGCTACCTTAACCAACTTCCCTGTAACAATACATATGAATTTGGAAAGTTGGTCCTTGAGTCCCACCATGCTGTTTGTCTTGTTTTTTCAGTCAAATGCTAACTTTTGCCTCCTGCTCTAAATACCTCTCTAAATTCCAAATAGAAGCATAGGGTCATTCTGTGAGTAAATAGTAGGTATCTCTTCAGGGCAGAGTGTTCTCTGCATGCCGTTCCTTGCTTGTCTAAATCCCACCCACACTATCACGCCACATGCAGATTTTTTTTAAATAACTTCTGGAGGAAAGGGGGTAGTGTTCAGGTGTCTGAAATGCAATGGGAGCAGACAACTTCTCCCCATTGACTGCCTCTGTAGGATTTTGCCTAAGCACTCAGGGTACTATTGGCAATGCCACCCTTACACTAGTAGACTCATAGACCTTTAAATGGAACAGCTACATTAACCCTGACATCAGAAGTTGGCATCTATTTGCATTAAATTGAGAGCTCATGCTCAAAATACAGCCAACACCTTAAGGAGTGATAAAGCCAAAGTTGAGGAAAAATTATACCAATTGTTTTGTGCGGAAATACCCCTAAGCCTTTCTCTCCTCTTTCAGTTGGTCAGTATTGGTTCTTCCTATAACTATGGAAATGAAGATCAGGCTGAATTTCTATGTGTTGTCTCGAAGGAGCTACATAATACCCCCTACGGCACAACCAGCGAGCCCAGTGAAAAAGCAAAGGTAAGATGCTGGGCATGGGAGGGAGGAAATGAAAGATGTCAGTCAAAGCAATTAGACTTAGATATTATTCAAAAGAAGGTTGAGCATAGTATGTACTCTGCTTGCCATCTCTCCTCAGCGTCGGTAATGGTTTCCTTTTCGTTGTGCATGAGAATATAAACTGTACCAGTTAAAGTAACTCTAATTGTCAGTATGATTCTCACACATTACAAAACAAGAACTTTAAATGTGCTGCTTCGTATTCTTCATGTCTTCCATACTCTTATCTGACTTCTTAGTGAGTGCTTCATTTGAGAATATGCATATTTGGGTTATAAAACAGTAGATAGACTTTGATTCTGCAACCAGTGCAGATGATGGATGTTTTTCATGCTTATCTGAGTCAGGATACAGAATTCTCACAACCAGGAATGTGACTGACACATTCTGTCTGAAAAGTATTGTCATATGCAATAAGCCCATAAAAGTCTTCCCATTAGATTAAGTCCCTTACTTGCAATGTATTGTGCTAGCTTGCAGCTTTCAGGGTTCCGTCTAATTCTTGCTCTTCTGCATGACCGAATTGACAGAGACGTTATAGGCATGAGATCTTGCTTGTGTGATCTGTTGACTTGCAGGGATAATAGTTAGGGAAGACAGTGTGTGACATGACTGAATCATAGTTGGCCCTGACCAAATGGAAAATGAATTGCACTGTTCCTCCACTCAGCGTGCACTGTACATTTTACACTATGGTTGGTGGGGAAATGGAAACTTTAGTAATTGGTTAGTAGTAAAACTAGTCATCTTTATACAAAAAAGTTTACCACTCATTTATCATTTTTATTGGTTTAAATTGAAAACAAGCAAAGTAAAACTTAGCACAGCTTTTCAAGAGTCAGCTTTAAAAAATAAACACTGAAAAAAGCCCCCTAAGACCGATCTGTAACTTCTGGGGTCAGTTGTATCCTGCTCTCGTTGTTTACAGTAAACTACTTACTGCTGCTGGTTACTACTGCTTTTCATGCTGTCCACAGCTCATTTCTTGGTTGGGCACAGCAGCAGTTTGGAAAGCAGCATTTTTGTGTATGGATACCTACAGTAGGTATGTAAGGTACAAGTAATCAGGCTTATTTCATAAAGCTTTAGAGTATTTTAAAACTTTTTTTGTTTCATTATTAGTGAAATGGCTAATTTCTGTTGAAATGTATTTTATCGCAATTCAGAGAAACATATTTTAAACCTTATAAGAAGTTAATGCAGCCAAAAATAAAAAGTGAACATGTAAAACTATAAAATCCTACATATGGATCACTGTTCCTGAACACATGTGTAAGCCCACTGCCCTCCCCTCTTCAAAACTCACTTTTGCCGTGCTGCCTGAAAGAAATGGAAAAGTTGATAAGATATATGTCGGCGTGGTATTTAAGCAACAAGTATGTGTGTGGTATCTAAGCAGTGTGTGTGTGTGTGTGTATTTTAATTGCATCCTTATCCCTCATTATTCTTCATTTGCTTGTTGTCTTAGTTTGTAAGCTCTTCAGGGCTGGGATATGTGCACCACCAAGATAAAAATTATAAAGCGCAAACTAGAATTACTGACCATAATGCATATCTTTACAAGGGACTTCAGTGACCCTTCTGCAATAACATGCTTCAGAAGGGCCCAGAGTTTGACTGGATACTAGGCTAATAGAAAATGTGTAGAATACCAAACCAAACAGTGTGGGCGTCTAAAGAGGAGGGACTAGTCCAGAACAAGTACAGTGCAACTCTTGGTGGTTCAGACATTTGAGAGATGCCAGCATTTAAACTCTTTGCAGTGAAATTCACAGGCTTGGTAGAGGGACTCTGAAGAATGCTGCTGTGTCTCAAGTGCTCACCTGGAGTCTTGATGCACAGAAGGGAGTTGTGTACTAGAAAGAATGAGCACAGTGGGAAGTAGCATGAGATTAGAACAGTAAGAGTTAGTTAAAAACCAAGACTAAGTGTAGTCCTTTTGCGTGGCTGAAAATACACAGTTGGAAGCTCTCTCTGATGCCAAGTAAAGTCATTTTGAAAGGAAAGTGAGTGAAAGAATCCCCAGAAATTAGCAGAGTTTTGTTCCACTGTGCATTGACCAGTGGAGGTTTGGGATGGGAGAGTTGTCTTTACCAGACTTGGGCTAACCTCAAAATGCAGGAATAAGGCCTGGTCTACACTGGGGAGGGGAATCGATCTAAGTTACGCAGCTTCAGCTATGTAAATAACATAGCTGAAGTCGACATACTTAGATCTACTTACCGCGGTGTCTTTGCTGCAGTAAGTCAATGGCTGACGCTCTCCTGTCGACTCTGCCTGCGCCTCTCGCCCTGCTGGAATACCGGAGTCGAGGGAGAGTGCTCGGCGGTCTATTTATCACGTCTAGACTAGATGCGATAAATCAACCCCTGCTGGATCGATCGCTGCCCATTGATCCAGCGGGCAATGTAGACAAGCCCTTAGTTTTGAGAGAAGATTTATTGGATTTATAACTACATAAACTTGCCTGTTGGTGCAACAGTTGGACAGGGGTGTTCTAAACTAAAGAGCATGTCAGGGAAGAGGATGTGAGTAGTGGGGTAGGGACTGTGCACAGTTGCAACAGGAGAGCTTTTTGAAGTTTTCATTTAATATACATACTGTTAACAGAGTATTGGGGGCATGAGGGTTGTGGGTTGTTGTTTTTTTAAATCCTTTTAGGTTGAAAAGTACTAGAATGTTGAGTCAGAACTCTTTCTTGGGGTCTGTCCTCTCGACAGATGGATTTTTCAAGCCAGGTTAGCCTCAAATCCATAATCTGCTAAACTGTGTCTGATTTAACCTTCAACAACTTGTTATTCCATCGAAACAATAATGAAGGTCACCCAGAATTACATATTGACAAATATTTAGGTGGCTCTGATCCATGCTGCTGTGAAGGGGAAAGCACAAGAATCCTTGTATCATGACATCTAAAAAAAACAAAAACAAAAACACTTCTATCAGTACAGATATGAAAGAGCCATTGCATTTAATTCTGCTTTACCCACCAGATTACCAGAATCTTTATTAATAGTGGTGGGTTTACAAACCAGGAAAAAACATGTGTTGGGAGCAGCCCCAGCTGATCTGACTTTTCCATTTTTTCTTTCTTTTCTGGTGGGTTTTTTTTATCTAGTGTCCTCTTCATGGAGGACGAAATTTGCCTAAATAGGATAGAACAAGAAACAATAGCAACTAAAACTTGAAAGTAGTTTTTCCAAAAGTACTAAAATCTTCCCCAGTGACAGGTATTCTACATTATTGACTTCCTCCAAAAGTGACATGCTAGTAAAAATACTGAACTATGGCAGTAAAGTGTGATAAATGAAGATTTTGCTGCCATGTAAATCACAGCTGTAAAATAGCATAAAATGTGCTCCTCTATGAGACAGCATTACACAGTGATAAGTATATAGACTGACTCTTGAATCTTGTACTATGAGATATTTCCCATGAAGTGAACTTAGCATATACCCTGCTTTGTAATTATTTCCTACTTTGGAAGAAACAACTCTGAGCATTTTGAAAGGCCATCTGTTTCAGAAAACCCCTCAAATGCAACTAACCTATCACCCTTGTGTTTGCAAAGTTCATACAGGAACCTTCCCAAAATAAGGCCTACACTGAATGTACATAGTCCAGGACTTGGACTACATCATGGGGAATTAGTAAGGAAAACAGCCTTACCTTAGTCAGGCTTCCAAGGGCTGTGGGCATGAGTGTTGTGTAAAGTATTTAGATTCCTTTCTGAACAGTTTATTCATTTTTTGCCATTTCGTTGCTGATTTGGATTTCTGTTCAAGTTCATTTCCATTCTGGCTTCTGCAGATTCTAATTGTAGTTTACTAAACTCTTCAACTTTTGTTTTAAGTAAAACTTAAAATGGGCCAGGTTCAGTAGAACAATAACAGTTACAACCTGAAGAAGAGCTCTGTGTAAACTCAGAAGCGTCTCTCTCTCACCAACAGAAGTAGGTCCATTAAAGATATTACCACACCCATCTTGTCTCTCTAGTATCCTGGGATGAACATAGCTACATCACCACTGCATAGGCACAACCTAAACAGTATACCTACCAGCTTGCCCAAAAGTTGGATCTCTTGTGGCATTTGAGGAAGCAATGCCACTCAGCCATTGTCTTTCCCTGAGTCCTATTATTGATAGCTGGAATGGACGTGTAACTTTCTAATGTAGCTGGGAGGAGTAAACTAACCCCTTTGAGGCAAATTACTTAAACTGTTTCAATGGCGCTTGTGGGGCAGCTTGTGATTCTCTGAGCTCTCCATTCCCAAATCCACTTGGTTTCCCTGCCCACTTTCTTCAGTTGCTCTGTTAGGAGGGGATGCCCCAATGTTCCTCCTGATGTCTGCCTCCAAAGCTAAGTTTCCTAAGTTAAGAGTCCACAGACACATGGAGCCAGTTGCAGAGCTCACAAGTTTCAGGTAGCATATATAGCATCAGCTGTCTCATTACATAGTGTTCCCTTTCATTGTGTCAAGTGAATGCTGAACTGAATGGAACCATTAGCAGTAATCTGCTGATACTTGGGACAGTGGGGAAAACTAGTTTTCCTGCTATTTATAATGTTCCTGCTTTTAAATTGTCTGGTATCTTATTGCCTTATGAAGAATTGGATTAAGAAAAATAACCTCACATACCTCAAGTGTAAGTGGATTGTACTTTGCGTTGGCTCTGACTCACTTGCAATCTTTTCTTTTCCCTCCCTTTCTTTACACTTGCTGCATGCCATTCAGAGCGAGGATGAAGACACGGATTACGATATGAATGACTCAGATTAAGTGTAAATGTCATGGTGAGCATTAGCTGCCCTAGGACTTCACCCACGTGCTTTCCTCTGCCCCATCTACCACCTACCCCTCACCAGTACCATCCTCTGGCTAGTCCTAGTGGAGTATTTGTTCTGTAGTCATAGTTGCCTTTATTCCTAGTGTCAGGTGAAAATCACAGTGGTAGACATAGTAATAGACTTTATAGTATGATCTGTTGCACAGATGGTGATGACATGACAAGACCTGTACTGGCTCTTGTGCTTTTTTACGTAAGTAACACTGGGATAATCAGTCCTTTTAAAGCTATGCTGGGAGAGGGGAAATGCTTTATACAGATTCTAGGGGAAAACATTTTTAGACAGAAATGGTTCTGGTTTTTTTTGTTGTTGTTGTTACATGGCCTGTTTTTTCTCGTCATATATTTTGTGTATAATGGCAGCTAATAAAAATCTTCAGTAAATGTCTGATTTGGCAACATATTAAGAGGCTTGTCCATCTGAAGTATGTTTGCCAAGGATGGTCCTCTTAAAGCACAATATAGGGAGTCCACAGGTCTGCATTCTTTTCTCCACTCTGCCTCGGTCTCTCTTTATGAATATAGACAAGTCACTTAACTTCCGTGCTCTAGTTTCCACGAGTCTAAAATGGAAAAAACCTCACTGGGAAGAGGACAAGTCCTAATTTACAGAGTGTAAAGTGCTTTGAGGTCCCTAAATGAACAGTGCAATTGAAATTCAAATTATTATGAAGAATTACCAAGGAGTGGCCTTACAATGCTTGAAGCAGTGCATGGAGCATAATTAATGTTTTTGTTGACAATCATTTCTATTTTAAGTCTGCTGTTGCTTATATCTGTTACTTACTGCTCATCAGGACTCCGCAATACTGCAAAGCCCAGGTGAAATCACTGGAATCTGGTGGCAGCCTTTTTAAAAACAACTTCAGTGCAGCTTGCATATGGGTTAAAAAAGATACATTTATCTTGCAGTAATAAAATGTTTGAAAAGCGTGCATGGGGAAGGTTGCCTACCTTTGCAAAATCTAAGCTTTCATTTTTTAAAAAAAATTAAATGATTAGTCCTTATGGTCAGTATGAAACTTTCATATATCACATGAGTATAAACTCAGGGACTCTACAAACAGGCAGCTCAGAGTTTCCCTAAGTGACACAGTGAATACTGACCAGCATCTGTCAGTTCTTATTCCTGTTCAGAATCCTGTGGGCAGTAATGAAAATAAGAACTAAATATATTTTACTTCCCAGCCATGGTTAGGGACAGGAGACATTCAAATGTGTCGGCAGCTACTAGCCAGAGGCTAGTATGAAAGTAAAGCCACTGAGCAGAGTCCAGACTAACACGGCTGCTACTCTGAAACGAGTCCAAGGACAGCATCCCTATCCCAACACCTTCCTCTAGCCCAGGGGACAGCAACTTTTCAGAAGTGGTGTGCCAAGTCTTCATTTATTCACTCTAATTTTAAGGTTTCGCATGCCAGTAATACATTTTAATGTTTTTAGAAGGTCTCTTTCTATAAGTCTATAATGTATAACTAAACTATTGTTTGTATGTAAAGTATACAAGGTTTTTAAAATAAAAGGAGTACTTGTGGCACCTTAGAGACTAACAAATTTATTTGAGCATAAGCTTTCATGAGCTACAGCTCACTAACACGGCTGCTACTCTGAAAGGTTTTTAAAATGTTTAAGAAATTTCATTAAAAATTTAAATTAAAATGCAGAGCCCCCTGGACCGGTGGCCAGGACCCGGGCAGTGTGAGTACCACTGAAAATCAGCTTGCATGCTGCAGGTTGTCTACCCCTGCTCTAGCCAAACAGATTGGCATGGGAGAAGCAGTTGCTTTCTCATCAGGCTGTTGCCCTGGACCGTTCTCCCTATATCCCCCGCCCCTTATCTCGTATAGGTCTGTGGAATTAATTCTATACGTAATGGCCACCTTGTAAAATTTTAATACCATTTTTGTGAGGGGGTATGGGATGTGGTCAGGCAAATGAATGACATAGGGAAAGAGTGGGAGATTGATGGGATAAGCTAGGAAAGAGAATTACAGGGTGTGCATATAAAATATGAGAGAGAAACAGATTTGTGGGGTATATGGAAGAAAAGAAACCAAAATGTACAGGGCAGGAGGTAGAGCTCTCAGTGAAGAGAAAGAGAGGTTAGGAGATGGAGAATGGGAGAAGGTAAACAGGAAACGCTTTGAAAATGACCTGAGAAACGTCACCCTGATCTGTTACAGGAAAGAGAAGGTAAAGTGAAGCCATGTAGGAAAATGCCTAACCAAAAGCAAGAAAAGGGTGGGGGAGTATGCATGTGCTGTTGATTGTGATCTGCTTTACACAGAATTAAATGTTGTGCTAAAGTTACAAGTGACATGCAACTCACTCACTCCTATTATCTCCCTGTGGCACATCATAATAGCTTAGTTTCCTGTGGGATGTGATACTTATGTCTGTGTTTGAGTTTAGCATGCAGGAGCTCGGTGCTGTCAGTGGTTTGACTAGATTATCTGGTGATCCCTTCTTCCCTGAACTGTAGGACTCTTCGGGTGCAAGCTAAAGCGAGATGAGCCATGTTGAATCTGATATGAATGTCTGCATATGCTGGTTTAACACGGCTGCTACTCTGAAACATGTTAAACTCAATTAGTTAATCAGTTCAGGTTTCAGAGTAGCAGCCATGTTAGTCTGTATTCGCAAAAAGAAAAGGAGTACTTGTGGCACCTTAGAGACTAACAAATTTATTAGAGCATAAGCTTTCGTGAGCTACAGCTCACTTCATCGGATGCATTCATCAAATGCATCCGATGAAGTGAGCTGTAGCTCACAAAAGCTTATGCTCTAATAAATTTGTTAGTCTCTAAGGTGCCACAAGTACTCCTTTTCTTTTTGTTAATCAGTTCAGCATCACATCTTTAGGTGAATTGGTATAACTTCTTTGTGTAGCCTGTAGCTCATGAAAGCTTATGCTCTAATAAATTTGTTAGTTTCTGAGGTGCCACAAGTACTCCTTTTTTTTTTTTTTTACGGATACAGACTAACACAGCTGCTACTCTGTAACCCACTGGAGTTCATCAATTGATATTCAACTGATAGTTTTCTTTGTGGTATTCAGTCATGGTGGTCACATTCTGCTTGGTGACTATCATATGGTGGAATGTATTGAATAACATAGCCAATGTCTTTTTCCTGCCAGTTGACCAGCCCTAGTAGTAAGATGTGTGCTTTTAAAGTTTGATAGTTAATTTGATTGTATTCTGCTCAGGGTAGGGAGTGCCCTCTTCTGTGTTTTGGAAAACACCATACACGGGTGCTGTTGCAATATATAATAAAGATTGATTGATGATAATACAATTACAGTATCTAACTGGTTTCAGAGTAGCAGCCGTGTTAGTCTGTATTCGCAAAAAAGAAAAGGAGTACTTGTGGCACCTTAGAGACTGACAAATTTATTTGAGCATAAGCTTTCATGAGCTACAGCTCACTTCATCAGATGCATTCAGTTCCTCTAACTTTAAGTTGCAAGAGGCGCAGTAGCATGTATTTTCACCACGGCAAATCCCTTTACTAGCAGTTGTCAAGTAAATTTTCAAGGCCTGACTTACTCACTGAAATCACTTGTGTTTGCCATGCAGTTTCTTATAGAATGCTTTTAATTAACTAGAAGCACAGGTGGAAATTTTCTTAATGCTGAAATATGTAGCATTTGCTTTTGATACATACTTTGAAACTTTTCACACTCCATCTAGAAAACCTTTCATAGGAACTTCATAGCAATACAAGTTGTGATCTCATCTGCTCATCTCATCAAGCAGGAACAGTATACAGTGTGAATAGGAACCCTCCAACTACAAAGTAAAATCCACGTGCTGCAGGAAGTACTGTTGGTGAATCAATAGATGGCACTTTTCCCTCCAAGATATGTCTACACTGCATTTAGATACCTACAGCTGATGTGGGCTAAGGGGCTGTTTAATTGTGATGTAGACATTCGGGCTCCTAGCAGAGTCCTAGAGCCTGGGCTCCAGCCCAAACGGCTACATCGCAATTAAATAGCCCCTTAGCCTGAGTCAGCTGGCACGGACCAGCCATGGGTTTTTAATTGTAGTGTAGACAGACCCTAAGTCATTACTTAACCAAGATCTCCACTGTAGTGCTAGACAGCAGTCTGCTGTGAAGTTACCTTTTTTAGGAGAAATCATACAACTGAGGGGTCTCACTAATTGTAATCCTTGAAGATCCCAAAGCATTATATATATCAGGAAAGACTATCCTAATTGGCTGTAATTGATGTGAAAGGCTTATCCACTGTTGGCCAGTTTTGAAACTAGAAAAGTTATTTACTTGCGATATGAAATTCAACTGTAAGTTTAAACTTTTCAAATTTTTTGGTGTATTCATTAATATGGAGGTTTTGTGCCCTATTAAGTAGCTGCCATGTTCCTCCCTGCAAGTATGGAGGGACAGGTGTTTGTATGTGTATTGTAAAGGCCTGTGAAATCCTTTGGGAGGGAAGGTGCTACTGGGTATCAGTGTAAGATGTTCATGGTTTTAACATTCTATTCCACTGCAAGTACCAGAGAAGGAAATTCTGCATGACACCAGTGGTGCCTCTGCTGGGGAATGTGCCTGGCCTGTCATATACCTTCTCCTTGTGGTTGGATCAGAAAGCCTTTTCAGCACCATGAAGGCAGCCACATGCCAAAGAGTAAAGCGTCAGGTGGTGCTAATTTCACTGACTAGCAAACAATGCTTTGTACTTGTTGCTGGCACAGTCAAAGCTTTGCTTAGTTTGTCTGACTACTATCAAGACTTGCTCCTTAGTTTATTTGTAGGCTTCCCTGTGGTGCTAATCACCATCATAACTGAGCTCATCATTACTAGTCACCTATTCCATGAAAAAACTGAGGTTAGTAATGTGAGACGCTAATCTAAGGTGCTTGGATACCATCATACAAGAATTTAGAGCCCATACTGTGGGGTTGAGATGAAGGGGGTGGTGACAGGAAAGCCAAAACCACTAGAGGGAACAGAGGAAAAGTGGTGAGCAGATGCCAAGAAGAGACCCTGGATACTTCAGTGGCAAATACTTAAACTCAATTATCTTCAGAAAATATTTTAAAGTCCCAATTTTCAGAATGTGATTTCTGCAGTAGCAAACGGGCTGTTCTTGGCAAAATGAGTACATCCTCTTCCCCCATGCCAGGAAAGGCTCTGCTCACTCTTCACTTCAGGAGAGTGGAATCCTTCAAACAGGATTTCTGTCTTTTGAGATGCATGCTACAAAATGGTAGAGTTTTAGTATGAATTTAGGGTTCGTGTGCACAAGTTTGGGCCACTTTATGTGGGTTATAGGCTGGTTTTTGAATGGTGTCTTAAGGGCAGAGGAGGTCTCCAATTCAGTGTAGTCTCCTCTTACAAACCTAAGGTCGCACAACTGCAGTAGGATGGGCAACATGAATCCTGTCAAAGTGTGATTCTTAACACCACCTCTCTATCCACTGAATTAAACTCACTTCCTTATAAAATGTAACCAGTATGCTTCAAAAAAAACTGTCTTAATTGTCTGTCTTCCACTTCACAAAGCGTAACAGTATTGGGCAGAATAGTACTTGGAAAAGTGAACTCCACAAAGTGTCCCATCCCACCAAAAGAAAGGTTTGCATATGAACTGTGACTCTTCACATATGCAAGAGAAATTGTGCAAGGCAATATATTGCATGAAAATCTATTAAATACTATTGATCAAACATGAAGATATATGTAAAACATTAACTTAATACATCAAGCTAATAGCTTTCACGTATTAGTAGCCTAACAAATAGTCCCATGAGGTCAAGAATCTGGCTGTTTGTATTTACCATATAATGAATACCGAGAACTGCTTTAAGAGGTCAGGGCAGATACTGTAGGGTTAATGGATCAGCCTACTCTGTATAGGAGTTGATCTAGCACTCCTGACGTTCAAACACTGCTTGTTTTTTCAGACTATAATTGTGTCCCTGCCAAGGTTTCATTGGCACATCTTATGCTACTTATGCACATTTCATTGCTACTCTAAGTGACACAGGTCATAAATAAAACAAGGGAGAGCACAGGAGATGTTACTGAAGCAAGTACAATTTAAAAAATCCCAAGTTTGAAAAAAGCAGTTGTTCTCCATTTTCCCTGATAACCCACAAACTAGGCAGCCTTGCTACTAGGATCAGAGAAACTGGCCTAACCCATACACTTACTATCCTTGCAGCTCCCTCTACCTTCTTGTGACTTTTAGGAACTCTGTGTTAGCTCTGTGTGCTGTGAACTTTATTGATGACCAATTGTGCTCATTTGTCTGATTGATCTGTACTCTTACTGCCCCCTGAAAATATTAAATGCTCATCTTTCCTCTTATTAGTCTGACTTAAATACGCTAATGGTGATCTATTGTACAGTTAATGATATTTCGTAAGTGACATATAGCCTATTCTCTGTTTTTCTATATTAAGGCATCAGTTTCAGGAAAGTCCTTAAGCCAGCCCTTTGGGCTTTATCACATGATTGAAATACAGTGATTTCTTTTTGCTCTCTGCCCCCCAGGCTTTAGGTCTGATACTGGGAAATTTTAACTTGTGTAATTTTTAACTGTCTCTTTCAGATTTTGCAAGAGCGAGGTTCCAGGATGTGAAGAACACATTGAACATTGAAGAATATTTCTTTTATTCCAAGATGCAGTGAATTGTCACATTGAAGAGGCTTGGCTGTGAGAGGAAGAAATCTGCTTTAGATAATTTTCTATTGATCTGGGTTGAACCATTTTTGCCTATAAGCTGGTATAGACTGAATTTGCTGGCTGAAAACATCACAAGATTATTGAATGGGAATAGATGATGTGAGAGAGTGTGTTAATCTTGGTTCTAGTGCACGGTTGTAGTCTCTCATGGGCTGAATTATATTGGTCACATAGAAAGAAACAATCATACACTCATATTTTCCTCTGAGACATGTAGCACTTACTCATGGTGCTGGATGATCCAATGTTGATCAGTTTGAAATGATTTTGGTATTAATAATTGCAAACAGTTAAAGGACACTGTATTTGGTGCTACATATATATTACAGCCCATAAATGCAAATATTTGGGTCTACGTGCTTGGTTTTTGAATCAATGGCAGCGCCAGTTTACTGTCTTATACTGCACATTCCTTATGGCTCAGTGACACATTTTCTATTAGGTAAGAATGGTGTAGGAGATCAAGTGAAACTACCTTGTTAAAAGTTACACCCCAGACAAAAGATTCACATAAAGAATGGGTGTAAAATACTAACTGGGATGATGGCTTATTTTAATAGTCAAAGGGAATACTAAACTTGGAGATAATGTCTTTTGTCTGAATCATCTCTGATGTTTCTCCTATCAAAATAACTTCCTCCTGGAAAAGATAAGCTCCAGTCTTAGCCAAATGTTTGAAAGGAAAATCAAAATTTCTTAAATTATTGTCACAACTGAACATCTTGTCTCTTTTGAAATGTTTGTTGTTAACCAAATGTTTAGTTGTACATTTTAGAAATGCCTACAAGTGTCAAGCTACTCTTGGATTTTGTTGGGTATTTTTACGAGCTGGAGTTTGTGTAGCTACATGGCTGGATAGTGTTAGATTCTGATCTCAGTGAATGGGTTTAAAGTTACCCTAAGAGCGAACACAAACTCACCAAATTAGAAATCTGAATTAATTGCTTTGAATTTTCACGATGTTTACAGTCCATCTCTCTACATTTTCAGCTATGCAGTTCTTTATGATGTTTATAAGAATGCTGCCTGAAAACATTTTCACACAACTGTATTAGGACAGGCTTGTGGTAAATGTTAACACACGAGACTGGAGCTTTTTAGTGCATTGTGTTTTAAACAAAACCGGTAGAGTGACTTTTTTTTGAAACAGATGTAACTAAATTGATTGCGTAAAACGCTCAATTCTTGCAGCTTCATTGGCTTGCATAGCTCTAGGTGGAGCAGTAGATGGGAGTTTAAACAGGATTATCCAAGATGGTCTGGAATTCTAAAAGCCTTTTAAACTGTTTCATTAAATAACTTCAGAATTTTTGCATATACCATATCCTCTACCAGTAAAATGTGTAATCCTCCACATGAAAACCAGTTTCTCAAGCATCTTGGGTCTATCTGTATTTTTTAAGACTTATTGTACAATGATAAGTTTGGCATAAACAGTTTGTAAAACCATTTCTACAAAGCAGGTTATGCAGTGGGCTAAACGTTTTGTCCGTGCATCTACTGCTTGAAAGGGTTTGTAAAGCATTTTGCCACTTGGATGCGGTCTGCTGGCACCTCCACAATACCACGTTCATATGTTTCTTTTTTTAAGATGTTAGGACCTAACTGAATTTACTAAAATGTAATTATTCTGTAGGGGAAAATGTTTATACTTTTATACTTTTTTTTTTAAGGCATCCATATTTTATCAGCCTGAAGTTAATGCCTAAATTTCCTCTAAATAGTAGCAGATAATCTTGTGTATCTAAAGATAAGCATAGCAGTTGTTTGTCTTAAAATGAATTCTATAGCATTTCCTCTTCTGAAAAAGTCACTGTGTTTAAGCATCTTGACACGACCCATGTTCTTCAGGTTCTGTGGCTCATGGAATTGTGGCCTTTAAGGCTTCCTATTTTCCTGCTGTGCTCTACAGAGTAAATTCAGCATTGGATTAAATGGCTTTTAATGCCTTATAATAATGTATATTGATATCATTCCAAAATCTGCATTTTTGTGTGTTGTCTTCTGTTGTTAAACAAAAGAAGGCAGAAGACTGGATTTTCATAAACTACCTGAGATCCTTAAGGATTGCAGAAGCAAAACATGAGTAAGAAACTGAGCAAATTGAAACAATTTGGAGGATACATATGAAAAGGACCACTTTTAGAGAGTGGCATTTTCACTGGAATACTTTATGGTTTAATAAATTTGCTTTTTATTTTTTTTGGTGGGATTATCTGCACCCTGGTTTACATTGTCCCTTGTAGTAGCAAAAATGATTTTGGGGAAGTGTTTGAATCATTAACATTTTGCACTTACTCTGTCTCATACCTCACAGAGCTATTGTCTCTCACTTCAGCAAAAAAAAAAAAAAAAAAAAAATTAGGCTAATATCTGGTAAATGATTTTGCAAGCTGCTGTAACAGACTTTGTCAACTAATCTTCTGTTCTTGCTGTTACCCTTATTAATTTCATATTTCTTTAACATCTGAGACATTCACTTAGGTGCATGTACAGTAGAACCTCAGAGTTAAGAAAACCTTGGGAATGGAGGTTGTTCATAACTCTGAAATGTTCGAACTCTGAACAAAACATAATGGTTGTTCTTTCAGAAGTTTACAACTGAACATTGACTTAATACAGCTTTGAAACTTTACTATGCAGAAGAAAAATGCTACTTTTATCCATCTTAATTTAAATGAAACAAGCACAGAGACAGTATCTTTACCTTGTCAAATCTTTTTTAAACCTTCCCTTTATTTTTTTAATAGTTTACATTTAACACTGTACTGTCTTGTTTTTGCTTTGTTTTTTGTCTCTGCTGTTGCCTGATTGCATGCTTCCATTCCAAATGTGGAGTGTGGTTGACAGATCAGTTTGTAACTCTGGTGTTCATAACTCTGAGGTTCTACTGTACTATCAAATTCTTTTCCTAAAGCCCCAGGAGTTTCCCTCTACTAAAATTTGGGGGTTTTTTTGTATTGAAATCTGGTAACTTAGAATAAGGTTAGCTACACTAGCAAGAGGTAGACAGGATGGTCAGGTCAGACTCTTTGACTTAGTAAGCTACTTTATCAATAGATGAAAACAGTATTACAGCCTAAGATTTTAAATCATGAGCATGGGTAGGTTATAGCAGAAGAGAATGAGGGTACACTAGATCAAGGCAGACAAACAATTAAAGTGGTTTTTATACAAGAGATAATTTGTCTTGAGTCAGTTATTACAGTTTTGTGAAACAGTCTGGTGTTTGGGGGCACAGCTTCCTGAGGAGTGGGGGAGAATGTTAGTAAGGGTATGTATTCACTAGCAACGTTAAAGCGCTGCCGCGGTATCGCTTTAACATGGCTGTGTAGTTGCAGCACCAGTGAGGGGAATAGCTCCCAGCACTGGTGCACTATCTACACTGCCACTTTACAGCGCTGAAACTTACAGCGCTCGGGAGGAGTTTTTTCAAACCCCTGAGCAAGAAAGTTGGAGCGCTGTAAAATGGCATTGTAGACGAGGCCTACGAGATGGGCCTTTTCCTGCAAGTAGAAACCAAACAAAAGAGCCAGCAAGTAGAAACCCAACAAAAGAGCCATTCATGGAGGTGGGGTCGAGAGAATCTCTTTGATTTTCATTTGCACCTATTTGATTTACTCCCTCCATATCAAACCTTCCCCTTCCCAGGAGACGTGAATGCAGCTCTTTCAAATTACTGCTGTTCTTCAGTCCGCCCTTGCATATGGGGTCTTAGGAAAGAGGGTTTCTTTTCTTGAGCAGCATCCCGGTTGGCTCAAGAGCCTGGGACTAGAACTGCTGATGAGCAGCAGCTGAAAGTGTCCGATTGCTTAGCAAAAAGCAATTTTGAAATATGTAAGTCCCAAAGTTGCTCCCTGTTTGTTTTTGTGTATTTTATATTGCATCTGTTTCCTGCTTTAGGGACCATCTCAGGATCCCGGTTAGATCTATGTGTGTAAAATAGGGGACTAAGGAACAGAGAGAATCCCATCAGTATTCACTTAAATGTGCAGGAGACTCTTCAAACTCCCTTGGAAGGTAACTGGTAGTATCTTGTGGCTCACCGCAAAAGGCAACTGTCTTTAAAGGTTTATTGCCAAATAGATGCTTTAAAGGGCTAAATCTTCCACACTTTATTGTTCAGTTTGCCTAAGGTAACTATCCCAGACAGAAAACATGTCTGAATTCAAAGCATTGAGAATTCCAAGGGCTAATACACCTCCCAGGGCTAATTTGAAGTTCCAGTTAAACGTGCATAAATGTTTTTAAAGACCAGCTATTGCATTTTTCTTGTGTCTTGCAAACTCTGAACATCCATATTTGAAACATTATGAGCCAATCACAAATAGCAGATCTTTGATTTTTGTTACACTCCAGCCTCCATCTTGGTAGGACAGCAAGTACAGAAGACAGTACAATTGTCTGTCACTCTCTTGTGTAAATATTGAAACCTAACAGCTTCTGTTAATAGAACTGGGAATAAGGAGACTTTGGGAACGTTCTCCTTCCTCAGGAAATAGTCGTAGGTTATTCCATTGCAAATTAGCTTCCTTTTACTTTAGCCAAGTCTAACAAGGAATACACTCTTCTAAAACTCAGCTAGTAACACTGTTGCAAATGCAGCTGTCAGTGAATATTCAAAGGGCTCTTATTAGGATATTAGTGATAGTTACATTGACTGCAATGGAGAGAGAGAGATCTACATTATAGTGTAGAAAGCTACCTTATTACTTCTGGGTGATGTCACGCTTTTACTGTAACACTTCTATAAACAGTATTCTCCCTCAGAAGTTAAAGGACTAAAGGCTATTGATCTTAAATTTTGACCCACCTTAACAATGGTCTCATCTCCAAGGTTTAGCCTTCTGGAATCTAGTGGCTGATGTATTTGTGTGCCTGGCTCATGCTCCATTTGCAGATTTTTTTTTTTTCCAAAAGCTTATGCGCACTTAACCGAAAGTAAACTTGGCCCACGTGTGTTTGCTAGGAAAGAGCAAATGCCTATGCACTATAGGCCAAATAGTGCCAACCTCACTACTAGGAACTGAATCAAGACCACAGAACCATTTTCTTTATCACTGAACAGATATCAGAGGGCAACTACTTTCAGCCACTGCTGACTTGAGCCCGATTTGAACCTAGGTTTGAAAATCTTCATTTCCAATGGGCTGTCCAGGTCTCCTTTACCCAATTCACCAGTTTTATTGGTGGTCTGACAGTAAGTTGTGCATCAGCTGTTTGTGTTAGGGCCCAGGAGGACATACTTGCAATGTTTTATTTCCTGGATAGTGGATTAGCAATAACAGTTTCCTTTTGTGCCAGTTCATTATCTCTGAAGTGTTCTTATTGCAGCAAAGTTTGAATTCTGACATGGCTTTAATGCTTTTGCATGAGCCAAGATGATTAGCATAGAAATTGACATGGAGCTGAATCCAGAAAGTTCCCTGGGTAAACTTCTAGTAGGGCTTCCCAACTTGTTTTAAGGTAGATTTAGTTACCCATAATTTTTTGAACAAATATACAACTAAAACGTGAATGGGTATTTTTAACCTCCTTTTCGTAATACTAGTTTATGTAAAATGCATGAAATAAACCTGTTTTTCTCTTTTAAGGTATTGTCTGATGTTTGAAATCTTTTTCCCAAACCCCTATGACTGCTGACATTTTTTGAGTATATCATAGCTGGTAAACCCAGAGTTAAATACTACTGACCCAGTTTTCTACGCTTTCTACACTGCCTGGAAAATTCTTGGTCACTAAAGGCTATCAATACCCTTTTAGTAGTCATTGGGGACATAAGAAACTCATGTTTTATTCACTGTCAGATTTTAAAAATGTTTGCTGCTAACTGCTATTGTGGGTATAATCTTCTCCTATAATGTGTGTACTATCAGAAAGTGAGTACTTGTGGCACCTTAGAGACTAACAAATTTATTAGAGCATCTCTAAGTCTCTAAGGTGCCACAAGTACTCCTTTTCTTTTTGCGAATACAGACTAACACGGCTGCTACTCTGAAACCTATCAGAAAGTGCTCTACCATATACCAAAACGGGGGTAGAGTGGGAGGGTGAACATAGTCCAAGATCCAAAAAGGGATGGAGCTGTTGCACCAAGGATGTCACTGCCTAACTTTTAGTTGCTTAGAAAAACCCTGCAATCCACAAGGCGTAGTTAGGTGCTCTGGGCTCCTATACAATGAATGGGGAGAGATAAGCACCTTAGAATGTAATCCACGGAAGCCAGCATACTAGGTAGGAACCACCTAAAATAGCCAATTGGAGAGGCTGACAGGATGGGTGTGTGCAGAGCCCTACCCCTGGAGATAGGTGCCTAAATCCAGGTTGCAGGGAGGGGGCCTAGCTCTCCTTAGCAATCCTCAAATGGGAACCATACATCTGATGTCAGGCAGTGGCATAGCCAGGTGGAAAAAACGGGGAGCAGCGATTAAAAAAGGCACCACCCGCTAGTACTCACCTGGCGGCGCTCTGGGTCTTCGGCGGCAGGTCAGGCGGCTGCCCCACTCCCCCCTAGCTAAGGTACTGATGTCGGGGAGATTAAGCACCTAAGTAGTGTCTTGTGGGAATTATTAGACTCCTTCCTTGCTTGGAGGAGGAAGTGCTGCTGCTGCTGCCCTTACAACTTTTAGCCAGTGGTTAGAGTACTTGTCTGGGATCAGAGACACCCAGATTCAATTCTTCCCTTTTCCAGGGGGCAGGGGAGAGTAGAGAGAATTTGAACAGGGGTCTCCCATCTCTCCAGAGAGTGCTCTAACCACTGAGCTATGCAATAATCTGATGTGGACTCCCTCAGTTTGTCCTCTTGAAGCTGTTCCGTTCTAGATAAATAATGAAAGAGGGACTGAAGCAAGGAGATTGGACCCAGGGTGTCTCACTTCCTGTGACATTTTAGGGATCAGTGAGACTAATACGGGGTTCTCACACTGCCTGCCCTATAACTTTGGGTGCCTTAATGCTATGCTGCTATGAGCCTTACCACCAGTAGCCAGCCTGTGAGCATAAAGGTCTCATCCTGGCTTCCTCCAGCCTAGTTACTCCTTACTCTGGGCCCGAGTCACCCCAAATCCATCTACCCTGAGCTCTTTACTACCAGACACTCTGACTGTTCTCCTTGCCTTTGAGACTGTCCCTCAGTTCTGGACAGCATTCACTTAAACCCCTTTCCTTGTAACAAGGATATGGTGCAGAGTGGCTGGGTGGGGGGGGGGTCTTTCAGATTGGTGATTTGTGGTGGGGAAAATTCCTTTCAAGACTGGAGTTTTTCTTTTCAATTTCAGATTGTTTCAGTGTTTCCCATTAACTTTAATGGCTCATCACTTATCTTTTCCTATGTTGTACAATGCTAGGTGCTTGGAGATAATCACCTCTATTTGGGGAGGCAGCCCCTACCTGCTTGGCTGACCATCTCCCTATTAGAGAGACAAGGTGGGGGAGGTAATATCTTTTATTGGACCAACTTCTGTTGGTGAGAGAGACAAGCTTTCAAAGTACACAGCTCTTCTTCAAGTCTGGGAAAGGTACTAGGAGTGGCACAAGAGCAAACAGATAGTTTAGCATAAGTAGTTAGTATATATTCTAAGGGACATTCAAGGTGAAGTGGCCCATTAACGCCCCTGTAGACATAGGACAAAAAGGTGGGGGGTGGGAGTTAGTGAGATTACAGAGTGTTGTAATAAGACACAAATCCAGTGTCTTTATTAAACCCATAATTTTTAGTGTAGATCAAAGTTATTAATTTAAGCTTCTAAACTCATCTTTTGAAAGTGTTGTGTCAGTTTCCTTTGAGGCTTAGAACTGAAAGGGCGGATACAGAGGGAGCACTTTGTGAAAAGTTTCAGAGTAGCAGCCGTGTTAGTCTGTATTCGCAAAAAGAAAAGCAGTACTTGTGGCACCTTAGAGACTAACAAATTTATTAGAGCATAAGCTTTCGTGAGCTACAGCTCACTTCATCGGATGCATTTGGTGGAAAAAACCAAATGCATCCGATGAAGTGAGCTGTAGCTCACGAAAGCTTATGCTCTAATAAATTTGTTAGTCTCTAAGGTGCCACAAGTACTGCTTTTCTTTTTGTGAAAAGTGTTTATCATTTTCCTGTGTGAGTTCATTCCCGAGCATAGTGATTATCTTGTTTGACCCACACTGTTGTTTTGGGGGCATTTAGTGCACTGGATGAGGTATATCACATGTTGTGCAAGATGTGTCAGACCCGTGGATCCTGAAAGGTGTTTGTGTTGGGGATGGGGGGTGATCATTGTAGCAGTGGAGAAATGTCTGCAAATTTTGTGCATCTTCTGGCAGGATCTGGTGCTGCTTTGAGTTGGTGTGTCCTGGTCTTTGGAGAGCTTGCTTCTGATTATGAGATGGAGAGGTTGTTTGAAGGCTAGAAGAGGACATTCAAAAAAAGATTTCTTTCAGGATGGGAGTCCCATCAAGTATGAGTTGTAATAGTTTGATGATATCCCCCATGTGGGTTTCAGTGTTAGTGATAAGTGACAAGTAGGGTATGCAGTCAGAGGGGTTTTATTTCTGAATTGAAGCAGGTTCTCTCAGGGTATTTTGGTGGCCTGTTCCACGATGCAACCTATTTCTCTGGTGGAGTGTCCTTGTTTGGTGAATGTGGTTTTGAGTGTGTTATGGTGTATATGTTGGACTGTCTCCTCAGAGCACATTCTGTGGCATCTGCATGCCTGGCTGTAGATAACAAATTTCTTGGTATATTTGGGGTGGTTACTGGATCTGTGAAGGTAGGTAGGGTGATCCAATGGTTTCTAGTATATGTTTGTCTGTAAGGTTCCATTGTTAAAGTTAATCATAGTGTCCAGGAAGTTGATGCTAATGTGGGAGTGTTCCAGGGAGAGTTTAATGGATGGGGGGGCGGGCCGGGCTGGGCGTGGGGGGAGTTGTGGTGGAAATCAATGAGAGTTTGAGCTGTCTGTCCAGAGGATGAAAATATCATTGATGTATGTCAAGAATATCACTGGTTTTGTGGTGCATTTGTCCAAAAATTATTCAAGTTGGCCCATAAAGAGGTTGGAATACTGGGGAGCCATCCTAGTAGCCATGGCTATTCCCATGGTTTGGACAAAGTGTTTGTTGTTGAATGTAAAATTGTTATGGGTGAGGATGAAATGGGTGAGTTTAGTAAGTTACAGGTAAGTAACTTCCTCTTGGAACTTGCTGCAGCAAGATGTTAGTGATGCAAATAGCCTTGAATAGGTTTTAAGAAAGGATTAGCTGTTTAGGAACAAACATAAGTAACGAGCATCTGCAGTGTCACCAACAAGGACAACATTTTTAAAAGATCTGTGTTATAGGATATAAATCTGATGCCCTGCTAGTGTGACAGTTCCCCCCAGAGTGCCACCTGGAACTGGGGTACCACTGAGCCCTCTGACCCACCAGCCTGGGCTCCCTCTCTCACTGTGCTGCTGTGACAAGCTGCAGACCTAGTCCTACACTTCCTCCAGCATTCACATAGGTAGGGGGACACTCAGCTGCAGTTATATGCAGGCTCTCTGACCAGCTACTGCATGATCCAACAATAGAGAGGCTACAGCCAAGATAACCACCAGCTCCACAAGCACGCATCCCCCTCCCAGTGGAGTATAAACCCAAAATTATACCTTCTTGCGCTGCACAGGGAAACTGTACAGTGTAAGCTCATAGAGTTCACCGCTCCGTCAATGTGGAGAGGAAATGCAACAGCCTCTCTGAGCTAAGATTCCCACTCACTTCACTCCAAACTCACTGGTTTAGATTAAAACATAAACTAAATTTATTAACTACAAAAGATAGATTTTAAGTGACAGCATACAGATCAAAGTGGATTACCTAGCAAATAAACAAAAATGCAAACTAATCTTAACATACTGGAAGATAGGATTTGAATTAACAATCTCTCACCCTGACAGATGGTACAAGCAGGCTGCGGATTCTTAAGGCACAAACTACACTTGCTTTGCAGTTTGGAAGCCCCAGGTTTTCCATACACAGGCTAGAAATACCTTTAGCCTGGGTCCAGCGCTTCCCCCAGTTCACTCCTTATTCCTCAGGTGTTTTCAGGAGTCTTCTTTTGTGGGGAGTGAAGAACAAGCAATGACATCACTCCCTGCCTTATATAACTTTAGCATATGGTGGGAACTCTTTGTCCCAAACTAAGTTTGTGGAAAAACATGGACATCCCAAGATGGAGTCCAGGGTCATGTTGCCTGGTCACATGCCCTTGCATACTTTGAGTCATAGCAGCCATTACTTACAGGCTGTCTGGGTTCACAGGAAGGTTAAGTTCTTCCAGGGTCCATTGTCTTTGCTGATGGGGCATCAGCACTGTCTGGCTTCTTCATTGTTGTACCAGAAAGGCTAGTTGTGGGTGTCACCCAGAGTAAGCACATTTGAAATAGATACATATTCAATATTCCTAACTTCAGATACAAAAATGATGCATGCATACAAATAGGATAATCATGTTCAGCAAATCATAACTTTTCCAATGAATCATAGAATCATAGAATCATAGAATATCAGGGTTGGAAGGGACCCCAGAAGGTCATCTAGTCCAACCCCCTGCTCAAAGCAGGACCAAGTCCCAGTTAAATCATCCTAGCCAGGGCTTTGTCAAGCCTGACCTTAAAAACCTCTAAGGAAGGAGATTCTACCACCTCCCTAGGTAACGCATTCCAGTGTTTCACCACCCTCTTAGTGAAAAAGTTTTTCCTAATATCCAATCTAAACCTCCCCCATTGCAACTTGAGACCATTACTCCTCGTTCTGTCATCTGCTACCATTGAGAACAGTCTAGAGCCATCCTCTTTGAAACCCCCTTTCAGGTAGTTGAAAGCAGCTATCAAATCCCCCCTCATTCTTCTCTTCTGCAGACTAAACAATCCCAGCTCCCTCAGCCTCTCCTCATAAGTCATGTGCTCTAGACCCCTAATCATTTTTGTTGCCCTTCGCTGTACTCTTTCCAATTTATCCACATCCTTCTTGTAGTGTGGGGCCCAAAACTGGACACAGTACTCCAGATGAGGCCTCACCAGTGTCGAATAGAGGGGAACGATCACGTCCCTCGATCTGCTCGCTATGCCCCTACTTATACATCCCAAAATGCCATTGGCCTTCTTGGCAACAAGGGCACACTGCTGACTCATATCCAGCTTCTCGTCCACTGTCACCCCTAGGTCCTTTTCCGCAGAACTGCTGCCGAGCCATTCGGTCCCTAGTCTGTAGCGGTGCATTGGATTCTTCCATCCTAAGTGCAGGACCCTGCACTTATCCTTATTGAACCTCATTAGATTTCTTTTGGCCCAATCTTCCAATTTGTCTAGGTCCTTCTGTATCCTATCCCTCCCCTCCAGCGTATCTACCACTCCTCCCAGTTTAGTATCATCCGCAAATTTGCTGAGAGTGCAATCCACACCATCCTCCAGATCATTTATGAAGATATTGAACAAAACGGGCCCCAGGACCGACCCCTGGGGCACTCCACTTGACACCGGCTGCCAACTAGACATGGAGCCATTGATCACTACCCGTTGAGCCCGACAATCTAGCCAGCTTTCTACCCACCTTATAGTGCATTCATCCAGCCCATACTTCCTTAACTTGCTGACAAGAATGCTGTGGGAGACCGTGTCAAAAGCTTTGCTAAAGTCAAGAAACAATACATCCACTGCTTTCCCTTCATCCACAGAACCAGTAATCTCATCATAAAAGGCGATTAGATTAGTCAGGCATGACCTTCCCTTGGTGAATCCATGCTGACTGTTCCTGATCACTTTCCTCTCCTCTAAGTGCTTCAGGATTGATTCTTTGAGGACCTGCTCCATGATTTTTCCAGTGACACCTTACATGACCCATTTGTACAAAATGCATCATAATTATGCCATAATCATATCATTATAATATCACTGAAGAATATGGGGTGCAGTGTCACAGCTAGGAAGAAAGCATCCATCTCACCTTGTAAATATTATTAGCTACATGAGTATGGAGGGTTTACACCTCCTGAAACATCCAACATTGACTATATAATGGAGAAAGGATACTAGACTACATGGGCTTTTGGTCTGGGCTAATACAACACTTTGTGTGTTCTGAAGATCACAGAGTCCAAAAAAAGAAACAAAACCCACCAACCTCAAGAGCATAACCCAAATCATGAAGTCTTGGTCTTGATTTTCATAGGTGCTGAGCATTCACAGCTTCCACTGATTTCAGGTGGACTTCTGGGTGCTCAGCACTTCTGAAAATCAGGCCCATCATATCACAGTATTGTCCAAATCCCATTAGAGTTAGTCATATGGCTTAAAACCACATACAGTCCAGCATGCAAGAAACTATTGTAATAGTCACCCTCAGTTTAATGGGAGTTTATGGAACTACTTTGATGCATTGTTTGCCCTATTGGACCTCTTAAGCTTTAGCATGAATTTCATGCCACATTATCACAAAATAATCCATTCCACTTTCCCATATGGAGAACCTGTGAGTATCTACATCCTACAGCCGTAACTGCTTATTTAGATGGCTGATAAGCCCATTGGAAGCAATCTGTAGCACAAACAAGAATTTGATTTGTTTACATCAGTGCAGACTGATATTTCGTCCCTGCAGTCTGCTCCAGATGCAACTGCTCTTGTCACCCAGTGGCTACTTTAGTGGAAATTTGTAACTACTGCCTGTTTGAATGCTAATCTGCATTGAGAGGGTTACCATCCTACCAAAAATACTGAGCTGTTTCACACAAGAAGTTCCTATATTTAGGTGGCTTACATTTTCTTATTTTGCTAGGACTGTGCCCAAATTGCCAGGCTGCTGGGATTGATGAAATTCACAACTGTGGAGAGCAGGTCTCTATGACACTGTTAAAACGTTCCTCGCATATGCTAATGCTCCTATTTACCGTCAGTGGAAAATAATGTGACATTAAGAATCGTATTTTCCCTCATTGGCTCTGTGTAAGCAAGCTCCTGGTGATTGTAACCTGATTGTTTGTTTGCTTCTGCACCCTAATAACTACCCACTGGATCTGTAGGCTCTTTCCTTTAGTTATGACTCCCAGAATTTGGAATTTTCCCCTTCAGCATTGAGGCAAACTTATATCCAGCCTCCCATCCCCATAGTCAGCGATTCCCAAATTGTGGCGAGTCTCTCCCCCCCCACTAGGGGGGTGGGGAGGAACATTCAGGGGAGCATGATGGGGCCTCAGCCAGCCCCCACGGGTGGTGGAGAGGGAGCATCACCCCGCCCCCAACTGTGGTCTCCGTTCCAAGACCTTAGGTCTCGGCCACGGCTCTGCTCCCAACCCTAGCTTCACCCCCAGCCTCAGCCCCCAGCTACGGTTCTGCTTTCCGCCCCCAAACACCTGTCTGCACCCCTCCCCCCTCCCAGCCACACTCCCGATCCTGGCCCAGCTCCCGGGGTAGCGGGGCACAACTATGAAAAGTTTGGGGACCATTGCCCTAAGTAAAACAACCCCTTTTTCCATATTTCTGACAGTAGTTCACTTCATTAGCTCTCCTGTAACTGTTTTCTCACAATTTTGACAATAATGCCATGGTAAATAGCTGCTATAATTATTTTTTACTTTCACGAACCTTTTGACAGTTCAAATGCATTTCCCTGAATCCTGATTTGTTCTCACAATTAGAAGGGTCTGAATTTTACATCTTTTCCACTGAGCAGATAATTTGTGAAAGTCTCATTTTAAAAATGTGCCCAACACTTAGCTCTGGGCCATGCTACTTAATATATAAACAAAATTAACCAATGTCAAGCTGACCATAACACTCCATCCCTAGAATTCAAGATAAGTGTGCCCCATGTTCACCCCTTCACACAAAAGCCTGGACAGACTGATGGACAGGTTTCATCATAGGGCCTGGCTACACTTGCAGATGTAGAGCGCTGTGAGTTAAACAAGCTCTGGAAGATTGCAGTAGGGAAAGCGCTGAAGTCTGTCCACACTGTCAGCTTCAAGCACACCGGCGTGGCTACATTTGCAGCAGTTGCAGTGGCATTGGGAGCGGTGCATTATGGGCAGCTATCCCACAGAGCATCTCTCCCCATTCTGGTGCTGTGGTTTGTGGGAAGGGGGCAGGGGATGTGAGGCATTCTGGGTCCTGTCCCAATGCCCTGTGATGCATCGCTTGGCATCCCAGCAATCCCTGTGCTTCCAGCCACATTTGGCATCATCTGTCAACGGTTTCTGAACTGCGCGCTCTGTCTTCCCTTTCAGTCTGTGAGGATGGATCCTGAACTGCTGAGGAATATGCTGATGGGTCTCACCAGCATGTCATGAATTGCAGTCAAGTTACTCCTTAAAGTACTAACTGACAGTGAGGGCTCTGACGATGATGTCGACTCGCATAATGCATACGACACGAGATTGCTTGTGGCATTCACGGACATGCTCACCACCGTGGAACGGTACTTTTGGGCTCAGGAAACAAGCACTGATTGGTGAGATCATGCAAGTCTGGATGATGAGCAGTGGCTGAGAACTTTTCGGATGAAAAAGCCACTTTCATGGGACTGTGTGAGGAGCTCTCCCCCCACCCTGCGGCACAAGGACACAAGATTGAGAGCTGCCCTGACAGAGAAGCAGGTGGCTATTGCACTCTGGAAGCCAGCAACTCCAGACAGCTACCGATTGGTCACTAACCAGTTTGGAGTGGGAAAGTCAACAGTTGGAATCGTCTTGATGCAAGTTTGCAGGGCCATTAATCGCATCTTGCTCAGAAGAACCATGATTCTGGGTAATGTGCATGACATTGTGGCTGGCTTTACACAAATAAGTTTCCCTAACTGAGATGGGGCAATAGATGGGATGCATATTCCAATTCTGGCACCAGCCCACTTGGCCTCCAAGTACGTTAATCAAAAGGGGTATTTCTCTGTGGTTCTCCAGGCATTTGTGGATCACCGTGGGCATTTCACTGACATTAACGCAGGCTGGTCCAGAAAGGTGCATGATGCACACATCTTTCGGAACACTGGCCAGAAAGCCGGGACTTTCCTCCCAGACCAGAAGATCACCGCAGGGGAAGTCGAAATGTCCATTGTGATCCTTGGAGACCCCGCTTACCCTTTAATGCTGTGGCTCATGAAACCCTACACATGGAGCCTTGACAGCAGCAAGGAGCAGTTCAACAGCAGGCTGAGTCGGTGCACAATGACTGTGGAGTGTGCTTTTGGCTGTTTAAAGGGCCACTGGTGCTGTCTGTATGGGAAGCTGGACCTGGCCGATGACAGCATCCCCGCGGTTATATCTGTGTGCTGTACCCTCCATAAAATTTGTGAAGGGAAGGGTGAAAGATTCACTCAGGCATGAACCTCAGAGGTTCAACACCTGGAGGCTAAATTTGAACAGCCAGAGAGCAGGACTATTGGAGGGGCCCAGCGTGGGGCTGTGAGGATTAGGGATGCCTAGAGGGAGCAATTTGAGGTGGAAAGCCCCCAGTAATGTTTGGTGTCCTGGATGGGAGTGAAGTGCAGTGGTTCCAATGTTGGTAGGAATCTGTGCTTGCTACGCTGACTTGCAGTGCCTGTTTCTTTCCTGGGCTAAGGTATCTTTTACTTTATGCAATAATAAAGAATGTTTTCAAAGCCAAAAAATTAATTTATTGAAAAGAAAAACTGCTTGGGAAACAGAAAGGGCAAGGGGGTGGGGTGGGGAACGGTACAATAACAGATTTGCATATGTCCTGTTCTCATACTCGGCCTTCCTGTCTGGAGTGCTGTGCAATGAGTGCTGCACTTCAGGATGGCTATGCTGCATGGTGATGGGGCTTGAGTGCAGTGGGTAAGGGTCATAGTTTGCAGGGCTGGGTGGTAAAGCCACAGGTGTTGGAGGCAGTTGGTGGTGATGAGAACCCGGATGTCGGGGAAAGTGAGTTGGAGGTGACATGGAGGCACAAGAGCTGCAGGCTGGGGATGGGGGGGGGCACGGAAGTGCTCCGCCTGCATTGCTATGAGCGCCTGGATCGAGTCCGCTTGGCGCTCCATGATGCTTATCAGCTGCTCTGTGCTTTGGTGCTCCGCATTCTGCCGGCGGAGCCTCCTTTCACTCTCCTGCCACTCCTGTGTTTTTTTATTTTCATTAAGGGACTGCTGCATTACTTCATGCAGCAGGTCCTCTTTGCTTCTACGTGGCCGCTTCCTAATACTTTGGAGTCTTTCGGCCGGTGATAACACAGATGGCTGAGATCTCAAAGTTGTATCTGTAAAGGCAAAATGCAACACTGAACAGAGGCAGCATTGCTCACACCAGACAGAGCAATGATTCCCCCGTACATAAGGGCAAGCACAGTCTACACAATAGCATAATTTGCCAGTCCCAAACCGAGCGCACATAACCCACTGGAGCCCCAAAATGGTGAGTAAGCTCAAGGGCAAGGGGGACTGATTGTTTCACAACCGTACTGTCCTCTGGGGTTCTGTGCCTTGGGGAGAGCCAACAGCTGCAGGGGGCCCCTATACTGAACACTCCCCACATTTTCCACAGGAGTTCGTCCTGGAAGAGATCTCGCTGCTGAGGCAGTAGAATAGCTAGGGGGGAGTGGGGCAGTGGCCGCTCCCCCACTGAGCACAAGTGGTGCCTTGTCAATGTCTTGGTGCCTTTTAAATTTTCCCCCGTTGAGGGAACAGAGGGAGCGATCCCAAACAAAGGCGCCACCTGCTGCGGCACTTTTACTCACCCAGCGGCGCTCCGGGTCTTCAGTGGCACCTCGGCGGCAGGACCTTCAGTGCCACTGAAGACACCCGGAGCAAGTGAGGGCCGGCCGCCGGGTGAGTAAAAGCGCCGCAGCGGGTGGCACCTTTTTTTTTTTTTTTTTTTGGATTGCTCCCCCTGTTCTCTCCACCTGGTTATGCAGCTGTGCTGAGGGTGACCTGGGAAGCAAGGGAGGATCTTCTACAATATGGCTTCCACCCTGGCCCATATGCAGCTTGCCTATGTGCAGCAATGGTCCCCCCGCCCATCACGGCACAGTGGCGCAGACGTTAGCCTTACTGGGACGAGGAGCACAGTAGGTCTGCCAAGGAACCTGTGCAAGCGCATTGCCCAGCTTCTGCATGAGACCTTTGAAGAGATCACTGAGGCCGATTACCACGATGTGAGAGAGCACATCAACACCCTATTCCGCATCTAGGCATGCATGCAGCCTAACCCTCCTTGCCCCAAGAGCCCACACCGAATAACTTCCTTCCCAAAATACAAGCCACTTACCAGGCACCTCCCCTGGTGTTTGTTCTTCCACAAGCACCGGCCACAGCAACTGGCTACCTTCCTCTTGGCTTAAGAACAGCTCCTGGCTGCATGCATCTAGGGATGCCGGGCTGTCCCCCTTCTCCTCAGCACCCTCGCTTCCGCTTTTCTCCTCCTCCTGCCTTGTTGAACTGGGCTCTGAAGCATCCTTGGTGTTCTTCGGAGTGGAGGTGGGATTGCCCCCAAGTATCATGTCCAGCTCTTTGTAGAAATGGCAGGTCATGGGGGCAGCACCAGAGCGGCAGTTTGCCTTGCGGGCTTTGTGGTAGGCGTTCCACAGCTCCTTCATTTTAACCCTGCACTGCAGTGCACCTCGGTCATGACCCCTGTCATAAATATAAAGGGAAGGGTAAACACCTTTAAATCCCTCCTGGCCAGAGGAAAAACCCTTTCACCTGCAAAGGGTTAAGAAGCTAGGATAACCTTGCTGGCACCTGACCACAATGACCAATGAGGAGACAAGCTACTTTCAAAGCTGGCGGGGGGGAGAAACAAAGGTTCTCTCTGTCTGTGTTGCCTTTGCCGGAATCAGAGCAGGAATGCAGGTCAGAACTCCTGTAAAGGGTTAATAAGCAATCTAGTTAGATATGCGTTGGATTCTGTTTTGTTTAAGTGGCTGATAAAATAAGTTGTGCTGAATGGAATGTATATTCCTGTTTTTGTGTCTTTTTGTAACTTAAGGTTTTGCCTAGAGGGATTATCTATGTTTTGAGTCTGATTACCCTGTAAGGTATTTAGCATCCTGATTTTACAGAGGTGATTCTTTTACTGTTTCTTCAATTAAAATTCTTCTTTTAAGAACCTGATTGCTTTTTCATTGTTCTTAAGATCCAAGGGTTTGGGTCTGTGTTCACCTATGCAAATTTGTGAGGATTTTTATCAAGCCTTCCCCAGGAAAGGGGGTATAGGGTTTGAGAGAATTTGGGGCGGGGGAAGACATTTCCAAGCGGGCTCTTTCCCTGTTATATATTTGTTAGACGCTTGGTGGTGGCAGCAATAAAGTCCAGGGGCAAAAGGTAAAATAGTTTGTACCTTGGGGAAGTTTTAACCTAAGCTGGTAAAAATAAGCTTAAGGGGTTTTTCATGCAGGTCCCCACATCTGTACTCTAGAGTTCAGAGTGGGGAAGGAACCTTGACAGCCCCTTTCCAAAATGTCCCTTGATATCTGTCTGAAGGTATCGTAATCCTACAGCTGGAGCGCAGCTGGGACTGGACACCTTTCTCCCCCCAGACACTGATGAGGTCCAGCACCTCGCTATTGCTCCATACTTGGGATTGCCTGGTGCGTGGAGGCATAGTTACCTGGAAAGATTCACTGAGAGCACTCTGTGCCTTGCTGAGCAAAGAAGAAGGGGATTTTCAAAATTCCCAGAGAATTTAAAGGGAGGGTCTGATGGTTGGTCACCTGAGGGCAGGACAGTAGATTTCAAAGTGATGACCAAAGTGCCAAAAACAGACATTGTGGGATGCTTCTGGGGGCCAATCAGAGCACGTTAACAGGCCAGGGCATCCACACTGGTGCCGTGGCACTCTAGCCGGAGCGCATCAAGAGTTATGCTTCTCGTCAAGGTGGATTACCAGGAGCGCTCCAACTGCAGGGTCCGGGCGCTCTACGTGCCTTGCCAGTGTGGACGCGTCATGAGTTAGAGCACCCGGGGCTGTCTTAATGAGCTCTAAATCACAAGTGTAGCCAAACCCTTAGTGAGCAAGAGCAGCCTTAGGATCTCCCCCTCCCCCAGAAAAAATCACGGCTTTTCAAAACAAGCACAACCCATTTCAGAAGGAAGGGAGTGAGGGTGTTTATACAAATTCAGTTTTTTTAGTAGTTCTGCTGCATACAACATTGTGACACATTAATTAATTAAACATTTTATTATTTTAATATTTTTACTTTATTTAAAAAGGTCATCCTTGCTCTCTACACAGCCTCCATGGTTTCTGTTGCCTCAATATGGCACATGCTCATGCTGAACCATTGAAGCATATCCTGATGTGGGCAAAAAATTGGAACATAGGATGTGCTAATTGGGAGGGCCAGAAAGTTCATGAATTTGGATGTGTTCTCTTAACTGAACAGGAGTGGGGATAAGAGGATTCTAAAATTCTAATGGAGTGCATCTACACAGACACCAGTCAATCACCAAAACCACTCCAACAACCAGCTTTGTGTTGATGTCACCTATTACGAAATAGCCCAAATAAGTGACCTCCATAAAACAAGCCCAAACCTGCAACGCTCCAGGGATTAAAAAAATAAATAAATAAAAGCAAGCCCAATTCTGCTGATTATAAGTGGAGTTGCTGAATGAGTTGATGAGAACTAGACAGGCTAGTGCCAGGAACAGGGCTGTTTATCTGAAGGTGCAATTGGACTTGGTGTTACAATCATTCCTTTGATAAGCCACTGCCAGTTTTCTGCCCAACCCTTTGTAACTCACTGGAGTAACCAGTCAGACCCTTCACCTCTCTGGGGAGGCATCCAGCATAAAGTCAGATCTACAAGGAATGGATAGGGGGCATCATCGCAGAGTTAAACCTGGGGACTGGGATTTGAGCTTTAGGTCAGACCCCTCTGCAGTGGGGAAGGAAACCAAGCATAGAGACAGTCCCATGGCAAGAGATTCATTAGCTTCACTGCAGTAGCTGCAGACGGAGCCTGTGCAGATTGTGAACAGCTTGCTCTCCTTTTTCTTTCTTTGCTCCAATACTATGAAAAGACATTTCTAAGAAAATCACCCCATTTAATAATTGCTTGAGATTCTGAGTCACTGAAATGTGCTGGCTCTTGCACATCTCTTCTAGTTGTGTTGCAAGAATGCAATCATTGACTTGTCAGGTCCAGTTAAGAAAGGGTAAATATTTCAGACATCAATAAAACAACAAACAACTTTGCAGGTCCCCCTATGCTGCAGATGTGGTGCAAATGGGATGTAAATTAAAAAACCTGGTGCCCACAGTAACCTGAAAACAGCAACAATTCATTTTAGAAAAAACTAGAATGCCAATGTTCAGAGTTTGCTATAAAAAACCTCATGCATTTGGGATGGACACAGTTGCAGAGGTGCTAAAGTTTTACAAATAAGCTACCTTCCTGGCCCAGCCTAAATGGAGTAAATTGCATATGTTCCTGTCAAGAGAGTTGGAACCAGCCTGTACAGTGAATGAAGATTGTGGTGCAACAGGCCCTCTAGCACTAAAGAGGCATGTGCACCACCACAACTACATATCTTCAGGAAGGAGGGAGAATTATTGTAATGCTGGTCTCTCTCTATTGCTCTTAAGTAGCAGCAATAGCATAACTATTAGCCCATAAAACTTATGTACACCTGCTCTGTATCCGAAAAGATACCACCTATTCATAACATCTTTGCCTCCTGCTCTCAGAGACCTGAATCCTGTCACACTGCCTCTGTAGATGACCTCTCTGAAGGAGGTCCCTCCTGTTCACTCGCTCTCCTTCCCCCAATCAGACTATGGTGTGGGTATTGGACTTCTACTCTTCTATTCCTGATGAGTTCAACTTTCTCTCCTCCCACTTTTCACTCCTTACCCTAACCCTTTATGAACAACACTGCATCTGACTCTTCTCTCCTCTCCCCTACCATCTTACTGTCATCCAGCTCCTCCCTTCTTCCTTTCCATTTTCTTGTCAACAGACTCCCGTGCTCATCCTTTTTCACTTCAATTTCCATAGTGACACCATATTGAACCCTTTAGCTACCTGTCTCCTCTCCCTCACCTCTTCATTCAAGCTGCAACTCTGGATTAATTCTCCCACTCACCAAAATGGCCATTCACTTGGACTGATATTCTTGGATCGCTCCATCACTGAGATACCTCTCTCTGACCATTGCATAGTTTTTCAGCATCACCCATGTGATACCCTCTGACCAGAGACCTTCTGAACTTCCAATCCATCAGTATTGAAGACTTTTGTTCCTCTCCTTGCCCTCCCCTCAACTGACAGTGTTATTGATTATCAACATCTTCCTTCACTCTTGACTCCTTTGACCCTCTCTCCCATCACAAGATCCACCCTGCTCTCACCCAAAATACATTTCTTCCCTTCCTGCTCTTATGGAGGCAGTGTGTCTTTGGCAGGAATCTCATGACCACAATGACTTCTTCCACTACAAATTCATTCTTGCTTCCTTCAGTTCTGCCATTTTTTTTAGCCAAGCAACTTTACTTCTCCACTCTGATCAACTCCCAGGCCCACAACCACAGGCACTTTTTTGCATCTTTGATGCCCTCCACTCCTTTTCTGGCCTCACTTCTTCTCTGAACAGGATCTCACTAACTTCTTCAAAGAGAATTTACAAGATCTAGCATGACCTCCCATCCCCTGGCCACTCTGTCCTCCCCTGTCATTGACAAAAGGTTTCTGATCTGTTCTCTTCTAACCCCTCCACCTGCCCCAGTAACTCCATCCCATCCGGTTTCCTGATCTCCCTTGCCCTTCTCCTCAACTTTTCCCCCAAACGCCTTCTTCCCTCACAATACAAGCATAATTTATTTTATCCCATCATCCTTGACCACAACTGCCTCTTCAGCTATGACTCGGTCGCTCTTCTCCCCTTCTTCTCTAAGCTTCTTGAATCATCTAAGTACCTGTTACAAACACTGTTTTGAAGTTCCTCTCATCCAGTTAGAGCTTAAACCTCTCCCTCCAATTCAGCCTCCACCATCTGCACTTCATTGAAACAGTCCTCACTAGAGCCTCTAATTTCCTTTTCTAGGAAAGCCTGGAACTAGCCCATCCTCCTCAGCCTGTTGGCCTCCTTTGATACTACTGATCACACTCTTCTCAAAATCTTGTTCTCCCTTTGCTTTCACAACTCCATCTTCTACTGGATCTCCTCCTACCTCTCTGGTTGCTTCTTCAGTGTGTCCTTCAGAGAATCCTCCTTATCCCTCTTCCAGTTTCCTGTGGGGGTGCCACAAAGCTCTGAACTTGCTCCCCTTCTCTTTTCTCTCTGCATCTTATTGCTGCGCAATCTCACTCACAAACAAATTCAGTTACCAACTCTATGCTAACAACTCACAGATCCACCTCTACATTCCAGATCTGTTGTCTTCTGTCCAAACTAAAATCTCAGCTTGTGTTTCTTGTTACCTCTGTTCCCCTAATAACCAACCCAGGGTCACACTTGTATTAGTTTTATTACAATGCCGCTGTTGGGTCAGACGGAAAAGGGATGGAGCTTATTCATACACGCACACATTCACTGCATTCATACCCTCCTGCACCCACACACTTTCACAGGCGGAGAGTTACCAGAGACAGCATGGGAAGCCGAGAAGCCGAAGCATGGTAGATCTGGTGTGTCCGCCTGCAGTCACAGATCCGGGCTGGTGAGCAGGTCAAGAAGAAGCAGGGGGCTTGTGTGCATGCCTATTGCCATGCTGGAACTGAATGGCTCCTGTCACGTACACTGAGGTTTTCTTCTGTGTCCATCACCGAGAAGCATTCCCAGACCAGTTCCTTTCATGCATACCAGGTTCTTCTTTTCTTTACAGCACCCCACGATTGCCTTCTCAGCGCAGATTACATCAGATGCACCTGGCTCCTGTCTCTGGGCTTTTTTCTCCTTGCAGTTCCTCTCCGCCCAGTTCCACATTAACTCCCTTGTTCACACTCCCTTATGTCCCCCACACACTCCCTTGTTCACACTGTCTCTGAATATTGCAAAGCTTGGAGGTTCATACAAGTGGTAACTGTAAAGATTACAACACTTTAAAAGGCTATGCTAACGCTAGCTGAAATTACAAAGTCTGCAAAAAGGTTGCAGAACTTAACGATACAAGTCACAGATCTTACAATTGCATTTGAGTGGAGGCTTTACATAACATTTCTGATCTTTCTTTTTGGCTGTCTAGCCATAAGCTTGGCTTTACATAGCCAAAGCAGATCTTTTAATCTTCCCCTACTCCCAAGCCTTCCTCCTTTCTCAGCCACCATCATAACTCAAAAAGTGTTGTATTCAACACAGGGGAACTGTATATTAGAACATGTCTTAACAGATAAAGAAGAACTGATCATAGAACTAAAACTTAATGGTAGCTTAGGTACAAGTGATCATGACCTGATCACATTTATAATGTGCAAAAAGAATAAAGGCCAGACCCATAAAATATATATATATATATATATATATATATACCTGGTTCTTTTAAAGGGCCAATTTCAGAAAGCTGAAAACAACTATGAGCCAAATCACCTGGGAGTAAAACATTAATCAGCACAAGGTAAACGATCATTTAATCAATGAGACATTTCTTGAAGAAAACCAAACGTTACAATAAAGACCTCTAGCTAGCCATGTTAGATATTAGACATACATCAACAGGAGGACTGGCTTCCATAGTTGAGATGGTTAATAGAGAAATAAGGACTTTATTTCCCACAAAACCTGTTACTCAAACCTATGGATTTACCAGGCTTAAAATTGGAAGAAAGTAAAAAAAATTAAAATGTTATGGTGCTAGACTAACAAAACCATTGTGACAGTTGGCCAGAAAGAATAGTTACCTCCCATAGAGAGTCAGAACCATTTACTAGGGAAAATGGAGAGGCATACTTGCCACAGAAATGGGCAAGAATTTAAATACATGATACATTTGATACCTGTTGATTTAGGAAGAAAAGGTGAAAACTCTATTTTTCATAAAATAGATGAGGGAATAACCTAAAGTTTATCCATATCAGCAGACGTATTGCAGCTAGCAGCATTGGGGTAGTAACCAGATCCAAGTAGGACCTTCTTAGGTCACAGCCTAATCAGCCTGCAGTGAGTTGTGATAGCCATATGTGGAGAGAATCGGCCAGATACAGGCAGGCCTGAAATAAACGGTAATTGGCTGACTACATATGAAAAGTTTCAGAGTAGTAGCCACGTTAGTCTGTATCCGTAAAAAGAAAAGGAGCACTTGTGGCACCTTAGAGACTAACAAATTTATTAGAGCATAAGCTTTCGTGAGCTACAGCTCACTTCATTGGATGCAACCAATGAAGTGAGCTGTAGCTCACGAAAGCTTATGCTCTAATAAATTTGTTAGTCTCTAAGGTGCCACAAGTACTCCTTTTCTTTTTACATATGAAAACAAGAACACAGAACTGCCATACCAAATCAGACAAGGGACACCTAGTCCTGGGTCCTGTCTCTGGCAGTGGCTCACTCTAAATCAGGGGTGGGCAAACTTTTTGGCCCTAGGGCTACATCGGGTACAGAAATTATATGGAGGGCTGGGTAGGGAAGGCTGGGGGAGGCTATGCCTCCCGAAATAGTGAGGCGTGGCCTGGCCCCCGCCTCCATTCCAGCTCCCTGGAACTCCGACCCCCATCCAACGCCTCCTGGTTCCCATCCCTGACTGCCCCCTGGGATTCCTGCATCCTCCCCAAACACCCCTGCTCTCTGCCCCCTGACCATCCCCCCAGGATGCCCGTCCCCTATTCAATCCCCCCTGCTCCCCACCCCCGACCACCCCTGGACCCCCTGCCCCTATCCAATCTCCCCTGCTCCCTGCACCCTATCCAACCCTCCCTGCTCTCCCCACCCCACGTTACCTGTGCGTTTACCCTGCTCATTTGGCTGCTCTCCCTGGCAGTTGGGCAGGGCTCACTCCCTGTCTGGGCTTGGCTGCTGGGGACAGGGGCCCTGGCTTGCTCTGCCCCTGTCCCCAGCAGTAGGGCCCAGGCCCCTTGACCACGCCCCACAACCCCTCTGCTCCTCGCCTCCTCCCCCTGACCACGCCACCCTGGAGCACCAGGTCTGGCAGCGCTATAGCCGGGCCGTCCAGCCAGAGCTGCAGCCCTGCTGCCTAGGCGCTGGGGGGAACTGTGACTGCGAGGGAGGGAGGGGAGCAGAAAGGGAGGGGCCAGGGGCTAGGCTCCACCCCACTCACCACGCTGCGGGGGAGCTGGGCTGGATCCTCTGCAAGCCTGTCCTGACCCCACTCCCTGGCAGAAGCTTAGGGGCCAGAGGAAAGGGTCCTGTGGGCTGGATGTGGCCCGTGGGCTGTAGTTTGCCCCCCCCCGCTCTAAATGCTTCAGAAGAAAGTGCAGGAAACCTTGGAAACTGTCTTTCTAACTTTAATTAATTAGTGTTTTGTTTATGCCCTGAAGCAGGAAAGTATATATCCCTTACATATTTTTTTTTATTCTCCACAGTAACATGGAGGTGCTCATTATCCATATAAATGTCTAATCCTTTTTGGAATATTCCTGTAGAAAACTCCTGGTATCAATGATACCTTGTAGCAATAAGTTTTACAAGTTACTTTATGCATTGTGAACAAAAGTCTTTGCTTTCAATCATTTTAAATTTCTCTTTCAGTTTAATTGAATGTCCCCTTCTTGTGTCAGAGAAGGTAAACAGGAACCCCCAATCTACTGTACCTCTATCGGTGGTTCTCAAACTTTTCTATACCATGACACCCTTTTCTACACTAAGACTAACCTCCTATCTGGGAACTCTCTCACCTTCACTATTGTGTCTTCCCTAAATTAAACTACCCCATCTTTGCAATCTCTCTTCATATGGCAGGTTTCAGAGTAGCAGCCATGTTAGTCTGTATCCACAAAAAGAACAGGAGGACTTGTGGCACCTTAGAGACTAACAAATTTATTTGAGCATAAGCTTTTGTGGGCTACAGCCCACTTCATCGGATGCATAGAATGGAACATATAGTAAGAAGATATATATATATATATATACATACAGAGAACATGAAAAAGTGGAGTAAGAGGCTAATTAATTAAGATGAGCTATTATCAGCAGGAGAAAAAAACTTTTGTAGTGATAATCAAGATGGCCCATTTAGACAGTTGACAAGGAGGTGTGAGGATACATAACATGGGGAAATAGATTCAATATTTGTAATGACCCAGCCACTACCAGTCTCTATTCAAACCCAAGTTAATGGTATCATATGGCAGTCTATCAAGGCCTCTAATAATTTTTGTTGCCTGTCTCTGAACCCTCTCTAAAACAGTTGTATATTTTCTGGAATGAAGTGACATGAATTGAACACAGCCTTTCAAGTGAAGATGTCCAACTGATTTATACAACAGCATTATAACGCTTTCAGTATTATTTTCTAATCCTCTTCTTTATGAATCCTACCATTTGCTTGTTTTATTGGCCACCAATGCACATTTAGGACAGGTTGTCATTGAGCTTCCCATGTGGTCCAGGTCTTTTTCTTGAATTGTTACACTATATTTAGAACTCAGTAAGGAGTATGTGACACAGCACTCAGCATCCCTGGGCAGGGCCCAGTCACATCAGTGTGCAGGGGTGGAGCAGGCTGATGGTGAGGACGAGGCAGTGACACAGAGTGATGGGGGGGTGATGGAGAGATCGCAGCGGTGACACAGAGCAATGGGGGGGTGATGGGGAGGCAGTAACCCCCAGAGCGATGGGGGGGGACGGAGGGTGATGGTGAGGATGAGGCAATGACACAGAGCAATGCAGGGAGTGATGGTGAGGACGAGGTGGTGACACAGAGCGATGAGGGGTGATGGTGACACAAAGCAATGGGGGGGTGATGGTGACACAGCGTGATGGGGGGGGCTGATGGTGAGGACCAGGCAGTGACACAGAATGATGGGGAGTGAGGGGGAGGTCGCAGCAGTGACACAGAGCGATGGGGAGGTCAAGGCGATGACACAGAGAAATGCAGGGGTGATGGGGATGTCGAGGCGGTGAAAGAGAGCAATGGGGGATGATGCGGAGGTCAAGGGGGTGACACAGAGCGATGGGGGGGTGACGGTGACACATAGCGATGGGGGGGCTGATGGCGAGGATGAGGTGGTGACAGTGAGCGATGGGGGAGTGACAGTGAGCGATGGGGGTAATGGTGACAAGAGCAATGGGGGGTGACAGTGAAGACGAGGCGGTGACACAGAGCCATGGGGGGTGACAGTGATACACAGCATTGGGGGTGATGGTGACAGTGAGTGATGGGGGGTGACGGTGACACAGAGCGATGGGTGGTGATGGGAATGTTGAGGCAGTGACACAGAGGGATGGGGGTGATGTGAGGACGAGGCAGTGACAGTGAGCGATGTGGGGGTGACAGTGACACAGAACCAATAGGGGGTGTGACAGTGACACAGAGAAATGGGGGGGTGATAGTGAGGATGAGGCGGTGACAGTGAGCGATGAGGGGTAACGGTGAGGACAAGGTGGTGACGAAGAGCGATGGGGGGTGACAGTGACAAAGAGTGATGGGGTGATGGTGAGGATGAGACGGTGACACAGCGATTGGGGGGTGACGGTGACACAGAGTGATGGGGGTGACGGTGGCAAGAGCGATGGGGGTGATGGTGATGACGAGGCGGTGACACAGAGCGATGAGGGGTTATGGTGATAGTGAGCGATGGGGGTGACAGTGACACAGAGCGATGGGGGTGACAATGAGTGATAGGGGTTGACAGTGACGGGTACAGTTAGCGATGGGGGGTGACAGTGACACAGAGCCATGGGGGTGAAAGTGACACAGCGATGGGGGTGACATTGACGGTGACAGTTAGCTATGGAGGGGTGATGGTGAAATAGAGTGATCGGGGGATGAGGGTGATGGTGACAGTGAGTGATGAGGGGCTGACGGTGACAGACAGCGATGGGGGTGACAGTGATGGTGACAGCAATGGGGGTGACACAGAGCGACGGGTGATGGTGACAGCGATGGGGATTACGGTGACAGTGAGCAATGGGGGGTGACAGTGTCAGTGACACAGGGCGATGCAGGGTTGACGGTGACACAGAGTGATGGGGTGACAGTAATGGTGACTGTGATGGGGTGATGGTGACAGTAACACAGAGCGATGGGGGTGACGGTGACACAGAGCGATGGGGGTGATAGTGAGCGATGGGGGTTGACAGTGACGGGTACAGTTAGCGATGGGGGTGACAGTGACACAGAGCAATGGGGTGACAGTGATGGTGACAGCGATGGGGGTGACGGTGACAGAGCGATGCGGGTGACGGTGACATACAGCGATGGGAGTGACTGAGCAATGGGGGTTGACAGTGACAGTTAGCGATGGGGAGCAACGGTGACACAGAGCAATGGGGGGTGACAGTGACAGTTAGTGATGGCGGGTGATGGTGACACAGAGCGATGAGGGCTGATGGTGACAGTGAGAGGTAGGGCGTGACCGTGACAGCGATGGTGAGTGACAGTGACAGTGAGCGGTGGGGGGTGACGGTGACAGAGTGATGGCGGGTGACGGTGACAGTGATGGCGGGTGACAGTGACGGTGATAGTGAGCAGTGGGGGGTGACAGTGACACAGAGCAATGGGGGTTGACAATGATGGTGAGAGTTAGCAATGGAGGGTGACAATGACAGTGAGCGATGGGGGCTGATGGTGACAGTGAGCGGTGGGGGTGACGGTGACAGTTAGCGATGGCGAGTGACAGTGACAGTGAGCGGTGGGGGTGACAGTGACACAGAGTGATGGTGGGTGACAGTGACAGTGATGGCGGGTGACGGTGACGGTGACAGTGAGCGGTGGGGAGTGACGGTGACACAGAGTGATGGCAGGTGATGGTCACAGCGATGGCAAGTGACAGTGAAGGTGATAGTGAGCAGTGGGGGGTGACGGTGACACAGAGTGATGGGGGTTGACAGTGATGGTGAGAGTTAGCGATGGTGGGTGACAGTGACAGTGAGCGATGGGGGCTGATGGTGACAGTGAGTGATGGCGGGTGACAGTGACAGTGAGCGGTGGGAGGTGACGGTGACACAGAGTGATGGCGGGTGATGGTGACAGTGACAGTGAGCAGTGGGGGGTGATGGTGACACAGAGTGATGGCAGGTGATGGTGACAGTTAGCGATGGCGGGTGACAGTGAGCAGTGGGGGTTGACGGTGACACAGAGCAATAGGGGTTGACAGTGATGGCGAGAGTTAGCGATGGCAGGTGACAGTGACAGTGAGCGTTGGGGGGTTACGGTGACACAGAGTGATGGCAAGTGATGGTGACAGCGATGGCAGGTGACAGTGAGCAGTGGGGGTGACAGTGACACAGAGTGATGGTGGGTGATGGTGACCGTGAGCAGTAGGGGGTGATGGTGACACAGACTGACGGGCATTGACAGTGATGGTGAGAGTTAGCGATAGCGGGTGACAGTGACAGTGAGCGATGGGGGCTGATGGTGACAGTGAGTGATGGTGGGTGACAGTGACAGTGAGCAGTGTGGGGGTGATGGTAACACAGAGTGATGGCAGGTGATGGTGACAGTTAGCGATGGCGGGTGACAGTGACGGTGACAGTGAGCAGTGGGGGGTGATGGTGACACAGAGCGATGGGGGTTGACAGTGATGGTGAGAGTTAGCGATGGCAGGTGACAGTGACAGTGAGCGGTGGGGGAGTTACGGTGACACAGAGTGATGGCAAGTGATGGTGACAGCAATGGCAGGTGACAGTGAGCAGTGGGGGGTGATGGTGACAGAGCGACGGGCGTGGACAGTGATGGTGAGAGTTAGCGATAGCGGGTGACAGTGACAGAGAGTGATGGGGGCTGATGGTGACAGTGAGTGATGGCGGGTGACAGTGACAGTGAGCGGTGTGGGGGTGATGGTGACACAGAGTGATGGCGGGTGACAGTGACAGTGAGCGGTGTGGGGTGATGGTGACACAGAGCGATGGGGGTTGACAGTGATGGTGAGAGTTAGCGATGGCAGGTGACAGTGACAGTGAGCGGTGGGGGGGTTACGGTGACACGGAGTGATGGCAAGTGATGGTGACAGCGATGGCAGGTGACAGTGAGCAGTGGGGGTGACAGTGACACAGAGTGATGGCGGGTGATGGTGACAGTGACACAGAGTGATGGCGGGTGACAGTGACGGTGACAGAGAGCAGTGGGGGGTGATGGTGACACAGAGCGACGGGCATTGACAGTGATGGTGAGAGTTAGCGATGGCAGGTGACAGTGACAGTGAGCGGTGGGGGGGTTACGGTGACACGGAGTGATGGCAAGTGATGGTGACAGCGATGGCAGGTGACAGTGAGCAGTGGGGGTGACAGTGACACAGAGTGATGGCGGGTGATGGTGACAGTGACACAGAGTGATGGCGGGTGATGGTGACAGTGAGCAGTGGCGGGTGACAGTGACGGAGACAGAGAGCAGTGGGGGGTGATGGTGACACAGAGCGACGGGCGTTGACAGTGATGGTGAGAGTTAGCGATGGCAGGTGACAGTGACAGTGAGCGGTGGGGGGGTTACGGTGACACGGAGTGATGGCAAGTGATGGTGACAGCGATGGCAGGTGACAGTGAGCAGTGGGGGGTGATGGTGACACAGAGCGACGGGCGTTGACAGTGATGGTGAGAGTTAGCGATAGCGGGTGACAGTGACAGAGAGTGATGGGGGCTGATGGTGACAGTGAGTGATGGCGGGTGACAGTGACAGTGAGCGGTGTGGGGGTGATGGTGACACAGAGTGATGGCGGGTGACGGTGACAGTGAGCGGTGTGGGGTGATGGTGACACAGAGCGATGGGGGTTGACAGTGATGGTGACAGTTAGCGATGGCAGGTGACAGTGACAGTGAGCGGTGGGGGGGTTACGGTGACACGGAGTGATGGCAAGTGATGGTGACAGCGATGGCAGGTGACAGTGAGCAGTGGGGGTGACAGTGACACAGAGTGATGGCGGGTGATGGTGACAGTGACAGTGAGCAGTGGCGGGTGATGGTGACAGTTAGCGACGGCGGGTGACAGTGACGGTGACAGAGAGCAGTGGGGGGTGATGGTGACACAGAGCGACGGGCGTTGACAGTGATGGTGAGAGTTAGCGATGGCGGGTGACAGTGAGCAGTGAGGGTGGCGGTGACACGGAGTGATGGCGGGTGACAGTTAGCGATGGGTTGACGACGGGGGGTCGGCCCAAGGCCGTGCGGTCAGACGAACACGTGTTCCGTGCGGCCCCGTGCCCGTCCCACGTGGGGAACACGTGGCGGCCTAGGCCCGCGGGCTCGCCCCGGCAGCAGACGCTCTGCAGAGAACCCCGGGCTCGCAGTCGACAGACCCCACCGGGGCGCACGCGGCCGGCGCTAGGCCGGGCAAACGGCTCGTGTGACGTCACGTGATTCAGAGGCGGGCGCCCCCCCCACCTCTGTGCAGGGGCCTCGTGGGAGCCAAGAGGTCCTGATTGAGTGGCGTCTTGCGAGTCCCTGTGGGCGGGTCCTGGTCCCGCACTTTCCAGTCTGGCCCATCGACACCCCAGCCTTTTCCTTTGAAAGGCACAGGTGACTAACTCACTGCCTACAGGAAAAATCCGCTGAGGTGCGGGGACCTCATTGGAAGGCGAAGCACAAAGAGACTGGAGTGAGGTAGGGAGAGACTGCCACAGGGAGCTTCCCGTATGGCCTTCGTTCTGGCGCTGTATTGGCCACCTCACGGCCCTGTGTCAGGAAGATGCGTGTAGCGTGCCGGACGGGTCCGCTTGAGGGTCACACTGCGGCGGCGCAGCGAGTCGGACGGGTCGGATTGAGGGACATACCACGCCGCTGCGCTCTGCACCGAGCAAGGAGGGAGGGAAAGTTCGGACCAGAGACAAAGGGGGGGAGCCGAGTCGGGAACATCCGGGTCATTCTCCGCCGCCTCAATCCGGGACACGCGCGGGTGCTGCGGCCGCTCACGGTGAGGCCTGGCCGGGCGAGGGCCTGAGGGCGGCGGGGCCAGAGGCTGCAATGGTGACGGAGCCTGGAGCAGGGAAGTCGGTCTCGGGGGTGCTCGGGCTCCGGTTTCTCCTGCTCCCTGAGCCGCCTTCTCTGGGCCCGGCCGCTTGCCCCCCGCGGTGCGAGGGGGGAGCTGCTGCAGGGCCCGAGTACCCACGTACCCTGGCCGGACCCCATTCCACCTGTCCCGGTGTGGGCCGGGCCTTGGCCTGCAAGCCTTGGGTGGGGACGGGCCAGCGGCCTGTGCCCCCTCCCGCCTCGGCGGGCCTTCGGGAGCCCGCCTTTCCCCACCTGCGGGGACCGGAGCCCGGGCTCTCGCTGTCGGAACCCGGAGTGGCAGGGTCTGGGCAGTTAACCGGGCTGGGACGGGACGGGTCCCTGCCCCGAGGGGCTCTCGGCCGCAAGTGCCTGTGGCCTGTACAGCAGCTCTCCCCGGGGCTCTGTAGGGTAGGCTCTTCCCCCAGCGATTTCTGACAGGGAGACGGCCCCTCTCAGCCCTACTGAGGGAGTTACACTCTCTACTGTGAAGCATAAACTATGAGGGCCTGTTGAGACACCAGCACCACTTATGGAGTGCAGGGACCGCAGCACTGGCAGGCGTTTCTGAGCACTGCCTTGAAAACTGTTTTACAGACCTAGTAAAGTTATGGAGCTGAAGAAGGTAATAGGGCTAATAACTGTGAGTTGCCTTTTGCTGTTCCACTATGGATAAACCTCGTGGCTTCTGTATGTAGGCAAAGCCAAACACAAGCTTTTTCTGCTCCCATCCTGTTAGTAGGGTAGTTTCATTTTGTCAGTCCAGCATTCTGATTGGATCCCATGCTTAGGCTTTCTCTACTCTTCACAGAAGCAGAAGCTTTTCACTTTTTGGACAAATTATTCATACATGTATTTTCCTTGTGTGCTAATATTTAGCTTTTCAAATAGGAAGTGTAGGTGTGTAAGACTAGCTGTTAGACACTTTCATACTACTGTTCTGCTGTGGGCTAAATAAGAATTGTTAAAGGTAACCAAGGTGTAAAACAAAATGGTGATCCTGTAACTATTCCAGGCACCCGTGAGCCCTCATTTGGAATACTATATGCAGATTTAATTGCTGTACCACAGGAAAGATACTGCTTTGGAGACATTGCATCACAGGGCAACAAACAGATTCTTTGGATCAGACAAGCTGGGTAGCCAGGGAGATCAGTAATGGGATATATTGAGCAATTCATCTTTTGGATGTAGGGTTTGGATTCAGCCAAAATAGTTATTGACAGACAGATCTTGCCTGTTGTTTTTTGATGTCTTATGTGAAATGAGTTTGGGCATCTCAGTTCAGTTCCTAGTGGGCAAATACCAGCATAACAAAAAATCATCACCATGGTTGGTGCTCTGAGGCAAAGAACTGAATGGGAAGTGGAGGCTGACCTCTTTATTATGTTTTCAAGTGACTGTTGCAGGCCTCTTTAGTCTTCATGGCTGCTAGCTCAGTTCCATTCACCACTAGTAAACTCACCAAGTTTAGGGAAAAAAAAATCAAATTTAACAGCACTTACTTCTCATGGGAAACGAGAAGACTCCAGATGTTAAGAAATGTGAGAGGGGATTGCTAGAAACTTTTTATGCTGCTAATGGTCTCAAAAGCTAGTAGTTATAACTGAAAAATCAGGCATTTCAGGTAAAACTGCTACTCTAAAAGAAAACACACAAGAAACAGATTTATTTTTGAGGAGCGGTTTAGTGGAAAAGGAGGTGGGATTAGGAGATGCTGGAGTGGCTCTTCCTGGTGCTGAAGTGTATTCCAAAATAATCAATCGGTTAATCCTCTGTCTCTAACTCCAACAGTGGTGCAATCTGAGTAATAAATGCTAGTAGGTGCTTTCACTGAAGGGACACTACAAAGGGGAATTCACTGGAGGTTAGACAATTGCCTGCCTAGCTCTCCTACTGTACACTCATAACCTAGGGGATCTGCATTAGTAAGTGGCTCTTCTTGTATAGTCTTCTAGCTCTACCATAATTGCAATCAGTGGGTGTAAAAGAGATGGCAGGCTTTAGATACTTGGTTTTGACCTTTTAGGGTCATTGAAATCTGGGAAAAAGAAAAGGAGTACTTGTGGCACCTTAGAGACTAACAAATTTGAAAATTGAAATCTGGGGTATTCCATGTAGTGGTTAGTCACCAGAAAGTATAGTAGCTGCCAAAGGCCTTTCTCAAACAAACATATGATTTCCTAGATTTCTAAATACCCTGAGGAAGAAAATGACAAGTTTCCTTACTCATCTGCTTTATTTATTTTTTTTTTTTTTTTCATGTTTGCACTCTAAATACCTAGAGTATTTCATGGGGAAGTTGCTAAACTTCAAAAGGAAGCCTGCCGGAGAATAAGGAAAATGAGATCTCGTATAATTCTTGGCTTGCCTGTGAATCTGGAACAAAGGGTTAAAAATTAGATGCGACAATTCCCCACTATGCATATAATATCTTATACATCTGTGGCAGTTTCTGTCTGTGGATTTAAATGTATTTTTTAGTTCATTTTACATTCTTTCATATCCCAGTTTTTCAGAAGAGTAAACAAAGGCAGAGATTAAAATGAAATGGCCAATTTTAATTGCATTATAAGTTTTTAACCTATATTACTGATAGGTTAAATTACTGAAACTGAAATGAGTTTAAAATCTCCAATTTTACTTTCTGTGTTTACAAGTGCTTGTTGAAGTGGAAAGAAATACATGAAGTACACAATGAAAATCAATTAAGTATGAAAACATTTAGCCATTTTCACTTCCCAGGGCTTGGTGGTTAGGATACTTGAGCTGTGAACACTGTAGAGGAATGTTTAAAATTTGCTATTGGAGTTTAAAGAGACAACATGGAAACATTCTCTTGGGCATACATTTTATAAAAGCTTCCCCCCATCAATTTAAATTGTGTGCCAAACTTGGGTTGAGACCCTTTAAGTAAGTAATTTGCCCAAAGTCATCCATTGTTATGGCACACCTGAGAATAAAACTCAGATCTAAAGACTCCATACTTGCACCTTAACCACTAGACAACAATTCTTTGATTTTGTGCAACAAATATTGTTGTACTTTACTATTTTTCTGGTTAAAGGTAGAGAGGAAATACTAACTTGTTTAAAGTCATATTTGGCAGATTTTTGTCTTGATTGGGTTTAATTTTTTTCTGCAAAATCTTCTCAATTTCTTGTTTCTGCATATTTCCAGCTAATCACTTTGAAAATCTGCAGACCATATACATTAACCTGTAAATAAGGAGGACCGTTTTCTATATAGGAGTGTATCATAGCACCATAGTATTTGTAGGTCCATTTATAGTATTTTTCTCTTGAGAATGAAATATGTAATGTTTCCTGAGCTAATTTTTAATGGATTTTAAGGTAGAAAACTTGCTAAATGCCATGAAATCCATGTTCAGGTTTTCAAACTCTGATTATTCTCTAGCCCAAGCGATATGTGTAGATTGAAATGAATTCTAGAGCTTAAAAGTAAATTCACAGCATGAGGGACTTCATGCTTTGTAAAAATAATTAGGTCAAGTAATAATTAGCCTCATTCGATCTATTTGTGTACATTAGTAAAATTTTCAAAAGCACCTATATTGCATTTTTTTACAAGAGACTTAAGAGCCCAAATCCCATTGACTTTCAGTGGAACTTTTACTTCTAAGTGCTTATGTCCTATTTGAAAATGGGACTTAAGCTTCTACGTCACTGAGGTGCTTTTGAAAATGTTACCCCTTGGCTACTAGACTAAACTGCTGAAATAGCTTGGTGAAAATTCTGTACTATTTAAGGGCTGTGATTTATCTTTTCCATGTAATACTGATATATTATAGTAATGTGAAGGAAACTGATTTTTCTGTAATTATACTTAGCATTTAGAGCTTTACAAATATTAATTTAATTCCCCATGCTTCTATGAGAGAGGTCTGAGTTATTTCCATATCTCACATGGAGTGTGGGGGATAGGTAGATATACAACCTAATATATTTGACTTTTTTCATGTAAATAGGATTTTAGAGCCCTTCTCAAGACTTAGTTTAATTTAATCTTGAGGTATAAACCCTTAAACCACTAATATTGACAATATTGTGTAGAAACCTTCTGAAAGTAGTTTGAATTTGTCTTGATTAATATGCTAAACTGATGAGTCAAATGTCTGTTCCAATGAAATCTGAAGAGAACTTTCTACAGTTTCTTCATATACAGTAAACTTGCTAGCCCATTGCACGGTGCATTGCTGCTGGAACAGGCAGGTAGTCTACAGAAAGATGCACGAGACTTTACCTTAAACCAAATATAGTAGCTCAAGGTCCAGTATGTCGTTTTGTTGAGAACCTTGTTTGGTGATAGCTTGTAGATACTCTATAGGCTACAGCAGTCTGAAAAACCAGAATCTTTCCTCACGTATACATATGCAATTTAGGACTAATCTACACTTAAAATGCTACAGGGGCACAGCTGCAGTACTTCAGTGTAGGTGCTACCTATGCTGACAGGAAGGTTTCTCCTATCAGCATAGGTAATCCACCTCCCTGAGAGGCAGTAGCTAGGTCGACGGAAGAGTTCTACCTGGGGACTTAGGTCAGTTTATGTGTGCCACTCACGGGTGTGGGATTTTTTCACAGCCCTGACTGATGTAGTTAAATTGCCCTAATTTTCTAGTGTAGACCAGGCCTTAATCTGTTAACTTCATGGATCTGCATTTGTATAACTGAGAGCAAAATCTGGCCCTTAATGTTTCCTAATATTTATTATGCTTTTTGATAATAAACTTAGACTGTAGAATTTGAAATGTTCACATTGATCAGTTACCTCTTTTCTGCATCTGATAACTTGGGATATTCAATTAGATTGTAAACACAGTTAGCTTTCTCAGTTTGTATAAAGAAAATGAGTACTTGTGGCACCTTAGAGACTAACAAATTTATTAGAGCATAAGCTTTCGTGAGCCACAGCTCACTTCATCGGATGCATTTGGTGGAAAAAACAGAGGAGAGATTTATATACACACACAGAGAACATGAAACAATGGGTTTATCATACACACTGTCTCCTTACAGTGTGTATGATAAACCCATTGTTTCATGTTCTCTGTGTGTGTATATAAATCTCTCCTCTGTTTTTTCCACCAAATGCATCCGATGAAGTGAGCTGTGGCTCACGAAAGCTTATGCTCTAATAAATGTGTTAGTCTCTAAGGTGCCACAAGTACTCATTTTCTTTTTGCGAATACAGACTAACACGGCTGCTACTCTGAAACCTGTCAGTTTGTATAGTGATGATATTAGTGTGGACCAGCAGCTACTTGCTGTATCTGTCTGGTAATGAGTCTACAAGTTCTTCAGTGGTTGAAGGGAAAGAGAGGCTGACTGCACAATTAAAACGTAAGAGCTTAAAAATGGCCACACAGGTCAGACGTATGGATCATCTAGCCCAATATCCTGTCTTCTGACAGTGGCCAATATCAGATGCTTCAGAGGGAGAACAGAACAGGGCAGTTTATCGAGTGATCCATCTTCTGTTGTCCAGTCCCAGCTTCTAGCAGTCAGAGTTTTAGGGACTCTCGGAGCATAGGGTTGCGCCCCTGACCCCCTTGGCTAAAAGCCATTGGTGGACATATCCTCTATGAACTTGTTTAATTCTTTTCTTTTTTTTTTTTAAACCCAGTTATGCTTTTGACCTTCACAACATCCCCTGGCAATGAGTTACACTGGGAATTGTGTGAAGAAGTAGTTCCTTATGTTTGTTTTAAGTTAATTTCATTAGGTGACACCTAGCTTGTGTGTCATGTGAAGGGGTAAATAAAACTTCCTTATTCATTTTCTCCACACCATTCATGATTTTCTAGACCTCTATCATATTCCCTCCTCAGTCATCTCTTTTCTAAGATGAACAACAGATCCAGTCTTTTTAATCTATCCTCATATGGATGTTGTTCCATACCTCTAATATTTTTTGTTGCCCTTCTCTGTACTTTTTCCAGTTCTAATATATCTTTTTTGAGATGGGGCAAGCAGAATTGCATACAATACTCGAGGTGTGGCTGAATCATGGATTTATGTAGTGGCTTTATATATTCTGTTGTCTTATCTCTCTCTTTCCTAATGGTTCCTAACATTCTGTTAGCTTTTTTCACTGCTGCTGGACATTGAGCAGGTGTTTTCAGAGAACTATCCATGATGACTACAATGTCTTTCTTGAGTGGTAACAGCTAATTTAGACCCACCTCATTTTTTATGTAATGTTGGGATTATGTTTTCCAATGTGCATTGCTTTGCACTTGTCAGCATTGAATTTCTTCTGCCATTTTGTTGCCCAGTCACTCAGTTTTGTGAGATCCCTTTGTAATTCTTCCCAGTCTGCCTAGAACTTAACTGTCTTGAGTGATTTTGTGTCCTTTGCAGCCAATGCAAAACTTTCACCATCATTCTCTTTAATGAACTACTGCATATATTACAATGTCAGGGTTCTACTGCACATTTCCTGATTTTTGCTTTCCTGATTCTTGCTCTGGGATTGATCAGTGTTCATCTATAAATGACACCAAATAAATTATTCCTTTTATAACATGATAGACTGTTTCAAAACAAAGTATTGGTCTCAGAAAGTGACTTGTATCCTATTCTGACAGCATCCTTTCCATGAAATCTGCTTTTGCTTCCACAAGCAGAACATATGATTAGAGGCACATACAGTATTTTTTGAGTACAGTATTTAACTAGCCCCACAAACGTTCTGGCATAGCAAAGAGCCAAATACATATCTCTACCATATTCATTTAACTTAATCGGTGTGTGAGTGATTAGTTCTAGGGAAAGTTAGACCAACTGCAGAATTCTGGAAGCAGTATTACTTTTTCTAATGAAATTTAGCTTTGTATAAACATGAATTTAATTGTTAGCTTTCAAGTTGTATTTATGGCATTTCTGGACTATATGCATTCAAACAAAACTAACTCTGAAACTCAGAAGTAGGACTGGATGGAAAGTTGTTGTGAAATATCATTGAATGCATTAATGTGTGAGAGTGTGTTTCTTCAAAATCTAATTTGATGCTGTTATCCAAGACTTGTATGAAGTAGGTGTCAGATCACTTTGGACCTTCTTTGTGTTGCTCAAAGGGAAAATATTAAAATTTTGAAGGTGACAAATTTCCAATTTATAGATGGTAAGGCAAAGTAGTATGAACCAGTGTGAAGTTTAAAATGAGGATTTTTATAAACTGGAATTAAAATGCTTTTCGATAATAAACTTACACTGTAGAATTTGAAATGTTCACATTGATTAAGTTAATACCCAGACTGTTAATGTGACAGGAGGAAAGTAGTTACAAACCCTTTTATAGATTCCTTCATCTATTTAGATAGATGGCAGTTAGCATCTCATTAGTCTTCTATTACTGTGCACTGAAAGAGGAACTGTTGGGAGCCCTCTGGCTGTCAGACAGGTTTATGTATTTACATAAATGAAATTAAACATGTTGGCCTGACTTTCTGAGGTACTGAGTACCTGCATCTGTTCATGAAGCTGGGGAAATTAAAACTTTTTGTGAGGAGATTATATGAGCTGCTTCTTACTGCCCATTTAATAAATTAACTCCTGGGCTTTTGGGTACCAATTTAATTGTCTAAATAAACCACCTTCTCCTCTTGCTTATCGCTGCTTTAGTTTCATAGAATTGCAGGACTGGAAGGGACCTCAAGAGGTCATCTAAGCCAGTCTCCTGCACTTATGGCAGGACTAAGTATTATCTAATATTTCCCTTCTTGGATTTTGTGTGAAGCTTTCTTCTCTCTCCATTGTCTTAATGTGTGTCACTCCTTCCTCTTGCAAGAATAGATCTCTACTTTTCTTTCCTTTTCTCTGGACTTGAGATCTGAAATTTTTTTGGCACACTTTGTTTGTGACCCTGATTCCACAGCATTGTCCTGCTTCTAGTAGCCTGTACTGCTTCCAGAAAGACAGGATTAAGTGTGGTCCTCAAGTCCAGTGTCCTGAAATGACACCATGGGCCAACTATCTTGTGTATCTGCCAGCCTCTTTCTCTACAGGCTCACATCTGTACTCCTGTTTCTGCCCACTATTACTTAGTGGTTACTACTGCAGTTTCATCAGATTGAAACTGATATGATCTTGATAGGATTGACATCTTAGTTGCTCCTGCGCAGAATAGTTTGTGTCCCAGCCAGGCAGCAGTTTACAGGCTGCTTTCTGGATTGCTGGTAGGGAAGCTCAGTATGCATGATCAGCAGCATAGATGTCCTCCTCTGCCGGTGAATGCCACATCGGTCTCTTTAGGGAGACAGAATATTTGCACGCTCTCTCAAAATTTAAACCCCTATTGTTCCTGAATGTTTATCTTACTACTAGCAGTGTGGTATATCTGTTGTTAAACTACTACTGGATTCCCTTTGCCAATGTAGAATATAGAGTAAAATATCAGGGTTGTAAGGGACCTCAGGAGGTCATCTAGTCCAACCTTCTGCTCAAAACAACTGTGAAACACAAGATGGAGGTAAAAAGAAAAGGAGTACTTGTGGCACCTTAGAGACTAACAAATTTATTTGATCATAAACTTTCGTGAGCTACAGCTCACTTCTTCGGATGCATTCAGCGGCCACCAAAAATTTTGTCCTGAGAACTCCTCACTTAGATGCTCTGCTATTTCTAACAGAACTTCCATGCTGTGTAGAGCCTTAAAAAGTGATTGTTTGCCAGTCAATCTAATAAATGTTAAAAAAAAAAAAAAAATCTGAGGAGTTTGAAGTGTATTTATTCATCACTGCATGACTAACTTGAGGGGTTCCATTTGCTCTAACGGGCAACTGTTTATGTTTTAGAGGGATTTTGAACATGTCTGGGATCGCCCTCAGCAGACTTGCACAGGAGAGGAAAGCATGGAGAAAAGACCATCCATTTGTAAGTAGAACAATACTCTCAAGTGGTTAACTTCTGCAACTTCACACTGAACTTGTGGTGTTCTGGTGTCCTTTTTTAATGTTAAATGGAGAACTATAAAGCAGCTGTTGAAAACTCCTCCTCTGATGCATGAAGAAATGTCAAGCAAGTTGGTGTAGGTAGAGAGAGACAGCATTGTACAAATATATGTTTTGATGCTGCATCAGCGTTAAATGTACTGTTCAGAAGTCTTACTTTGGGTTTCTGTTTTTAATTCAGGGATTTGTAGCAGTACCTACAAAAAATCCAGATGGCACGATGAATCTCATGAATTGGGAATGTGCTATTCCAGGAAAGAAAGGGGTAAGACTTAGTGTCAATTTAGTTTTCAGCATGGGAGATAAATGTTAACACATTTTTAACAGATATAAATCATGAATAACTTTTAGTGCAATTTATGAAATACACTTTAACATAAGTGTCCAATTTTAATCAAATTCCAGAACTACTTTGGAAGCCACATGGAAGAGGCACATAGGAACTGCCATATTGGATCAGACCCAATGTCCATCTAGTTCAGTGTCCTGTCTGTGACACTGGCCAGTACCAGATGTGTCAGAGGAAGGTGTAAATACGCTACAGTAATCATATATGGGATAATCTTCCCCTCTTCCTCCTGCGTTGTCTCAACATAGACTTTAATACCTAGATTGGCTTAAGCCCTGAAGCATGAGGATTAACACCCCTTTCAAAATATTGTCGTTAATTATAACCTATATAATTATAACCTCTTACCTATATAAACATCCAAACCCTTTTTGAATCTTGCTAAAATTTTCGCCTCAGTGACATCCTGTGGCATGACTTCCACAGTTTATTACATGTTATATGAAAGTTTCTTTTTTTCACCTTTTTAATTGAGTGTCCCCTTGTACTTGTGTGATGAGAGAGAGCAGAAGCTCACTATTTGCCTTCTCTATATGTTTTATTTGATGTTTTTATTATGTCCCTCTTATTCATTTCCTTTTTAAGGTAAATAATCCCAATCTTTTCAGTCTCTCTTGTTCTTGATCATTCTCATCACTCTTCTCTGAACCTCCTTTAATTCTACAGTATGGTTTTTGAGACGGAGTGATCAGTACTTTACAAAGTATTCCAGGTGAGACTGCACCATTGATGTATATTCAATGGCAAAAAACAATGCTAATGTAGAGTTAAGGTTGCTATGTAGTATGCTATCCCCTTGAAGAACACTGAGTTGAGCAAATTCAAAACTTGTGAAAACCAAGAAATGCACTGTTAAGGTAGCCTATGGAACTTTAACTCTGTTCCTTTTTTAACAATGCCCCATTATGCCCTTTAACAAATATAGTTTACTGTGCCAACCCTACAGTTGCTTCATCTCCTTTTACAGTTTTTCACCTCCTTTTACAAACCATTCACTCTCACCCACAGGATTCCATCTAACACTGCTAAAGGACAAAAAAGGAGGGGGAGCACTTGCCCACCCCACCTTACCTCTATTCCTTTGGGGATGGTAGCCAATGGAGTTTGGATATGCTTCAGGTGTAGCCCGTGTATTGGGTGGTATGTACGCTAACAGTAGTAGGGCCACTTGATAAAGGTGTGTTTGTGTTCTGAGGACTTGTGTGGGTTACTTTGAGGTGTTTGAGGTCTGTGTTTTGCACCCTCAGATGTGTGTGAGCAAAAGGAAGAGGTGCATGTGTACCTTTTAGGATCCAATGTGCATAATTTCAGTGTAAAATTGTGTACATTATATAATTAGCAAGGCATGGGATTTTATTACAAGAGTATTGTCAGTAGCAAGCTGGGATATGAGAGTAATTAAGCGTTTATTATGTGCTTGCATACCCTGTGGTCAGTGTCCGGTGTAGCTGTAATGAAAGATGGAGGCAGTAATTGGCTCTGCTTGGTAGAGGTATGTTTGTGAGAACTGTGTATTACTTTGAGGTTTGTGACCTAGTTGTGATCTGTTTTTCACCCTCTTGTGTGTGAGGAAAGGGAAGAGTACATATGTACCTTCAGGATGCAATATGCATCATTTCTATGTGGAATTGTCAGTTATCTAAGTAGCAGGGCATAAAGCCTTTATTACAAAGGATGTTGTCAGTAGGGTGGTGGAATATGAGAGGATTCTAATGCTTTAGTGATGGTTAAATGAAAGTGTATGTTGAGATGGTATCCTGAAAGTAAGTATAAGTAAGTTGTAAAAGGCTGTGAAATGGTTCTTAAATTGTACCCGAGTGGTATTCTTTCTAGGGAGTTGGCCAAGTGTGAGAGTGTACAACCAGATCATGAACCTCTGGAATCTTAGTGTCAATGGCCAGTGTGAACAATGCCTCAACGTGTGCATACTCAGAGGGTAGAAGAAAGGTGGCAGGGGCAACCTTTCCCCCCCCCACCGTTTATCTTTTAACAGTGTTAGATGGAACCCTATGGGTGAGAGTGATTGGGTTGTGAAAAGAGTTGAAGAGCTTGTATATTTCAGCAACTGTGGGCTTGACAGAGTATAGGTATGTATGTTAATGGGGTCTATTGGGCCAGTGCTGAAAGAGAGCAGAGTTAAGATTGCATGGGCAACCTTTGCTCAACTCAGCTTTCTGCAAGGGAATGACTTACCACTAAACTACTGAACTCTGCGATAATATCATTTTTTGCCATTGACTTTCCTAGGTTTTTTTTAAACAGGAAAAGATCTGTTCATAGGAGTTAACAGTCATTTAAGCAGTTGTACATATGTCCTGCAATTCACATAACACTCAGCCAGCCGCCCTTTCCCTCCCACCGCAACAAACACACCTCCCTATCCATGCCCCTGACCCACACTGTGGTCCCCCAGCCCATAAGCAGGGAATGCATCTCCCTGGAGTCCGTTACCTGATAAACAGATGTTTCTGTTGCTATTATTTCCTCCCCACCTATAACTTGATTCCTGTGTAGTGCGTGGAGCGAAGGACAACTATGTTACGGTGGAGTGTTTCAGAATGGTTGGAGGGTGGAGTTTGTGGCTGGGCCAATGAGAGAACCCACAGATAGGGTGATTGTTCCGAACTACTGACAATCTTGTGTCAGAGAGAGATCCTCTGATCCCTGTCCAATCGATGTGCCCCATCTTGAGAAACAGTGAGGTGTCAGAGTTTGAAATGTTTCTGTGCCAGACAGTGTACGTTTTCTGGTCAGCCATGAACCCTCCAATTTCCTGATTTAATGTTTTTCCAATGCTTATCAATAGCTTTTATATCGTCACTGTAACAATTATTCAGATGCTCAACCAAATCCAAGTAAACTATCACAGCTCCTGGACACAAATCTCTGAGTTGTCCAAATCTGCTCTGGTACGTTCTATGAGATGCATGACAGGAATAAGGCCCCAGTGAATCACCACAATGTTGGGTAGAGCACAACCTCTAAAATCAATGGTTAGATGCTGCAGAGTGGGCAAAACATGATGGCATCTTAGGCCACCTCTTTCTATGACAGTCAGCCTGTAGTCAGCTATCCCCATGTCATGGCGCACACCTTGATCTTCTGCAGACTTCTGCCACCTTATGAATCAGGAATCACACAGAATCCACACTGGCAACCCTGGCAGCAGCACATTAATGTGAAGCATTAATTTCAATGTGATGTTGCCAGCTGAATGGGAACACCCCATAGAGATGATACAATCTGAAACAATAGCTCTGAGGCCCGTTGTACTCTACAAATGTACATTGGTATAACTATATTGCTCAGGGGTGTGAAATCCGCTATACTGAGTAGCCAGCACTGTGTCAATGGGAGGATTTCTCCCTTTGGCATAGATACTACCTCTCTCGAAGGTGGATTAACTGTGCTGATGGGAGAAACTCTCTCTTATAGTAGTCTTCACTGAAGTGGTGCAGCATTTTAAGTGTAGACCTGCAAACTGTTCCATTCATCTCCACTGGTCTTCCCATTCCCCTCCTGAGTGCTTTAGAACTTATGAAATGCATGAAGGATTCCTGTTCTCAGCCCCTCATCCAAAGGAGCAGGACTTCCCCAGATTCTGGCTCACATAGGGAACAGGGAGGGGGCCTGAGACTCTTCCAAAAGGGCAGACACCCCAGAATCCAACTTAAATGGGGGAGCGTTGAACCACCTGTAGATGGGCACAGGCCCCCCAGATCCTGGTGCACACAAGGAGACAGGTAATAAGGGGCTCACACACTGTTGGGGGGGAGGGATCAAGGCCCACCACAATCCAGCTCATGGGGGGGCAAGGAGGAGGTCTCTGACCTCACTAGAGCTGCAAGAGTTCACTAGAGCTGCAAAAGTTCACCAGATCTGGGCGCACTCATGGGAGGGGAGAATCTGGAGCTGACAGATGCTGCCTGTCCCTGTTTTCTCCCCAGTTTCCTTGCCACTCACCCCCATGCAGCCTTCCCAGAGCTCCCACACTTCCACTCCCCATAGCCCCTAACAGCTCTCCCCTTTCCTACCCCCCATCCCCATTTATCCCCTTCCACATCACCCTTCTCCCCTTGCTGCAGGCACAAACCTCACTTGTCTGCTCCCTAATACCTCATCCTTCCTAGGAAGCATTCACATGTTTAATTTTTCTTCCCAAAATTCTTTGATTACATTCCCTCCAAAACAAAATTGTCACTCAAGGCTCTCAAATTGTAGCAACCTCCAGCCACTCAGTCCAAAACTTTTTTTCTCAGACGGGGGCTTATGCTTATTTTACCCTTAATTATATTTATTAAAGGATGAATCCATAGCCATCAATGTCAGTAAGGTCTGTAATTCATCCAGGGATTTTCACACCCCTGAGCAAGAAAGTTGCAGCGCTGTAAGGTGCTAATGTAGATAAGCCCTTGGTTTGCTTAACTGCTTTTCCTGGTTTGAGTCCCCTAAAGGTTTAGTGGGTGCCATGCACAACTTTTGGTAAAACTTCACTGGTCGAGACCATTTTGACCTACAGTATATCGATAGTTTGATCTCTAGCTCTGGACAAAACGAGCACATAGAAACTTTTAAAAAAGTGGCTGTTTCTTTTTTCAGGTCTTGTATCACTGCAGCCCCTACCTCAAATGACCATGAATTTGGGTCACTAACCCCCCAGAAGCACACCAAATTTTAGAGGAATGCAACTTAGCATGTTGTTTTTAGGGGATTTAGGTTGAACTTTAAACAGAAGCTGTGAAGCAACCTTAATTATAATGCTGACATGCCACCATAATAAAGGCATTATAATATCTGTGTATTATTCTCCATCCCATTCCTTACACATCCTAGTATCGCTTTTCTTTTTTTGACTATAGGTGCACATTGTGCAGAGGTCTTCATTATCTGTAGTGATGCTGAGTTAATAGTTAGTTTAGAATCCTGTAAGGTGTATGAGTAATTTAGTCTCTTCTCGCCAATGTGTATGACTTCATGTTTATTGACATAGAACTTCACTTGCCATTATGTTGCCCATTCACCTTCTTGTTTAGGTATCTTTGAAGTTCTTCATAGTTCTCTGATCCTAACTAACTAAAATAAATTTGTCACCTGCAAATTTTGCTACCTCATTACTCATCCTCTTTCAGGTAACTAATAAATATATTTAAACTTTAGATCTAGTATGGAATCCTGAAGCACCCTGCTGTTAATAACAAATATCTCTTCTGAGTAACCTGAGTATTTGGATAACTTGCTCAATGTTACTTTGCAATCAAATTGACATCTGGTTTTACTTGGTATGAATTTCCAAACTTGCAAACCTCAAATTAGTTCTTGGTGCTTGTATAAAAATATACAAACTAGAAGGAAGATCTCTCAGTGAATGAGATTTGCTAACTAAATACGTAAATCAGTTATCCAAAATAAGAGAATCGCCTATAACAGCAGATAAAGGCCTGGTCTATACTCAAAAGTTAAGTTGACCCAACTATGTTGCTCAAGTGTGTGGGAAGAATCTACACCTCCTGAGTGACATGGTTAAGGCAATCTAACCCTCAGTGTAGACAGTGCTTGGTTGATGGAGGAATTTTTCTCTTGACCTAGCTACCGCCTCTCGGAGAATTGAATTAACTGCTGATAAGGAGAACCCCTCCCGTCTTGTGCTGCTGTAGCATTTCAAGTGTGGACAAGCCCAAGGCACCTTCTCAAGCATAGTTATGCCCTCACTAGGTTGAGTAATATCAGAATACCTTCCTAGCTTTTACTGTTTGTTCTAGAATTCTTTTCTTGATATTCTTTCCTTTTTAGATCAGATTTCACAATGGAAACAAAATAGTGTTTCTTGTACCCTGTTTCCTTCCACCCTCTGTCAGATATTTGTCTTTTGAGTGCAAGCTCTTGAGGACAGGGATTGGGTTGCCTTATGTTTGTATGACATACAGCATCATGAGGTTTTGAACCTTATTGGTGGCCAGAGGCATGTCAGCATTTAAATAATAAAGTATGTCCCCTCTGGAGTTCAGATGTGTTCATACTAGATGCCTTAATTTACTTATTGGCAAACTGAAGTGTTTATAAATCATGCTTATGTGGTAGAGCAAGTTTTAGGTTTTTTCAGTCAGTGCCTTCTCTACATGCAAGATAACTTCTTGACCGTATCTGTATACCACTACTTGCCTTGTTCGTACACATGGACCCAATAGGTACACCAGTACAGCTGTGAGATATTACTGCAATGATAAAAACTAACTTGTACTCTTAAACATCTCATACAATTTGCTGACTCTTAAAATATAAATTCCCAATCTTAGCTCACCATATGAACTCATTAATTAAATAAATTGCTTCTAGTAACAATCATTTGTCAGAAAGACCTCTTTCTTAGAGTTCTGTATTGGCTACATTTCTTTGATAACGTACATAGCCAACCACAAACAAACTTCAGGATTTCTTGTAAAATAGGTACAGAAATATCACTTCAATGCTTAGATACATGGTGGGTGATCTGTTCAGCAACTGGCAGAACTTTGCACAATGAGAGAGGTCAGAAACTGAAGAGTACTGTACCTGAATCTGTAGGAAGGAGGTAGAGTACATGCACCCAAACTACAACTCACCAAGGATGAGACAGATCCCTTACTGGTGCCAGAGGTACTGGGGGATCGTAAGTGACCAAGTATTTAGGGCCACTGTGTTACATTAGGGAGCACCATGTAAGATGCAACACAGTGGCATTGGTACAGGACTGGCATGATGGGGAGACAACCCCTACTGAAGCAGTGACCCCATTTTTTGCAGCACCTGAGTACTCTTTTAGTAATCCCCCATTGTGAAATTTAGTGAAAAGTGGTATGGCTTTGTAGCCTTTATCTAATTCATCATCCTTAAGGGGTATACCTAAGTAACTTCCTACCTAAATGACAAGAGGCCACACTGACCCAGGTGCAGTGGCAGAAGATAGAAAACCGGTGGCCTAGTACCCTATTACCACAGCAATGTGACTCGGGTAGTTCAACCAACTTCTTCTTAGGGGGATGGCCTGTAAAGTTTCCAACACCCTAGAGAGACTCCATGAGGAGACAGCCTGTAAAGATACCTTCACTGTTCCATCAGATGTAATCAGCACCAGCCTTCATGGAACTTGCCATGTGTGCCCATGCTGGTCTTCGGGATGAGAGCAGTTTCATCTTTTGTTGTTTTTCCTCACAGGAGGGCATGCAGTGAAGCAACATTCTTACTGTCATTAAAATCGTGGGTAGGTGGGGTATTCTTAGTGAGAAACTGAAGAATTATCAGTGATAGATAATAGTGTTAGTTAGGACTGGGATATTAATAATAGCACAGTAACAACACTGAGAGAGAAATGTGAGACTTCTGAAGAACAGTTGCTTTAAAACAAAGTCCAGGAAACAGTTAATTGAAATTAACTTAGTGCCTTAAAACACAAAATACATTTTAAAGAAGGAAATTAAAAAAGTTTTTTAAAAAACCTAACAATAGGTAGGCAGAGAGGCAAGTATCCTATACAAAATATTAAAATAAATAGATATAGTATAACAGATAATCATGTAATAACCCTATTTGTTGTACTTGAATGTTCCCCCCCCCCCCCCCCCCCCCCCCCCCCCCCGGCATGCACCTTTAATTTCTGTCTCTGTTCTCTTTAGACTATAACCTCCCCATCTATTTTGAAAGTGCTTGGCATGCTTTGGGTGTTACCATAATCTAACTAACTTTGCTGAAATTTCCTGACAGACACCATGGGAAGGAGGCTTATTTAAACTACGGATGCTTTTCAAGGATGACTATCCCTCCTCACCCCCAAAATGTAAGTAAAGTGACAGAATACCAGTTTCTAGTAGAATGGTGTTAAATCTGAGTGCTTATTGCTGTATGAAAAACTAATTACCTGCTTTCTGCTTATGGTAGGGTGGAGGTTTTATAACACTTCATTAATTATCCTGGATGTTTAATGCCTATTATAGTTAAAACTGAAATGGTTATAATTCTTATTTTCATGTGTGTTTACATACCCATCTTTAGAATAAAATTTTCCCTGGCTTGCCTCTTTAGAAAGTTTAAGAAAGCTGTTCAGCTACTTAAATTCAGGGAGATTGGAAAAATCTGTGGGGTTTTTTTTGGTTTTGTTTGCGGTTTTTTGGTTTGAGGTTTTTTAGGGGGAAAGGGATTGGGTTTTTTTAATTAATGATCACTTTTTTTCTAATATGGTTCCAGTAAATATGGCTCAGTTTTGAAACTTGGCATAATTGTCACTGACAACTGTTGCATCTGCTAAGTTTTGTATTGAAAATTGTGTATTGTGCATTCTTGATAGAAAAGTACCTTAAGTTAAGAGGATAGCGCATAAGTGGAAGCAGTGTGAATGTGTGTGCAGCGAGTGCATACTTGTTTTGAAAGACCTTCATAAGCTGAATAGACATGTAGCAACAGCTCTCTGGCTACCTAGCTTCAAATTTTTCTTTTTGTTTTTTAAAAATCTAGTTTTAATTAAATATTAAAGATGGGAGATCAAATTTTCAGAAGTTAGGATTATTCTATCAATTTTTAACTTAGCAAAGTTGTGTCTACCTCATATTTTTCCTGTTTCTTTCCCTTAAATGTTCCCATGTACTATAAGATACCCAGGAGGTGCAGTGTTGTTGTAGTAGTTGATATCATAACATTTGATATTATAATCATAACATTACATTAACATTAATTTGGCTTTTTTGCATGTGATATGTGTACAGGACACATTGCATTACATAAATAATTCTTTCTTTGCAATTTTTTATCCTACTGCAAGCTGTAGAAACCATTTGTATTTATGATTATCTTTGGTATTCGTAATACTAGTATTCCGGCTGTAGAGTCAATACATTCTGCTTTATGATAGCTATATAGCTACTACTGATCATAATGTTCCAGTATCCATTAGGGAAATCTTTAGGAAAACTGTCTTTAAAATTCATGGATATTCTCTGTTTATGGAGCTCTGTTGCCCTAGCTAATCACCGGCTTTCTTGAACAAATTATTTTTCAAATATATTATTTAAATTACCACATACACCTTTTTAAAAACAAGGCTGTTACTTTTTGATGTCTTTAGCATCATCTGAGGTAGGAATGTGTTATCTCACATTGATGTCAAGATTTAAGTTTTTCCAATTCGAACATAAGAACGACCATACTGGGTCAGACCAGTGGTCCATCTAGCCCAACATCCTGTCTTCCGACAGTGGCTGGTATCAGGTACTTCAGGAGGAATTAACAGAACAGAGCAATTATCAAGTGGTCCAATCCCAGCTTCTAGCAGTCAGAGGTGTAGGGACATCCAGAGCATGAGATTGCATCCTGACCCTCTTGGCTAGTAGCCATTGATTGGCCTATCCTCCATGAACTCGTCCAGTTCTTTGTGGAATCCAGTTATGCGTTTGGCCTTCACAACATCCCTTGGCAATGAGTTCCACAGGTTGACTGGGTGGTTGCATGAAGGAAGTACTTCCTTATGTTTATTTTAAACCTGGTGCCTGTTAATTTCATTGGATGACCCCTGGTTTTTGTGTTATGTGAAAAGGAAAATAACTCTTCCATATTCACTTTTTCCACAGCATTCATGAATTTTAGACATCTATCATACCTCCCCCCCATCGTCTTTTTCCTAAGATGAACCATCCTAGTCTCTCTCATCTCTCCTCGTATGGAAGTTGTTCCATACCCCTAATTGTTTTTTTTGTTGACAGTCTCTGTTCTTTGCAATTCTAATCCCTTTTTTGAGATGGGTGATCAGAAGTGTATGCAGTATTCCAAGTGTAGGCATACCATGGACTTATATAGAGGCATTATGATATTTTCTGTCTTATCTATCCCTTTCCTAATGGTTACCAACATTGTTAGCTTTTTTCACTGCTGCTGTACAGTGAACAGATGTTTTCAGAGAAATATTCATGATGACTCCAAGATCTTTTTTTGTGACTGGCAACAGCTAATTTGGACCCCATCATTTTGTATGTGTAGTTGGGATAATGGATTGAATGTGATGCTTCCTGAGAGAGTACAATATGCCACCTAAAGGTTTCTGTCCTGTTTCTTCAGGACCTTGGAAATTCATCTGATGTGTTTAGGCTCTTTCTTCAGTTGATCTCCAATTTAATGCTGGTGACATAAGAGAGCCTATCTTTTTACTTGTAAAAGTATACAGCAGGCATTTGGAGAAATATCGGCTAGCTTGAAAAATTCTGCCAATATTAATGGAATTCCTCATTTTAAAGATAGGGAATATTTCTGAAACTGTCTTGCTACAGGTTTCAGAGTAGCAGCCGTGTTAGTCTGTATTCGCAAAAAAGAAAAGGAGTACTTGTGGCACCTTAGAGACTAACAAATTTATTAGAGCATAAGCTTTCGTGAAGTGAGCTGTAGCTCACGAAAGCTTATGCTCTAATAAATTTTAGTCTCTAAGGTGCCACAAGTACTCCTTTTCTGTCTTGCTACAGAATCAGTCATCTGCCACTTTGCTTTTTAAGTCCTTACAAAGGCAACAGATATATTAAAGAAACACAATTTAATTTTAGGGACAAAATTGATTGTACAACCTAAATGGAATAGAAATGTCCTGATTTAAATGCAATTTAAGCTTAATTTAAAATTCACTGTTGTATTCTGAATGCCGTTATTGGTCTTGTACATAAAGATAAAGTGAAACAGGAAAAAAAAGATGGAAACTTAAAATAGACAAACTCTTGGTAAGGAGACTTTTTAAAGGTATTATAAACGTCTCTTTAATGTAACACTTAAAAAAAATGGGGAGAATAGGTGGTGAAAATGTATAGATGTGGTCATCTGAGTGGATCTGCTTCATTATTTTATGAAGGAGTGTGGAGTGTTGATGTAAGTAGTATTGCATTTTGAGCCCATACTATCACAAAACTGCTCTGAATAGAGCTTGGTGAAATAGCAAGAGAAACTGTCCTCTGGTGTAAGAGCTGTTGCTTGTGGCAGTGCTTGTTTTGGGAACTGTATTTCAAAGCAGGATGTTTATTGTGCTCCTCATCATGTCAGTGCCCATTAATGTTCATACAGCATTTTAAACATATAGAGAGTGTTGTGTGTTAAATATTATCCAGGATATTCTTTCAGGTGCACTGTATTTCATAGCAGTGGTGGGATCTGAGCTCTGGGATGAAGCAGTAAAGGTTTGGGGGAGCTGCTCTGTATAGAGTTCTTTTAAGTAATAAATGATCCCCTGTACATTTTCACTGCACTTAGTGCCATGTAGCATTAATGAAATCCTCCTTTCCTAGCATGAATAATAGGTAGTAATGTTCATTCAGAATATATTTTGGCCTGGATTGATTAACATAATCAGTAATGTGACTGAGATCTGGCGTGGAGATACAAGTAGACACAATGAAGGAGGGAGAACTAAAGGTAACTGCACTGCAGAAAAACTTCATGGATTTTCTGAATGGGATTATGACAATGGGAGATTGGTTGCCTTGTGGTGTAGGAGAAATGGCCATCTTTACTAGAAGTCAACTTTTTAAATGTTCTGATTTAATGAAACTTGGTCCAAAATCTTAGATTTGCACATAAAGAACTCTTTTCTTCCTTAGGTAAATTTGAACCACCATTATTCCACCCAAATGTGTATCCTTCAGGCACAGTGTGCCTCTCCATCTTAGAGGAGGATAAGGATTGGAGGCCAGCAATCACAATTAAACAGGTCAAAACAGTCTTCTGTTAAAACTGTACACCTTTGCTTGCTTTGTCAGCTTATCTTTTGTGTGATTCTGAAATATCTTGTGCACAATTCTACATTTTATTTATAGAAGTTCTGAATTGTATACGTTTCATAGTAATATTTACATAAATTATTTTTTCCTTTTTTTTCTTATACAGATCTTGTTAGGAATACAAGAACTTCTAAATGAACCAAATATTCAAGACCCAGCTCAAGCAGAGGCTTACACAATTTACTGGTTAGTAGTTGGATGGATTTTTATTTTATTTTATTTTATTTATTAAACACATCGACTGGCTTATAGCTGTTTGTAAACCCTGGGTCTCCATTTGTGTGATTGACGGTGAGACAGGTAAAGCAGCTTCTAGAAAATAATTTCTGGGTCTGCTTTATGTAGAGATGTTTAGTTCTATGCTGTAACCTCATCAAAACAACCAACTAACTTCAAAGTTAAGGTTGAAGGTCCAGTGATAGCAAGTCAAGTTAATACAGTAGCATGTAGAGGCCCTAATGAGGAATCAAAGTCCCATTGTGCTGTACGGATATGTAAAGAGTCCTTGCCCCTAAAGAGTTTACAATCCTAGGTTAACAAGACATAACAGTTGGGTGAAATTAATGTGTAGAGGCAAAGGAGAGGACAGATGAGTGAACAAGTCCTGTATAGTAGCTACATGCACAATCGTTCCTCATTACATTCCTAATTGTAATGAACTGGGGGATTCTGTAGCCATTTTGGTCTTAAAGTAGTGGGTTTACAGTTATTTTGGAGGAGTTTGTGCAGTGTATATGGGGCAGCATAGGAAAGAGTATGGAGATCTTAGTGAGAAGTGGGCTTATGGTTGGTGACTGCTGGGAACTTTGTCAGAAATACATGGAATTGGATGCAATGAGGTAATCCGTTTGAAAAGTAGTGTAGGGCTAAGCTGTGAAATCTTAAAGGTAAGAAAGAACATCTCTGATTGTCCAAGCAATCTTCTCTGAGATCCTTCCTGTCCCATAAGCAAAGAAAGACAGAGCAGAAGATTCTGAAAGTGAATTGCTGGCTAGATAAGTGGTGCAGGATGGAGAGCTTTATTTGCAGAACATTGTTCCACCTTCTGTGGGAAGAGGAGGCTATATAGTTTGGATGGCTTCCACCTCCATGGAGGCGGCACCAATTTCCTTGAACAGACTAGCTAGAATAGTCAGGAGGGGGTTAATCTGATAGCAAAAGGAGACAGGTGGAAAGAGGGAAGACGAGCACTCAGGTGGCAGAAAATTGAGATGTTGAGAACAAAATGAATCGAGGAACCAAAGGACATGAGGAGAAGAAATTCTTTAATTGCCTATAGACTAATGCTAAGAGCCTGGGTAACGAACAAGAGGAATTGGAATTGCTCATTTATTAATCTGGTACCCAAATGCATGGGAAGACATGGTGCTTCATAAACAGGTGTCCTTTTTATATGAACTGTTAAATGTCCTGTTCAAGAATAAATTTCTTTCACATGCCAATGCTTTGTTTAGATTTCTGCTGTACTGTGTTGTTTCACTGCTGGCTAGTTGTTCTGCAGTAGTAGCTGTGTTGTAAACTACCAGTACCAGTTCCTAGAATTATCTTGTCTTTTTCTTCCTTTTAGATATAGGAAAGTAAGTTAAACTGCACATCTGTACACAGCCTTCTAAGCCCAGCATCTTCTCTTGCCCGACTTTTAGGGTGGGAAGAAAGGGCTGTGAGACCCTGAGGAGAAACCCTGTAATTTACCAAATCTTCAGTGAAACTGTGTTCTGTGGTGATATAACATGTGTAAGATAAACTTTAGAGGAAATGACATTACTTTAATATGCAGTGTAGTGTAGTAGTAACTGTGTTGATCCCAGATATTAGAGACGTGGGTGGGTGAGGTAACATGATATACGTTAGTATATGAAGAGCACTTAATGAAATGTCATGATATTTTTGCAGACATCTACTCTGTGGTGAATCTAACAGAGTAACACTAACTGTCTTATCTCCCTTCCATAAAATGCTTTTGCTTCTGAGATACAATCTTCTTCCTATTTCCTGCAGCATACCCTACTGGACAGATGTTAGTGAGCTCTGTCTTACCCGGGTTACCAACCTGTTTAGACTAGTCACTTCTTTCCAAACAAAATGGGTCCTAAAGTGCAAATGACCCTCTCATTAATTAAATGAGCAGTGTATGGACAGTGAGCTGTTGGTATAGCCAAGATTTTTTTTTCTGTTTACCCTTTGGACAGTTCAGTCATGGGTTTTCCTACTGTCATGAGTACATAAGATACTTCTTTTCCTAATCTCTCTTGCCTTAAGGAATAATTTGAGGGTCTCATATTCATTGTGCAGCTTGACATAATTGACATCTGAAACAACTAATAACCTTTATTTTTTTTATATCCAGCCAAAACAGAGTGGAATATGAAAAGAGGGTTCGAGCACAAGCCAAGAAGTTTGCGCCATCATAAGCACCTGTCATACAGCATCTTAAAAAGGAAGGGATTGGTTTGGCAAGAACTTGTTTACAAAATTTTTGCAAAATCTAATGTTGCTATGTACAATTAATATTCACTTAGGGGAGGGGGTCGTATGTGTGCCATTTTCCATATTCGCCACTTGTATACAGTTCTGAATTCGCTGAATTGCCCCCAGTTTTTCATACAGGGTCTCTTCCTTCAGTCTTTTGTATTTTTGATTGTTATGTAAAACTTGCTTTTATTTTAATATTGATGTCAGTATTTCAACTGCTGTAAAATTATAAACTTTTATACTTCTATAAATTCACTAGTATCTCTAGTTACTTTGCTATCTGATGCAGGCATGCTTTAAAATGTTTAGAACTATATTTAGACTCTAGCTGGCTGTATGAAAAAATCATACCCTCCACCCCCTTCCCTCCCCTTAATTTGTTTTTCTATCTTTCAGAAACTAGGTTGTTATTGCTTAAGAGCCTCAGAGATCCAAAGTCAGCCAGCATCTTGATTCTGCATCACTTCCTTTTGTGTTTATATGGCGTTTTGTCTGTGTTGCTGTTTAGAGTAAATAAACTGTTTATATAAAGGTTTTTGTTTCATTATCTTCATTGAAATGACTAAAAGGCCTTCCAGTTAAATATAGTTTCAGAAAGCAAAATTAAATGACCCTTCCTTTTTATAAAGGCTTCTAATATTGTACGCCTGTTTCATTGTTAGCCTTCCCCCCCCGCACCATCCTATTGTAGAAGTGACCCTTCTCTAACTCTTTATTCTTGAATGATTAGTCTCTCAGACTTGGTTAATCTAAATCAATTTCTAAGGTCTTTTAAGGAAAGTCCACTCTGACTAGCACATTGGTCATTACCAAAGCTGATGTTTATTTACAGAGGGGGTGATTGGACAGTATTTTGACTAGACTACAAATTTATCAATAGGCCAATGCCAAGAAGCATAATTGATTATCTTTATCTTCATCTTGGGGATCTGATATTTTAGGGTAACCACTTTAGAGTGACTGGTTCACAAATCAAAACTTTTTGAACCCCAGGCATATACAAGGATGCCTGACATCCATACCCTAAAGAAGGGTGAACTGTAAATAATGTAAGAAATGTTATCTAAGCAGGAGTGCATGTGATCTGTAGTATTTAAATATTTAAAATTATTTTGCTTTTAAAAAAAGTGCCTTATGAAAGCCAGTGTATGTAATGTTTAGGGAAAGGGCAAAGTTCTTGTCTGTCAAATGCAAAAGGCCACAGTTAACCTATATGAGGAATTCAAGTATGCAAGACCCTTCTCCCTCTTCCCCTTCCCCCCAGAACTCTGAAATGTAACAGCATTTCTCTAGTTTAAAAAACAAAAAGAACCCATATCACTGGTGATTAAATGCTGAAAGCTTCAACCTGTCTGTGGTATAAAATTAGTGCTATAGTTAGACTTGCTTTGAAATCTAACTTGTCTGTTGTAGCAATAATCAGTTGTCCTGTGATTCCATTTTTATTACATTTTTACAGAAGTATAGTAAGTAAGGCTGAGTGCTGTGTCTGATTATGGTGGTTGCCTTCCAAGTATGGAAGTGTTCCCTTGAATTGGTGAGACTAATTGCCTCACTTTCTCTCTCATTTGATCCCACACACTGCTACTATGCTTTCCTCAAATCTTGCCATATTTTTTAAAGATAGCTAATTGGGAAACCAGCCTTTGAACCAATGGACAAAAGAGAAAATGTTAAGTTAGGAAGAAACTTCCTTCCATTTTGTTGGAGGGCGTTTTTTGCTACCTGAAGTCTCTAATCTACTTTTTCAAAAGCAGTGTGAAATTCTGACCCACTGAAGTCAATGGCAAAACTGCCATTAGCTTTAATGGGGTCAGGATTTCACCCAGTGATAGTTTACCATAAAAAGGGAGGGGGAGCTGATTTAGAGGAAAATCCCAGCTAGCGTATATGAGAATATATCAGAGATTATTATTCATATCTTATCTCTAATTTTACTGCAGGACCTTCAGAGGTTTTTTTACTCTACAAAATCTAAAATGAATGGAAATGTTTTCATGGCAAAACACTGTGGAGGGAACTTTGCTTGTTTTTTATCACTTCTTACAGTGCTGGAAACTCAAAAAACGCATTCTGTTGCTGCATGAGAAGCATAAAGCCCCCCAAAAAAGGAGTCTAATTTCACTGTCCTTGCTGAAAGAAATGCAAAAAATAACTAACATTCTATTAAGTGAACTAGTGGTTAAATGTTGTCACTAATAAAACAGATTAGGAGTTTTCCTGACAGTGTTCCTTTTCCTGGGATATAAAATGGAATTCCTTTTCTGGTAACTGTTAAATGTAAACACAGCCTGAGAGTTTAATAATAATAATAATAATAATAAAAAAAGCTATGACTGACCTGTTTCTTGTGTTTCCAGAAACTTATGCTCCAGGTGTACAATAACCTCTGCATCACATGCTGCTTTATTAAGGAAAAAAAATAAATGTATGTTAGGAAAATATTTAACTTTGAATCTTTTAAAGGTTGGTTGAATTAACCGATACTTGAAATCTCTTACTGAATTATTGTGAAACTATGTGATCGTGTCTGAGGCAAGAGTGCCTTGTTTAGCAGGATGATTCTATAGTTAGCATGTTCCTCAGTTTGGGGGTGGAGGGTTTATAATACAAAGGAAATCAGATACACAGTTCAGCTTGATTTTATACCTATAGGGGGTTCCCCAGAAAGCCTTTTTTGTAATTACTACTCTAAATCTAGCGTTTTATTGAGTAGTAATTAAACATCCATTTTCATATGCATATATCTTTTAGATGTCAACATGCTAATGTTTGAGTGAAATGGTAGCAGTTTAAGGCCAAAGGTAGAATTATTGTACCTTGATACTTGACCTTAATCAATATGTGATTCTTGTAATACATTCAAGGTAATACATACAAGATCACTGAATTTGATAGTGTTTAAATTTAAATGAAAAACATCCTTCGTATGAGAAGTCTGTAGAAAGGAATTGTTGGGGAAAATAGGTGACTGAGGGGATGCCATTGACTAATGGTGTTCTATAACATACTGTTGAATTTTCTCCTGTACATGCAGTATCTTACTCTTGCATCCTTCTTGTTCTCTGTTGGGTAGACATATGGTGAAAAGGAGTGATATGCAGCCATCTTTCCCCGGAGATGCATTAAGACTCTTCCGATTGGGAGAATGTCAATTTTCATACCTTGCGCCTCAGCCATTACAAGCAGTTGTGCAGAAAGAATCCTGACAAGTTCAGCAAATACAGTTTTATCGTAAGTAGATGTATCCCAATGGTCATGATGGTAGATAAATCTTAAAATACTAAGTATTTTAGCAGAAATAGTCTTTGTATAACTTTATTATGTGCCATGTAAGGGCCTGTTAAATGCAACTCTAGTTATTTCTAATATTTGAAAACATGGTATTTGTATGTCTCCACAAATTAGGTTTCCTGTAACTGCTGCACAAAAGAATAGCGAATTGTAGTAAGAGCAAGGAGCAAGTTGCATATATTCTCTTTTCTACCTGTACAAGTTATTGGCTCCAAATGATAGGTTTGCCTTGCTGTCATCTTTAAAATAAAACTAGGTACATACAGATATTGTTCAGCTATGCCTGAACTTAGGCAACAACTCTCTAATACTCACTATGCAGCAATTTAGAAAGGAAAATTAAGTGTCATCCAATTGAAACTGAAAATAATATTATGTAGGATGAATCGCAATTCACCAAGCTGGAATTTTAATTATGACAGAGGGTTTATTCCACCACTTTGGACGTTTGGCTCTCTAATCATTAATGGTGAAGGCCTAAGTTTCAACTGTTCTCTGAAAGCTGTAATCTCCATCAGAACAACACCCTGTAGTACTCTTCTGGGTCCCATCTTAAAATTCTGTACTCCTTCCTAGTGAAATGCTGCTACTACTGTATTAGTAATATTGGTCCCTCCTGCAAAAGGTGGCTTTTTCTACCTCTTCATTCTGGGTAACATTTTCTCCTTTATGGCAGGACCGGGTAAACTTAGGCTTTCGAAGAAGCATATGCTTTCAAAACTTCCATCAAGAAGGCAGATTCACTGCCAATATGATACAACTTAGTCACCAACACCTTAGGTCAAGTCTTGGTGAAAAAACTGTCAGTGTAAAGTTTTGCTGGCTATCAAAAAGCGCTAAAAGAAAATTATTGCATGTTCACGCTGTCTTTCTCTATCTGAAGAGAACATCCACACTTGGGGCAGTAGCATCAACAGTGAGACCAATGCGCTATGGGTAGCTATCCCATAGTTCAGCTCTACATCTTCTGCCACTAGGTCTTGTGGGAAGGCTGAGTTGATCACAGTGCATCATGGGTCCAGGATTAATGTCCCATGATGCACTGCTTTGTATCCTAGCATTCCATGTGCTTCCGTCTTCAGTTTGTGGCATTTTTCAACATCCTTTGTTTTCTGCTCACCCCGCCATCTCTGCCTGAAAGAATGGATCGAGCATTGCTCTCCAATGCTCTGCTAGCTGTCAGTAGCACATTGCGAATGGCAGGAACTTCACGATTAACTACACTAACTCAGATTCACAATTGCCTGATGTGCTGTCTGACATGGATAAGAGCAACATTAAATCACTTTTGGCATTCACGGAAGAGCTGCACATGGTGGACCATCGCTTTTGAGCTCAGAAAACTAGCACTGAGTGGTGGGATTGCATTGTTATGCAGGTCTGGGATGATAAGCAGTGGCTGCAGAACTTTTGGATGAGGAAACCCACCTTCCTGGAATTGTGTGTTGAGCTCGTCCTTACCCGCAGGGCTAGGGCACCCAAATGAGAGCCGCTCTCTTGGTAGAGAAGCGTGTGGCGATCGCAGTGTGGAAGCTGATGACTCCAGACTGCTACCAGTCAGTCGCAAATCAGTTTGGAGTCGGGAAGTCAATGTTGGGACTTAAAGCAAGTGTGCGGGGCCATTAATTGCATCCTGCTACAAAGAACCGTGACTCTTGGTAATGTGTGTGAAATAGTTGATGGGTTTGCATAAAATGGGTTTCCCTAACTGGGGAGGGGCTATAGATAGCGCACACATTCCAATATTGGCACCGGATCATCTTGCGACTGAGTACATCACTAGGAAGGGGTACTTCTCCGTAGTGTTGCAGGCACTTGTGGATCACCATGGGCATTTCACTGACATCAACACTGCATGGTCCAGAAAGGTGCATGACGCATGTATCTTCAGGAACACCGGCTTGTATAGAAAGCTGCAAGCAGGGGCTTTCTTTCCAGACCAGAAGATTACAGTAGGGAATGTTGAAATCCCCATAGTGATCCTGGGAGGCCTGGCGTATCCTTAATGCCATAGCTCATGAAGCCTTACACGGGAAACCTGGATAGCAGTAAGGAGCGGTTCAACAATAGGCTAAGTAGGTGCAGGATGACCGTGAAATATGAGTTGAGCAGATTAAAGGCACTCTGGTGATGCCTTTATGGCAGGTTAGATGTCAATGAGGATAATATTCCCATGGTCATAGCTGCATGTTGTACATTGCATGATATTTATGAAGATAAGGGTGAAAAGTTTGCTCAGAGATATGCTCCTGAGGTGCAGAACGCCTGGCTGCAGCTTTTGAGCAGCCAGATAGCAGGGCTATTAGCAGGGCACAAAGGGGGGCAGTTTGAATCAGAGAGACTTTGTGGAAACACTTTGAGAACCAGTAACATATGTTATACTCAGGACTGCAGTGCTTAGGATCATAGAAGATTGGGGTTGGAAGAGACCTCGAGGTCATAGAGTCCAACTCCCTGCTCAAAGCGGGACCAACCCCAACTAAATCATCCCAGCCAGGGCTTTGTCACGGCAGGCCTTAAAAACCTCCAAGGATGGAAATTCCAACACCTCCCTAGGTAACCCATTCCAGTGCTTCACCACCCGCCTAGTGAAATAGTGTTTCCTAATATCCAACCTAGACCTCCCCCACTGCAACTTGAGACCATTGCTCCTTGTTCTGTCATCTGCCACCACTGAGACCAGCCTAGCTCCATCCTCTTTGGAACTCCCCTTCAGGTAGTTGAAAGCTGTTATCAAATCCCCCTTCACTCTTCTCTTCTGCAGAGTAAATGAGTCCAGTTCCCTCAGCTTCTCCTCTTAAGTCATGTGCCTCAGCCATGATGATTTTCGTTGCCCACCGCTGGACTCTCTCAAATTTGTCCACATCCTTTCTGTAGTTGGGGGCCCGAAACGAGACACAATACTCCAGATGTGGCCTCCCCAGTGCTGAATAGAGGGGAATGATCACTTCCCTCGATCTGCTGGCAGCGCTCCTACTAATGCAGCCCAATATCCTGTTAGCCACCTTGGCAACAAGGGCATACTGCTGACTCTCATCCACTGTAATCCCCAGATCCTTTTCTGCAGAACTGCTGCTTAGCCAGTCGGTCCCCAGCCTGTAGTGGTGCGTGGGATTCTTCCGTCCTAAGTGCAGGAATCTGCACTTCTCCTTGTTGAACCTCATCAGATTTCTTTTGGCGCAATCCTCTAATTTGTCTAGGTCACTCTGGACCCTATCCCTACCCTCCAGCGCATCTACCTCTCACCCCAGCTTAGTGTCATCCGCGAACTTGCTAAGGATGCAATCTATCCCATCATCCAGATCATTAATAAAGATGTTGAACAAAACCGGCCCCAGGACCGACCCCTGGGGCACTCCGCTTGATACCGGCTGCCAACTAGACATTGAGCCGTTGATTATTACCCGTTGAGCCTGACAGTCTAGCCAGTTTTCTATCCACCTTTATAGTTCATTCATCCAATCCATACTTGCTGGCAAGAATACCGTGGGAGACCGTATTGAAAGCTTTGATAGTCAAGATATATCACGTCCACTGCTTTCCCCATATCCACCGAGCCAGTTATCTCATCATAGAAGGCAATCAGATTGGTCAGGCATGACTTGCTCTTGGTGAATCCATGTTGACTATTCCGGATCACCTTCCTCTCCTCCAAGTGCTTAAAAATGGTTTCCTTGAGGACCTGTTCCATGATGTTTCCAGGGACTGAGGTGAGGCTGACCAGTCTAGTTACCCACGTTCTCCTTCTTCCCTTTTTTAAAGATGGGTGCTATATTTGCCTTTTTCCAATCGTCAAGGACCTCCCCCGATCGCCACAAGTTTTCAAAGATCATGGCCAATGGCTCTGCAAACACATTAGCCAATTCCCAACTCAATGAAATTTGAGTTTTGCAAGGAAGCACTTGTGATTTTTGTGTCCTAGGATTCCATTTAAGCAAGTGATTAAACTGCTTGTTTGTTTGTTTGCTGCTATCACAATTTGCAGGAAACAAAAATTGCTTATTTAAAAAAAACTTTGTTATTGCACAAAAAACAATAGTATATCGATATCTGCACGCACGCTTGGGGAGAGGAGGTAGCAGGGGAGGGCTGACTTTCAGAGCTGTGCGTAAATCCAGCTATAATTTGAAAAGGTGTCTTGGGGGATGGAGTGTTTGGGAAAGTGAGAAGTCCCAGAAAGCGGAAAGGAATGTGCAAGGTGGAGTTTGGGGAAGGCGTAGAAAAGAGTTCTAAATGTGCTGAAGGGGAAGGTGTGTATACACAATCTGCTTAGTCTGGAGCGTTATGAAGGACTTCAGCATCTGTTTGTTTGATGCTCTATAATTTTAATCATCATCTTAGTTGGGTCCCTAAAAAAAGGCCTCATTTTCTTTTCTGTCCTGCCTTTTGATTTCCCTCCACTTTTTTCTGCATCTGAGTTTTGCAGCACCTCCTGGAACATGTCCTCCTTGCTCTAGCTTGGGCGCTTTCTTATCCAGTGGAGGCGTTCTGCCTGTATGTAAGGGATGCCTCTGAAGGCTGCATCTTCAGAAGCACAAGGAACAATACACAGAAGCATGATGAAGTACACATACAACATTGAAACAGTACGATAAAGTACACCTCTAGTAACACACCAATCACTTTCTCACTGACAAGCAGAAGCACTTTCTCACTTAACAAGCACACATGCCAGTGAACACCCCAAGCCTGGTGAGTTTACCTCAGGGCAGAGGACATTTTACATGGGGATAAAAGGAATATTAAAGGGTCGTGCTGCAGTCAACTGGGGACATATTTTAAATTTCCCACTCTTCTTTCCACAGGTGGGGGTAATTTACCAGATATCTCACTCCTAAGAGTAAGCAGAGGAGAAAGGGTGCATCTACTATACGCTTGCAGCTTCCACTCTAGTCCCTATGCTGCTCACTTGTGTGCTGCTTTGATGATTGCAGAATGGCATGGAAAAGTTTTCTTCAATGGGGAAAGGAACAAAACAGATCTGCCAAGGAACCTTTGGTAGAGGGTTGCCAAGTACCTCTAAAAAAAGTTTCCTAGAGATCTCTCTGGAAGATTCCCATGAAATCTTGGTGTGCCTCGAGCCCCTGTTCTGCCATGCTGCTTAACTGCACAGGGAAATGTCCAGCGCGCACAAACGCAGCCAACCGTGAACATTTCTATGCCCTCAACGCACCTCTGCACTTCACAAAGCAAAACCACTTACCAGGGATCTCCTCTCCTGCTTCTTGCTCGCTGGAGTGTGACTGCTGAGACTGGCTAAACACCTGCAGAGTGGAGAACAGCTCCTGACTGGACACACCACATGGCGACCCTGCTGTGGGCTCCACGTGGTTGTCTAACTCCACTTCTTGATTGATGACTTCATCCTCTAGGTTAGGTCCATTTTCCACCAGTTCCAGCCCCGCCAAAGTATCCATGGGACTCTTGGCAGTGAGGTGGGTCACCACCAAGGGTAGCATCCAACTCCATATAAAAATGGCAGGTCTCTGGTGCAGCACCGGAGCAACGGTTTGCCTTCCTCGCCTTCTGGTAGGCCTGCCTCAGCGCCTTGAGCTTTACTCTGCACTGCAGTGTGTCCTGGTCATAGCCCTTTTTGCAAAAGCTTTGAGAAAGCTGCCTGTAGGTATTGAAATTCTTTTGGCAGAAGCACAGCTGGGACTGCAGAGCCTCCTGTCTCCAAATACTGAGCAGATCCACATTGTTCCAAGCGGGACAGCAATTGTCACGTGGAGCTGCCATTGTACCTGGGAAGATGCGATGTGAGCTCTCAAGGCTGAGCAAACAGGAAGTGGAGTTTCAAAAATTGCTAGGACTTCAAAGGGGAAGGAGCAGACGGTAGCTTTCCTGACGGCAGGGCAGTGGAGTAAGAACTGCTGACCTGAGCAGTCAAGATGGGCATTGTAGGACACCTTCTGGAAGCCAATTAAAATGATACAATCAAGTACGGTGTCTGCATTGGTACTCTGCTGAAAAAACTTTTGCGCAAAAAGCCCTATGTCTTTTGGCAAGGTAGTTTTATTTTGTCGCCGAAACTGTGGAGCTGTTTTTGCCAAAAGTGGCATTGCAGTGTGTACATCTCCACTCTTTCGTTGCCAAAAACTGCCTTTTGGGGACAAAACTCTGCCCGTGTAGGCAAGGCCTTAGTTAACATTCATGGGTCCTGAGGTGCTTAGCACCTCTTTAATTAAACTGGCCAGCCTTGGGTTCCATCTTTGCTAGAAATTTTGAATTGCTTACTACTGTTTCTCTGCACTGACTTAAACAAAACAAAAACCACCCCTCCATTATAACAGACAATGGAGATTATCCACTTGCAGAAGATGATGCTTCCTAGGCATGCCATGAGACAGTTGTGAGCAGCTTTGGGCTTTCTACTGTTACAACTCTAGCAGGAAATTAAATTAATAATCATATATGGCAGTTATAGTACTCCCTGTTACAATGTCTAGCTTCGCTGCACAGTGACAAAGGTGAGCAGTGCCCTTCTAATGGTTGTGTGGTAATGTATGTTAAATAAGTGGGTGATCTCATTCTTAATTTTCTAGTGTGGGAGTCCCAGAACTATTCTTCACAGCTGACACTAGTTGTGCCCCTTGTTGGCACCTTTATCAAAGGGGCCCAAGAATTGAAAAGCTCAACTCCCGTCTTATTCCTGGAGGTGTCTGTCTAGCATAGGCAGGAGAATGAGAAGCTTGTACTTCTCCTGCACATTTTGTAACTGAGCTATAGACTTCAAGCTCCAGGCCTGTCAAGATGACATCTTTCACAGCCAGTTTAAGGATTTGTTTCTAGTGGTTTGTCTGGTTTGTAATCTGTTTCTGAATTAAATTTCATTCATGCCTTTGAAAAATTAAACTCTGCTCCACTGAAACAGTTTTGATAAAAGCATAAATCAGCAAACAAAGTGAAGTCTCTCCTGAACCTGTGGTGTCATATCTGTGCACACTGAACAAGAGGGAAATTGAGACTATTCAGTCATGTTAGGAGAATGGAGTCTTATCCCTCACATTGCAGTTGTTAGAAGTTCCTCAGATTGTGAATATTTTATCTTGAAACAACTTAGCCCCAGAAATCTTCACAATGAGCTTAATTTGGTTGACGCAAATTAAATCTGTCTAAAAGCTGTTTCATGCAGGTATTCCCAAACTATTTGGACAGATTTTAAAAAAGTTACAAATTTGACAATGTATGTTTACAGGGTCAAAAACAGATACTTCAGTTATTTCTTTAATATATTAACTTACTTACATTATGCATTTTTATTAGGGCTGCCAATCACAGTTAACTCACACGATTAACTCAACTCAAAAAAAATAATCACGATTAATCGCACTTATAACAACAGAATACCAATTGAAATTTATTACATTTTTGGATGTGATTTTACATTTTCAATATTTATTTCAATTACAACACAGAAAATGAAGTGCAGTGTTCACTTTATATTTTTGATTACAAATATATGCACTGTAAAAATGATAAACATAAGAAATTGTATTTTTCAATTCATCTCATACAAGTACTGAAGTGCAATCTCTTTATCGTGAAAGTGTAAGTTACAAATGCAGTGGGGTTTTTTGGTTACATAACTGCACTCAAAACCAAAACAGTGTAAAACCTTAGAGCCTACAAGTCCACTCAGTCCTACTTCTTATTCGGCCAAGCGCTAAGACAAACAAGTTTGTTTATATTGATGGGGGATGCTGCTGCCTGCTTGTTTACAAGGTCACCGGAAAGTGAACAGGCGTTGGCATGGCACTTTCGTTGCTGGCCTTGCAAGGTATTTATATGCCAGATATGCTAAACATTCGTCTGCCGCTTCATGCTTTGGCCACCATTCCAGAGGACATTCTTCCATGCTGATGATGCTCAGTTGAAAAAAATATGCTAATTAAATTTGTGACTGTACTCCTTGGGGTTAGAATTGTATATCTCGTGCTCTGTTTTACCAGCATTCTGTATATATTTCATGTTACAGCAGTCTCGGATGATGGCCCAGCACTTCTTTGCGTTTGGACAAATCTGCAGTGATAGTGTTTTTAAAATGAACAACACATGCTGAGTCATCATCCGAGACTACTATAACATGAAATATATGGCAAAAGGTGGGTAAAATAGAGCCAGACGCATACAATTCTCCCCCAAGGAGTTTAGTCACAAATTTAATTAATGCATTTTTTTTAATGAGGGTCATCAGCATGGAAGGTGGCAGAACATGAAGGGTCATACAAATGTTTAGCATATCTGGCATGTACATACCTTGCAATGCCAGCTACCCAAGTCCCATGTGAATGCCTGTTCTCACTTTCTGGTGACATTGTAAATAAGTGGGTAGCATTATCTCCCCTCAGTGTAAACAAACTTGTTTGTCTTAGCCATTGGCTGAACGAAAAGTAGGACTGAGTAGATTTGTAGGCTCTAAAGTTGTGCATGGTTTTATTTTTGAGTGCAGTTATGTACCAACAACAAATCTACATTTGAAAGTTGTATGAGATGAACTGAAAAATACCATTTCTTTGTTTATCCTTTTTACAATGCAAATATTTGTAATAAATAATATAAAGTGATCACTGTACACTTTGTATTCTGTATTGTAATTGAAATCAATACATTTGAAAATGTAGAAAAATGTCCAAAAATATTTATTAAATTTCAATCGGTATTCATAGGATCATAGAATATAAGGGTTGGAAGGGACCTCAGGAGGTCATCCAGTCCAACGCCCTGCTCAAAGCAGGACCCATCCACAACTTAAGCATCCCAGCCAGGCTTTGTCAAGCCTGATCTTAAAAACTTCTAAGGAAGGAGATTCCACCACCTCCCTAGGTAACGCATTCCAGTGTTTCACCACCCTCCTAGTGAAAAAGTTTTTCCTAATATCCAACCTAAACTTCCCACACTGCAACTTGAGACCATTACTCCTTGTTCTGTCTTCTGCTACCACTGAGAACAGTCTAGATCCATCCTCTTTCGAACTCCCTTTCAGGTAGTTGAAAGCAGCTATCAAATCCCCCCTCATTTTTCTCTTCTGCAGACTAAACAATCCCCGTTCCCTCAGCCTCTCCTCAGAAGTCATGTGTTCTAGTCCCCTACTCATTTTTTGTTGCCCTCCGCTGGACTCTCTCCAATTTTTCCACATCCTCCTTGTGGTGTGGGGCCAAAAACTGGACACAGTACTCCAGCTGAGGCCTCACCAGTGTTGAATAGAGAGGAACGATCACATCCCGTGATCTGCTGGCAGTGCCCCTACTTATACATCCCAAAATGCCATTGGCTTTCTTGGCAACAAGGGTACGCTGTTGACTCGTATCCAGCTTCTCATCCACTGTAACCCCTAGGTCCTTTTCTGCATAACTGTTGTCTAGCTATTCAGTCCCTAGTCTGTAGTTGTGCGTAGGATTCTTCCGTCCTACGTGCAGGACTCTGCACTTGTCCTTGTTAAACTTCATCAGATTTCTTTTGGCCCAATCCTCTAATTTGTCTAGGGCCCTCTGTATACTATCCTTACCCTCCAGCCTATCTACCTCTCCTCCCAGTTGTCAAATCTCCTCCCAGTTTAGTGTGCTTTCCTCCCGGAGTGGTCAGGGCTGACCTCGGACTGATGGGTCCTCAACACCATCTCCTGGGGCTACACCCTCCAGTTTACTTCCTCCCTGCCCAACCATCCCCCACCTCCGTCCCTCCTGGGGGACCCCTCACATGAAGCTCTGCTCGAGCAGGAGGTGGGGTGGCTCCTGGGCCTAGGAGCGGTGGAAGTAGTGCCCGGGGAGTTCAAAGACAAGGGGGTACTACTCCTGCTATTTCCTTATCCCGAAGGCCAAAGAGGGACTCAGGCCCATCTTGGATCTCCGAGGTCTGAACCAGTACATGATGAAATTCAAGTTCTGCATGGTCTCCCTGGCCTCCTCCATCTTCTCCCTGGATCCCAGGGACTGGTATGCGGACCTCAATTTGCAGGATGCGTACTTCCACATTCATATATTCGAGGGGCACAGATGCTTCCTCCATTTTGTTTTGGGGCAGAATCACTACCAATTTACAGTCCTCCTGTTTGGCCTGTCCACTGCCACCAGGGTATTTTACAAAATGTATGTCGGTGGTAGTGGCCTATCTCAGGCGCCGAGAGTCCAGATCTTTCCCTATCTGGATGATTGGCTGGTCAAGGGCAGCTCCTGGTTGCAGGTGAGGGATCATGTGACGCTCCTGTTCACATGCACCACTTTGGGCCTGTTGGTAAACAACACCAAGTCCATGTTAGTCCCGGTTCAACGCATAGAGTTTATCGGGGTACTCCTGGACACCTCGTCAGCCAGAGCATCCCTCTCGCCAGACAGGTTTGAGACCCTGAAGGGGCTCATCGACACGGTCACAAGGTTCCAGGTGACAACAGCCAGAGCATGCCTCCAGCTCTTGGGTCACATGTCGGCATGCACGTACATGGTCCATTACGCCAGACTCAGGATAAGGCCCCTCCAGCTCTGGTTGGCCTTGGAGTTCTTCCAGGCCATTGACAGGATGGACAAGATCCTCATCATACTTCGAGTAGGGATAGGAGACAGAGGGCCCTAGACAAATTAGAGGATTGGGCCAAAAGAAATCTGATGGTGATTGCCTCCCTACAGTGGTGGTCCGCCCCAAGCAACATGCTCCAAGGGGTCCCTTTCAGGGACAGTGCCCTGTCGCTGGAACTGGTGTCCGATGCATCTGACCTGAGTTAGGGGGCCCATGTGGGGAACTTTCAGACCCAAGGCCTGTGGTCGGCTCAAGATCTGACCGTGCACATAAACATCAAGGAACTCAGGGTGGTATGGCTGGCGTGCGTGGCCTTCTGCTCGCACGTGGAAGGCAAGGTGGTCAGGGTCCTCATGGCCAACATGGCCTCGATGTTCTGTATCAACAGGCAAGGCGGACCAGTTCCTCTTCCTTCTGATGTGAAGCCCTCAGGCTGTGGGATTTCTGTATAGCCCACGACATCGCTTGAGCAGGGATGTCTCTTCTCAACATGAGTGGTCTCTCCACCTGGAAGTGGCTCACAGGCTTTTCCGAGTGTGGGGGACTCCCCAGGTGGACCTGTTCATGACTCAGCAGAACCAGTGCTGTCCCCGGTTCTGCTCCAGGGAGGGTCTGGGAAAGAGCGCTATCTCCAATGCCTTCCTCCTGTCCTGTCAGGCCAGTTTCTCTATACCTTCCATTCATTCCCATTGATCAGCAAGGTCCTGGAAAAGATAAAGACAGATACAGTCCAGGTCCTCCTGATTGCCCCAGAGTGGCCCACGCAACATTGGTACGGGATCCTCACGGGTCTGGCGGTAGCTCCGCTGCAGCCATTGCCGTTCCCCCCTGGACCTGCTCTCCCAGGACCAGGGCCACCTTCTCCACCCCAACCTAGCGGCTCTCCACCTCATGGTGTGGCTGCTCAATGGCTAGGTAGGGAAGAGAGGATGTGCTCAGAAGGGGTTCAATGCATCCTCCTAGAAAGCAGGCGGCCCTCCATGGGCCGTGCCTACTTGGCAAAGTGGTCCTGGTTCTCTAGACGGGCAGGTGAACGGGGTGTCTCCCCTGTGGCACCCCAGTCCAGCTTATCCTTGACTACCTTCTCACCTTAGAGCCCAGGGCCTGGCACCCTCTACAGTCAAGGTGCACCTGCCGGCCATATCGGCCTTCCAACCGCTGGTGCAGGGTCACACAGTATTCTCCCATGCTATGACTGGCTGGTTCCGTAAGGGGATGGACTGTCTTTTTCCATATGCTAGGTCCCCAGTCCCACAGTGGGACCTGAACCTGGTGTTGGCCCATCTCACGGGGCCCGTTTGAACTGCTAGCCACATGCTCCTGGTCCCACCTCTCGTAGAAGGTGGCCTTCCTGGTTGCGATCACGTCGGCCCTAACTTCCGAGCCTCCGTACACGGTTTTTCATAAGGACAAAGTCCAGCTCCACCCACATCCTGAGTTCCTCCCAAAGGTGGTCTCTGTTTATCACATGGTCCAGGACATTTTTCTGCCAGTCCAAGCCCCACATGTCCAGTGAGGAGTGCCGTCTCCACATGCTCGATGTGCAGTGGGTTTGGGCTTTGGCTTTCTACCTCGAGGGTACCGAGCCGTTCAGAAAGTCCTCACAACTGTTCATTGCCTTGGCTGAGCGCATGAGAGGTCAGTCAATCTCTACTTAGCAGCTTTCCAAGTGAATCACTTTGTGCATCTATACCCGTTATGAGCTGGCAAGTATTCCCCCCCCCCCCACCGATTATGAAGTGCACTTGACTCAAGTGCAAGCCTTGTCGGCTGCCTTTTTGGCTCACATCCCCATCCAGGAGATTTGTAGGGCCACCACGTGGTCTTCGGTTCACATGTTCACCATGCATTATGCGATCATCTCTCAAACTAGGGATGATGCTGGGTTCAGCAGGGCTGTCGTCCGTCCTGAGAACTTGTGAACTCCTACCCATCTTCAACAGATATAGCTTGGAATCACCTATTGTGGAATACACAAGAGCAATCACTCGAAGAAGAAAAGACAGTTACGGAAAAGGTAACTGGTGTTCTTCGTGATGTGTTGCTTATGTCTATTCCACATCCCACCCTCCTTCCCCTCTGTTGGAGTTGTCTGGCAAGAAGGAACTGAGGGTGGTGGTGGGGAGCGTGCAGATCCCCTTATACTGTGCCATGCAGATGCCACGCCAGGGGTCGCTGGGGCGCTCCCCCCCCACGGGTATTGCTAGGGGAAAAACTTCTGGCACCAGTGCGCGTGGCGAGCACGCACATCTATTGTGGAATAGACATGAGCAACACATCTTGAAGAACACCAGTTATGGAAAAGGTAACTGTCTTTTCCACTTAATAAGGGGGCCACAGTATTCTGAACTAGCATCAACTTCTTTCAGGTTATGCTGCAAGGCCAGTTTGTCCTCCCAGACTTTCTGGATAGGAGAAATGAATTGATGCGGGGTTAGCAGAATCTTGGCTATGGATGGTTCCCTGGGGCTCTCTGAGGGCATTATTTTGGCTATAATCCTACTACTTGTTCATAGATTCATAATGACTGTACATATGCCCTGATCTTTGGCTGGAATCACATTTATAAAATTAAATAAATAAATATGATATTTAGGGACCCACTTGTTCCCTCTTTCAGGAAGTACCCACACAGAGGCCAGGAAACTCCATGTATTTTAACTTGTGGACTGTTCCATTGAAATAGGGGGTTTGCATCCCAGTCCAGTAACCAAGCTGGGTCAAGACTCATGAGTATTCGGATATGGTCAAGGAAATTTCTAAGCTTATGTGATGCCTGGGGACAATAGCGGCAGTTGTTCATTACTTCCGTGTGGCAGCCAGATTCCTTCAGGAGCCATGCTGCTGTGGCCACCTTGCTGGGGGGAACAGGTAGGAGATGATGTCAGCATTGTCATCAGATCTTCTATGAGGAAAATAATTCTCTTATGCTGTGTTAACCTTAGATGTGCGATTGTGTATGTAAGATTTGATCAGTTAACTTTGGAGCTTGCAGGGGGAGAGAATTTAAAATTAAGGATGCTAAGCTGTGTATGGCTGTAGATGACCGATTTCTTGGTGTGTTTGGGGTGGTTAGTGGATCTATAAAGGTAAGTGTGGTGATCGGTGGGTTTCTTGTATACAGTTGTCTTAGGGCTCCATTGCTGAAGATGGTTGTTGCCCCACACTACTAGAAGGGTGTGAAAAAATTGGAAAGAGTCCAGCAGAGGGCAGCAAAAATGATTAGGGGGCTGGAGCACATGACTTCTGATGAGAGGCTGAGGGAACTGGGATTATTTAGTCTGCAGAAAAGAAGAATGATAGCTGCTTTCAACTACCTGAAAGGGGTTCCAAAGAGGTTGGATCTAGACTGTTCTCAGTGGTAGCAGATGACAGAACAAGGAGTAATGGTCTCAAGTTGCAGTGGGGGAGGTTTAGGTTGGATATTAGGAAAACTTTTTCACTAGGAGGATGGTGAAGCACTGGAATGGGTTACCTAGGGAGGTGGTGGATTCTCCTTCCTTAGAGATTTTTAAGGTCAGGTGTGACAAAGCCCTGGCTGGGATGATTTGGTTGGGGATTGGTCCTGCTTTGAGCAGGGGGTTGGACTAGTTGGACCTCCTGAGGTCCCTTCCAACCCTGATATTCTATGATATCTATAGGGGCAAGTATAATGTTCAGAGGGAGGTTGTTAATGTTGTGGAGTTTCTGGAGGAAGCCAGTAGTGTCTCTTTGTGTGGTGAGTAGTTTGAGTATGGTTTTGATGAATTCCAATATTCCTTCAGTAAACGTGCCATGACCAGGTATGATGGCTCTGCCTGGGTTCCCTTGTTTGTGTATCTTTGGAAGCATGTAGAAGGGCCTTGGGGTAGGTTTGTGGGGGATGAGGGTATAGAGTTTCTCCTTGAGTTGTTTGGGGAAGGATTTGGTGATATTCTTAAATTCCTGGATAAATTGTGGTGTGGAATCTTATAAAATCATAGGTTTAGAAGGGACCGAAAGGGTCAAAATGAGACATGCTCAACCCAGGTGGGACTTTAAACTCACAATCCACAGCTCCAGAGGCTGATGTCTTATGTATTAGGCCACTGGGTCTGCATAGTCTTCTTTGAGTTCTTTACAGTAGGTGGTATCAGAGACTGGTCAGTTAGCCTCATTAATGTAGTAATCGTGGTTGAGGACAATGATGGTGTCACCTTTGTTGGTTTGATTACTATCTGGTGATTGGAATTCAGGGAATGTATTCAGGTGGATGTTTCATGGTTGTTTTTTTTTCTGAAGCAATCAATGTAATGACCAAGATCATGGTTTCAACCGCTATGGGGTGTCCAGTCAGATCATTCTTTTTTCTTATGACTGTCAGTGGGATCATGGTAATTGTGGGTGGTCTTGTTATTGTTGTAAAAGATTTCTTTGAAGCAGAATTCCCCCCCTCATGACTGGAGGGGTGTTAATGGGTCACTTCCCTTGATGGATTGTTGACATATGTTAACTGCTTATGCTAAACAATCTGGTCCACCTTGTGTTTATCTGCGCCACTCTGAGAACATTTCCCAGACCTGAAGAAGAATTATCTGTAAATTCAAAATCTTGTCTCATCAATAGAAATTGGTCTGAAATCAACAAGATGAAATTCTAGATTAACACAATGGATCCATGATCAGGAGAATGGAAATGTATCTTAAAGCACCTTTTGCCTCTTCCCTGAGCTGTGGCAATCAGTGCAGCCACAAGCACATAAGAATGGCCATACTGGAGCAGATGAATGGTCTTTCTAGCCCAGTATCCTGTCTACTGACAGTGGCCAGTGCCAGATGCTTCAGAGGGAATGAACAGAACAGGAAAAATAATCTGGCAGTCTGGGGTTAGGGGCACCCAGAGCATGTGGTTGCATCCCTGACCATCTTGGCAAATAGCCATTGATGGACCTATCCCCCAAGAACTTGTCTAATTCTTTTTTTGAACTCAGTTATAGTTTTGGCCTTCATAGTGTCCCCTGACAATGAGTTCCACAGATTGACTGACTGTTTTTTTTGTATGCAGAAGTACTTCCTTTCATTTTAAACCTTGTGCCTACAAATTTAATTGGATGACTCAGTTCTTGTGTTGGCAGAAGGGGCAAATAACATTTTTTTCTCCACATCCTTCATAATTTTATGTCTATCATATCCCCCCTTACCTGTCTCTTTTCCAAGATGAACAGTCTTTTTAATCTTTCCTCAGATGGAAACTGTTCCATACCCCAATCACTATTATTGCTCTTTTCTGTTCCATTTCCAATTCTAATATATCTTTTTTTGAGATGAGATGACCAGAACTGTATACAATATTCAAGGTTTGAGCACACCATGGATTTATATAGTGGCATTGTGATATTCGTTGTCTTATTATCCATCCCTTTCCCAATGGTTCCTAACGTTGTTAGCTTTTTTGACTGCCTCTGCACATTAAGTGGATGTTGTCAGAGAACGGATGCCACAATCTTTCTTGTGATAACAGCTAATTTAGACCTCATAATTTTATATGTATAGTTGGGATTATGTTTTCCAATGTGCATTACTTTGCATTTATCAGCACTGAATTTCATCTGCCATTGTGTTGCCCAGTCACATGAGATTCCTTTGTAACTCTTTGCAGTCTGCTTTGGACTTAACTATCTTGAGTAACGTTATATCCTCTGCAACCTTTGCCAACTCACTGTTTACGTCTTTTTCCAGCTCATTTATGAATAGGTTTAACAGCACTGGTATCAGCACACATTCATGGAAAATACCACTGTTTACCTCTCCACCATGAAAACTGACCATTTATTCCTACTATTTATTTCCTGTCTGTTACTGATCCATGAGAGGCTCTTCCTTCTTATCCCATGGTTGCTTACTTTGCTTAAAAGCCTTTGCTGAGAAACATTGTCAAAAGGTTTCTGAAAGTCCAAGTACACTATATCCACTGGATCACCCTTGTCCATGTTTGTTGATGTCCTCAAAGAATTTTTATAGAGTGGTGAGGCATGATTTCTCTTTACAATAGCCATGTTGATGCTTCCTCAACATATCATGTTTCTCTACGTGTATGATGATTTTGTTCTTTACTATAGTTTCAACTAATTTGCTTGATACTGATTGTGAGGATTGCCTCCGGACCCTTAAAAAAAAAACTGGCATTACATTAGCTATCCTCTAGTCATGTGGTACAGCTATGACCTTGGCCTTTTTGTTGATAAAAGTAACCTTTGTATCTCCTATGAGAAAAGAGCCCTGAATTTCACAAGGAAGAATGTTCCTTCTTTTCTCTTGAAAACTGTTTTATTTTAGTTTCCTCTCCCTTTATTACAGTGCTTAATCGTTCTACTTTTATAGTTTAACATTGTATATATATCCTGTTTGTTTTACATAATGAGAATGTCCTTGTTTGCATTTCTGAAGTGGTGGTGTACAAGACATTGTGACCCACACAGATGATCTCAGCAGCTAAAACAAAACTATTGTCAGATTGGCATTTTACTCAATGGCTGTTTTGATTTCCTACATTCATCAGTGAGACTTTCAGATAGAATATTCAACACATTGCAGAGCTAGCTCGTGAAGCCTAGGCATAGGTAGATTTATTTTGCCAGGGATTCTCAACCTTAGTGTGGACCACATCTTAATAGCCAACTCTCCTCCCAACTATAATTGCTTAAGATCCCCTTGGCGCCTAATTTTAAATGCTTTCAAGGAAAAGCGATACAGTAACACCTCACTTAGAGTTGTCCCGGTTAACATTGTTTCGTTGCTGATCAACGAGAGAACTTGCTCATTTACAGTTGCGCAATGCTCCCTTATAACATGGCGTGGCAGCAGCCTGCTTTGTCCACTGCTTGCAGGAAGAGCAGCCCATTGAAGCTAGCTGGTGGGGGCTTGGAACCAGGGTGAACCAGCAGCCGCCCCATCAGCTTCCCGCTCCCCTAAGTCCCTTGTGCTGCAGCTGCCCAGCAACCTATCAATTGTCAGCCGTTCAGCTGTCCCTCCCCCCACTGCCATGTTCTGGTCCTGCCCTCTGCCTTGGAGCTGCTCCCAGGAACCTCCTGCTTGCTATGCGGGGAGGACGGGGGAGAGAAAAAGGGGGACTAATGTCAGGGTGTCCCCCTCTTCCCTGCTCCTGCACATCGCTTACCCCATCTCCGTAGAGCGGGGGGTGGGGGTGGGGGTGGAACACGACAGGGCTTAGGATGGAGGGAGTTTGCTGGCTCTAGCTGCTGTCTCAACTTGCTGATCTACTTAAAAAGGCAATGTACTTATACTGGGGTCAGCATACTTAAAGGGGCAATGCACATCTCTCTCTCTCTCTCTCTCACACACACACACTCTCTCACACACACACACACACACAGTGTGTGTGTCTCTGCTATGCTGTCTCCCCTCCCTCCATTCATGCTGACATGTAGAGTGTGAGGCTATATTAACAACAATGGATTAACACTTGAGGGCTCAGCCGAGTGCTAGCCGTATACGGTGTCCGTATGAGGAGCGATTTTTCAGCTTGGAAAAGAGATGGCTAAGGGGAGATATGATTGAGATCTATAAAATCACAGCTGGTGTAGAGAAAGTAGGTAAGGAAGTGTTTACTACTTATAACACAAAAACTAGGGGTCACCAAATGAAATTAATAGACAGCAGGTTTAAAACAAATAAAAGGAAATATTTCTTCACAGAACGCACAGTCAACTGGTGGAACTCCTTTTAGAGGATCTTGTGAAGGCCAAGACCATACCAGGGTTCAAAAAAGAACTAGATAAATTTATGGAGGATAAGTCCATCGGTGGCTATTAACCAGGATGGGCATGAATGGTGTCCCCAGCCTCTGTTTGCCAAAAGCTGGGAATGAGCGACTGGGGATGGATCACTTGATGATTACCTGTTCTGTTCATTCCCTCTGGGGCACCTGGCACTGGCCACTGTCAGAAGACAGGATACTGGGCTAGATGGACCTTTGGTCTGACCCAGTTGGGCCATTCTTATGTTCTTATTCCACCTTGTCACAGATTCACAGGGTCTGGTCTATGCCCTAGCCTGTAGCCAGTTTGTGTATGGTAACACCCATTGTTTCATGTTCTCTATGTATATAAATCTCCCCACTGTATTTTCCACTGAATGCATCCAATGAAGTGAGCTGTAGCTCACGAAAGCTTATGCTCAAATAAATTTGTTAGTCTCTAAGGTGCCACAAGTACTCCTTTTCTTTTTGCGAATACAGACTAACACGGCTGCTACTCTGAAATCTATAGCATGCTGGACCCTAAAGATCTATCAGTTCCACAGGGACAGGCCCATAGATTCCACAACTTTGAAACTGGATCTTTGTGCACCAGCAATCCCCATCTCTCTCTCTGTGGCTCCCTGCAGTGAATTTAGCCAAACTAGATGCCTGTAGGAAGCTTGTTCCTATCCCTTCTGGTGAAATGTTCTCACTCTTTGCAACATCACCAACAGCCTTTCCAAAACAAGGTAACAATATATTAGTCACCTGGCATAAAGAATCTGAAAGTCCTTACATCAGCATACAGAAGCAAAGTTTCAGATGGTTCAAGTCAGGGCCCCTTGGAGCCATGGTGCCTTAGGAACCATCTTTGCTTTCTGTCTGTCTTTTTGTCTGAACCAGGTCAGAGCCCCATGTGCCTGAGTGCTCAAGCTCTTAACCTAGCCACTTGACCCCTTTTGCCTTTGTTCGCCAACTCATGGCCTTAACTCTGTGCTTCCCTGAAGAGAAGTGTGTGGAGGAAATCTCCTTTCTCTAGTCTGTTGGTTGTCAAGTGTGAATGTCCCAGGCCCGGGGTTTCCATTGTCTCATCTGGATCCACTATGCACCTTATTCCTTCCCTTTATACTCAGCACACAGCAATGCAAAGCCTCGAGGGAGGCTGAGGTGCACACAGGAATCAGAATTACCAAAATCCCCATATTCATCGCACAATCCTAATATATGTCATACAAAGTAAATAATGCTTTTTCAGCAAGATGTGTGCCAGCTACAAAGTACTACTGTTTAGAGATGAGAAATCCCTGAAAGCCATCCTGCTTTAAGGAGCAGAGAAGCAATATCTGGAACAGTTTTCTTTCATGTTCCTTTGTTCCTCCTTGGGCCACTGATGTTTAGGGGATTCTGTCACTGCATGCCCTGTAACCCTGGGTTCCTTAATGCTATGCTACTATGGCTCAAAACCCTGACACCAGTAGCCAGCATAAAAATCTCAATCTGGCTTCCAGCAGCCTAGTTACTTCTTGCAGGGTGACCCCAACAGCCTTTTCAGTCCCAAGTCTCCCAAAATCTGTCTAGGCCAAGTCCTTAATTACCAGATACTTGGACTACTCCCCTCTGCTCTATCACCCCCAAAGAGTGAAACCAGCTCCCTATGTTATCAATTCACGTTTGGATTTATACTCTACACAGTTTGCACAACAGACCTGCTTGGGATAAAAACTGTTGATGTACACACTGCTGATGCGCATTAACAGTTCACTAATGTGGTTTAGTTTAGTCTCCTTTCAAAGAGGAATTGTTAATGTGCATCAGCAGTATGCACATGGACAGTTAGGCTGCAGCAGATTATTGCGGGGTAGATTCATACCCCAGCATGCCATGAACTAATGTGCAGATAAGCCTTGACGTAAAGACTTCAGCTAGAGAGATATATGCAGGCAGACTCCTGTACCTCCTTGTGGTCCTGCTGAAGTCAATGGAATAGGCACAGTGGTCCCCTACAAAAACCCAGTTGCAGGAGTGGAGCCCAAGTCATTTCACTGTTCATGGAAAAAGTCTAGACAACATTTTTAAATTTTCCTTATTATATTCATGGTTTCTTTACACACATTTTCAAAACTCACTTTTATAAATTCTTTAATCTCTTAGTCTTGTTTTAACTCCCTTCCAAATAACTGGTTTATTGGCTGTTTGTGCAGCAAGCTTTTCACTGTCATCTTCTGTACCATCATCATCATCACCACCAGCACCGTCACAGCCATCCTCTTCACCAGATTCTTCATCACATTGTGCCATTCTGAAAATAAAGAAGTTTTTCTCAGAGGTATAAAAGCAAAAGAACTTTCTGAAAGGAGAATGAAAACAAAGTAATTACCCTATGGAGATGACTGGTCTGTTAAGATTTGAAAATTCTTTTCCTGAGTCAACATCAAATGGATCTGAAAAAAAAATTACATCTGGTAAGTGTTAAGTTTAAGATTCTTTCTTCACTCAGAGAGGAAAATTAAATGGATTCTACTGACTAAGCCAACATTTGGCTCTATATGAGGAAATCCAGTGAAGCACGGCTGTTCATCTTGATACTTTGAAAACCAGGCCCCTTCCCTTTAAGGCATCTCCAGTTGAGTGCCCAAAAAATTGAAGCACTTAAAATCACTAGTTACGTCTGAAAATGTTGGCCCTAAGCTCCACCTCATTGATGGGTGTATCCATAACCTAAGTGAAAACAGATACTTTAAGAAAAGCTCACAACAAATTGCCTTTAGTCAAGCTGTGGAATGTGTCAGTTTTGGCTTGAGAAAAACTGAGATCTAAATTAAAGTAAAACTGACTCCTTTACATTGCAATAAAATATACTTTTCCCACGGAGCTTTAAGGTTGATTGTAGTAAGTAGAGGGTAGGCTTATATTAAGTCTCCCTGTAATACAACCTCCTCTGTGTACAGATGTCAGTTGCTATACAGGTGAGTTATACATACAGAGCCTCTGCAAATCATAAATAGCTTTTGATAAAAGTGTTGGAGAGGGGCTCCTGACAGGAGGGAAGATGATTTTGAGTAAATGAGTCTGAACTTGGCCTCACCTCAGAGCTGGCCAGAAATCCACCCAAGTCTCATCATCAGAAATGAGCTAATCCCAGCTGACACTTCCATCTGGAAATCAGTGAGTTTCCAAAAGGTTAAGAATCTGAGTAGATCCGGGCCCAGTCTAAGAGTGGGAGAATTGCAGAATTCCATCTCAGAAGTGGTAAAGGCACAAAGCCTGACACACAAGGCTGTACTCAGAAGGACCAGAAAGGAGACAAGTGCAGCTAGCCCTGTGACCGTGACAGAGGCCATCTAGTCTTCCTGCCTTTCTGAAGGACCAGAATAGCCTTGTTCCTTCGGATCTACTCAGGTGAGTTTAGGGATTCTTTTTCTAAATGTTTCAAGTAACTGGGTTTTCACTTCCCTAGGGAGACTGTTCTATTCCATAAACTAATACACTCCAGAGACAAGATGATATCTGTTATTCAGCTTAACTTTTCACTCAGTTTCATCCCCTTTGCCAAGACACCAGGGGCTGCCTGCCCTCCCCCTCAGAATGTGTACGAGATGCACCCACCACCTCCCACCTTTGTGGGGAGAAGTTACTGGCAAAGCCAGGACACCATGGTTGCAGGCTTGGGTCATGTGAATTGCCAGCGCATTGTTAGCCTAGGGAGGGGCATGGGACTTATGCACCCAGAGCAGGGAGGGGAAGTGACAATGGCTAAGAACTGCAGCCTTCACACACACTTGGGCAGTTTGTGTTGGGATTTTTTTGTGTGCCTCCTGCATTGAAGTGAAGTGCTTTCCCATGAGCAAAGGAGGGCGAGGGGGAAGACAGAACATGCAGGCTGAAAAACCATTGAAGGAACCTGAACACGGGAAACTGGCAGCAGTTGTGAGACATGGAAACTGGGAAGAAATTGTACTATACTTTTAGTACGTTACTTTGACTACATCTGTCTGGATTTTTAAATAGCATTTCAGGCAGGGACTTTCAATCTTCTATTCTGTCTGTACAGTGCCCACAAAACTGGGGGCCCGATGCCTGGCTGGGACTTTTAGTTGTATTGTGGCAGTGCCTAAAGATTTGCAACATGAATCTAGTTTTAATTTGTGCCGATATTTCTCCTCTCTAGGTCTTCTCATATTTATCAGTCCTCATTCGTGTTCAAACTTCCCAATTCAGCATTTGTAAATGTAACAAGTGAGCTGTTTACCTTCTTTCTTCCTTAATTCCCTGAAAACATCCTTTATAAAACTAATCAGGGCAGCCACTCTGTTGGTAAATTTATGTCCATATAATGCCTACTGAGATCTTTTTTTCGTCTTTAGCAACAGAGCATTTGGAATTGTCAGGAAACCACATGGAAAGGTCACTCAAAGGGAGGCTTTTACCTATATCTTCAGTTTCTCTTTCTTGTGCACTTGCTAAAAATTCCTTTTCAACTCTCAGCACCTCCTCCTGGCAATGGCAGGCCGCATATTTCTCCAAGAGACTTTTGTTCAATTCAAGAAACACTTTTCCCCATTTAAACTTTCTCAGAAGAATGGTGGCTAGATCAGAGAACCCTAAAATAGAAAACAAATATGACTAACTTCTCTTCAAACATGGGACTCGTAACAAAAAAAGTTTACAGCTGCCTTGATATTCAATCAGCATAAGTTCAATGCATAGCATCTGTCACTAAAACAATGATACATGAGACATTTGTCAGCATCTTTGAATGTTTTGGAATCTAGATCTTGAGACAGGAGACTTAACTTGAGGCACTCAAGTGAATCCAGGAGAAATTCACTGCGTTCTAGTTAATCAGTCTCCTGAATGTGGAAATATAAAATATGATGTTGTACAGTACTGTGTAAACAAAAGGTAGCTCTCTATGCAGCAGTCAATAATCAGCCAAAGTCTACTGTTAACCCACTTCCAAGCCCTCAGAGTGGAAAGTGTGGGTCTATGATGGTTTCAATCTTCCTTCTCTAACAGGACTCAGGGAGTGGCGATGGACAACTGTTCCTTGACCATCTTGAGAGGTTGAGACACACCATAGGCTCTGCTGACAATATGTGATGACCACCAGCTCTATCTCCTCCCCAGCAAATGCACCAAACCTCATCCCAAACATGTCCCAACACCTTCCAGAGATTAGCAGGAGGAGGATGTGCAATTGGCTCAAACTGAACCCATTCAAGACTGATGTGTTGCTGATGGGAAATGGAAACATATCAAGGAGCAGCCACGACTTGGCACTCACTATCAGAGCATCTGCCACCCACTTATTAAGGAGGTACAAATCTCCTCTGGTTACTAGTAGACTACACTTGATATCTAGCAATAATAGTAAGCATCTTCTACCTTTAGCTTGCCAGGATACTGCACCTCTTCTTTTGGAATGAGGATCTGGCCACAAAAAAATGACATGTCACCTCCACAGTGGACCTTTTAAACTTACTGTATCTGGGGCTAAAGATGCAGGCAACATGGAAAAATCCAGTCTGTGCAGAATGAAGTGACCAGCTCCTTAGCAGGAAAATACAATGAACTTATCAAAGCTGCCCACTGGCTGTCTGTAGCAAAGAGGCACAGCCTTCCTCAGATTGACAGTGAGGGAGGGCCAGATGCCCCCTGGTGGGCAGAGCCAGGAAAATCATGCCTGCCATGCCAGAAGCAGAGGGGCAAAGCAGGAGTAGGACCTATAAAAGGCAGGCCTTGTAGCTCAGTTGGGTGGAAGCCACTGAGGGAGGCAAATGCTTCTACCCTGCTGCTGGAGCGAGAGCCTGCTGTGGACTTCTGCTGGCCCAAGGACTCATCCGAACTGCCCAAGCTACCAGACATGCCCAATGCTGAGGAGCAGCTGGGACTACTGCTTGCAGTGTACCCAGGGGAGACAGAGGATAATCCAGAGATCCAGGTACACCTCAAGGGAAGGGTAGGAAATGGCCCACGGACAGGCGACTATGGTCTGACTGAGTCGCTGCCTGAGTCTGGTTCAGCATGTTGTGGCTGGATCCCTGCTGACCCAGTGGCAGAACCCTCTGCCATTGTTAGGGCTCTGGGCTATGATGCGGTGGAGTCAGGTGGACCCATGTGACCCTAGCCTCTGCCACCCCACCTTTGGCCAGGAGGCCTATGGGAGTCTACCACTGGCCTGGGTCCCCCCAGACTGTTGGGTTCTTACCCCTGCCTGAGGGCTGGAGCCCTAGACGGCTGGTACTCTGCCCTGCTTGTGGGCTGGGGTCCCCAGATTATTCAGTGGTCTGCACTTCCTGAGGGTTGGGGCCCTAGACTGTGCTTGGTACCCTGCCCTGTCTGAGGGCCTGGGTTCCCACACGATACCTGGCTTTACCCTACCTGAGGGTTGGGCTTTAGACTCTTTGGTGCCCTGCCCTACCTGAGCGCTTGGGTCCCTGAATCACTCACTGCTCTACACCACTGGAGGGATCGAGTCCAGTGACTGCTAACTTGCCCCTTGTCTTAGACTGTTATTCCAGCAAAGAGGCGTGGCCTCCCTCCGAGACTGACAGCGAGGAGGGCCACACACGCCTACACTCTCAGTAGTGCCAATTTGAGGCCCTAGTTTTAATCTTCAAGGTCCACAATGGGTTGGGGCCCAGCTGCAGCCAAGAGCTTATTCCAACACAACAAGAGCTTGTTTAAATTTTTCAGAACCAACCAATGAAGGTTTTCAATACAGTGTAACCTCATTTATCTAATCTAATTGGGAGCAGGGCCAAATCCGATAATCAAAAATTAGAATAATCTGGAGAACGGGCACAGAGCTTTAGCTCTGGCTGGCAGAGCTTCTGTGGTCAACTCTGGCTTCAACTGGAATCTCTGAGCCCCACCACTTGGGCTGTCAGCCCTGGTTTGGTTAATATGGAGAGCCAGAAAATGGAGGCTTGGATAAATGGGGTTCTATTGTAACTTCATTAGGAAACATTGAAGCTTTTCTCAAACCAGCTCTGTTTATGATCCCCTGAAACAACTCTACTCCTTCTAGCTAAGAGCGAAGCCTTCAAGAGTTAAGGATAGGGTATTCTCACTGATGATCTGCAGCATGCCCAACTGGAGAAGATAAGACTGAGCCTGAGTAACTGTATTCAGAGCACAATGGAAGTGAAGTAACCAAAGACAAAGCATTACAGGTGTGGATACTAGTAATGGTATACAAAGCAGTCAAACCTAGAAGTGAAGAGCAGAATCCATAATGGACCACTCCAGGACTTGCTGTATTTATTTAGTGCTTGATAGTGCAGGGTTGGATGCTCAAGAATCTTAAGATATGACAGATACAGACCTTGAGCAAAATATTCTCTACATCTGTCCACTGAACAAGATATTGATCAAAAAGTTACTTAAAAGAAAACTACAACAACAAACACACAGTCCTGATTTTTTTTCACATTAGCTCCACATTATAGCCTTACCAACAATACAGAAAGTAGCAGCTAAAGCTTCCACGCAGGACAGCTTGCACGGCCGGCCATAGTTTACAGGATTTGCTGCCACCAAGTAAGGCAACAGTCGGAGATAGCTTCCCCTCATTTTACTAAATGGTGTTTCTTCCAACTTGGCCCACGAGCAATCTATGACTGCAACTCCATTCTGAGCTACAACCTGTCTGAAAAACAAACTTTATTGTAGTTGGGCATCTAATATCTCATTTTAAATGTTTAGTTCTTTGGATTAAGGCTGGTACTGTGTACAGGAACTACCGCCCCCCCCAAGTGCAAACAAGCAATTTTCCATGCGTGTTAACTGACTTGCCAAAACACTCCAAGCATATGGCAGAGTTAGGAACATAGAGTTCAGCTTTTCTTAGTGCGTGTGCCTTCACCACAAAACCATCTTTTCATTCTGAAAGAATAGACCTTTTTCAAGCTCCACCACTTCTACAGTGTCAAGTCTCCCCAGAATAAGTGCTCTAGTTAGTAGGAATTTGATTATTTTCTTACTTGATTCATGGAACACACCTTCACGGATAAAGAGAAACTGATCACAGAACTAAAAATTAATGGTAACTTAGATACAAGTGATCATGACAATCACAATGTGCAAGCAGAGTAAAGTCCAGACCAGTGATATATATAGCTGGTGCTTTAAAAGGGCCAATTTCACAAAGCTGAAAACAGTTGAGCCAAATCAGTTGGGAAGAAGAATTTAATTAGAAAAATGTGACTGATGATTGGAAATGGTTTAAGAACACCTTACCAGATGCCCCAAAAGCCACAATCAAAGAAAAAATTGTACCGATTAAAAACCAGCGATCTGGTTTTGAGTGAAAATGGAGGCAGCTATAAAAAAAACAAAACAACAACAAAAAAAACATAAATGGAAATCAGAAGGTAGGAATTGTAGAAAATTGACCAGCGAAGCAAAGGGACACAAGGAGAAATCTATGGTCAGCACAGTTCAGGACAATACGTTTAAGTATTAGGAACAAAAAAAGTCTTAACAATGGTACTGGTCCATTACTGGATTAAAAAATTACTTGAATTATCAATACTAATGCATAAAGGAAGAAGTGTTCAGTAAATATTTGTTCTGTATTTTGGAAAAACAGATGATGTCGTATGATATATGACAAGTCTCGTTCCATTCCACTAGTATCTCGGGAAGATATGAAACAGCAGCTATTAAAGTTAGATATTTTTAAATCAGCACCCAAGAATTTTAAAAAAGAGCTGATAAGGATTTCTCTGGACCACTAATATTGATTTTCAGTGCATCTTAGAACACTGGGGGAAGTTTCAGAAGACTGGAAGAAAGTTAATATGGAGCCAATATTTAAAAAGGGTAGATAGGATTTCAATTGAACTTTGATCCCAGGCAATATAATGGAGCAGCTGATATGGGACTCGATTACTGAAGAATTAAAAGAGGTTAATAGAATTAATGCTACTCAACATGGGTTTATGAAAAATAGATCCTGTCAAACTATTTTCATATCCTTTTGATGAGATTACAAGTTTGGTTGATAAAGATAATACTGGTATTGTACTATATTTAGCATTCTGTAAAGCATTTAACTTGGTACTGCATGACATTTTGATTAAAAGTCTAAAAAGGTATAAAATTAACATGGTACAGATTAAATGGATTAAAACTGGGTAACTAATAGGTCCCAAGGTAATTGTAAATGGGGAATCATCATCGAGTGGGTGGGTTTCTATGGGGGTCCCTTGGGGATCAATTTTTTGCCCTACACTATGTGACATTTTTATAAATGACCTGGAAGGAAACACAAAATAATTAATGAAGAAGTTTACAGATGATGAATTTGGGGGAGTTGTAAATAATGAGAAGGGCAGGTCACTAATTCAGAACAATCTGGATTGCTTGGTAAAATGGGTGCATGCAAAGTATGTGTTTTAATATGGGTAAATGTAAACAGCTAGACACTGTAAGTCATACTTACAGGATAGTGGACTCTATCCTGGGAAGCAGAGACTATGAAAAAGATTTCAGAGTAGCAGCCGTGTTAGTCTGTATTCGCAAAAAGAAAAGGAGTACTTGTGCCACCTTAGAGACTAACATATTTATTTGAGCATAAGCTTTCGTGAGCTACAGCATTCTGAATGCATCTGATGAAGTGAGCTGTAGCTCACGAAAGCTTATGCTCAAATAAATTTGTTAGTCTCTAAGGTGCCACAAGTACTCCTTTTCTTTTTGAAAAAGGTTTAGGGTTGGTGGTGGATAATCAGCTGACCATGAGCTCCCCCTGCAATGCTGTGGCCAAAAAGACTAATGCAATCCTTGGATACATAAACAGGGGCATCTCAAGTGGGAGTAGAGATGTTTATTCACCTCTTTATTTGTCACTGGTGTAACTGTTGCTGAGATACTGTATACAGTTCTCATGTCCATAATTCAAGAAGGATGTTGATAAATTGGAGAGGGGTGAGACAGGAGCCACAAGAATGATTAGTAGACTCCAGGAACTTGATATATTTAGCTTAACAAAGAGAAGGTTAAGGGGTGACTTCATCACCTACAGCTATAAGTACCTACAGAAGGAACACATATTTAATAATGGGCTATTCAGTCACCAGTTGGACAGGTGTAACAATCAAGCAGATGAAAGCTGCATTTGCTTTCAAATTCAGACTGGAAATAAGGCATACATTTTTACCATTGGAACAGTTTACCAAGAATTGTGGTGGATTCTCCCTCATTGACAGTTTTTAAATCAAGATTTGATGTTCTAAAAGATCTACTCTAGGAATTATTTTGGAAGTTCTATGGCCTGTGTTATACAGGATTTTAAACTGGATGATCATAATGGTCCCTTCTGGTCTTGAAATTTATGCAGGGGACTGGACTAGATGAGCTCTCGAGGTCCCTTCCAGTCCTATGATTCTAGGACTTCCTGAAATTTGAAGCCTGGATTTCATAGTTGGCAGTTTAAAAAAAAAAAAAAAGCTACTATCAACTGGGCACTTTAGATATGGAATCACTAGGAAACACTAGTTGTGAAACCTCATAATATTAACCACACTTTACTGTATCAAATATTGATTTAAAAATAAATAAATAAATAAATCAAAAGCAGCACATCTGACCCACTATCAACATCTCTGCATAATCCTGGGGCCTGTTAAAGAAAAAAGGAAGCTACTTTCCATGCATATTTTACTATATTAACAGTATAGGTAAGGCAAGATACCCCCATGTCACCATTTTTGTTGACAATCAATCAAATAATGAAACGTCTTCCTTAGATCAGCTAACAGTACATTTGTTAACATCGGCACAGAATGAACACCAGCACCTCTCTATGAAAACTCATAATACAGCAAGAAGTAAATAAGCATGAAATAATGGATTTGTACCTAAGAAATAACACTCTAGGACTGCGATTCACACGGAACCTACTTGTCAGCTGCAGAGACATATTGAGTTGCCATAGGACTGAGGATGAGCCCCGGGAATCTCTGATTGAGACGCAGGTTTCGGAGCAGGCCTTTGCGAGCCAATTTCCTCCCCGTGCATTTCTTGGGATCGCAGTGTCCCAGCTCCCACATGGCAAGAGGACATGGGAATCTCACCTCTGCAGCATCCCCTTCTCCAGTGCCATCCTGCTGAACACAGGCTGCAAACACAGAGCAGAGCTCAGCCTTCCCCTCAGAGGCCCAAAGACTATAGAGGAAGTGGGTCTTGGCAGCGGCTTCCCCACCCCCGGGGCAGGTGGGGCTCAGCAGCAGCTAGAGTTGTCAACCCTCCTTGAGTCTCCCAGAATTGGGCTCTATTTCCCAGAGGCTACTGAAGCCAAACTGGGAGATTTTAGGGTGCTGAAAGTCCAGTGGCACAACACAGCAAAGGCAAGCTCCCTGCCTGTTCTGGCCCCTCACGGAAGCAGTCAGCAGGTCCCTACGGCCCCTGAGGAGGTCCAGGGGGGTCTCCCTGCACTGCCCCTGCTCCTAGTGCTGACTCTGCAGCTTCCATTGGCTGGGAACTGTGGCCAATGGGAGCTGCAGGAGCAGCTTGCAGAGACCCCTGCCCAGAGGCCACAGGGAATTGCTGGCTGCTTCTGTGAGCAGGGCAGAACATGGGCAGGCAGGAAACCTGCCTTAACCGCGCTGTGCCACAGATCAGGAGCCGCCCAAGACACCCCTCACACATCCCAACCCCCAGCCCCTTCAGCACCCACGCTCCCTCTCAGAGCTTGCACCCTGCACCTCAGCCCCCTGCCCCAGGCTCAGCCTGGAGCCCCCTCCCACACTTTAAACCCCTTGGCCCCAGCCCAGAGCCGGCACCCCAAACCCCTGCTCTAGCCCCATGAACAGGGGTCGGGGAGAGAGAGCAACAGCAGGAAGGGGAGCAGTGAGTGGGGCGAGGCCTCGGGGAAGGGTGCTTGGGTTTGTGTGATTAGACAGTTGGCAACCCTAGCGCCAGCTCTTCCCTACCCCGGGGGGGAGCTAGGCGGCGGCCTGTACCCGCTGGGGCGGGTGGGGCTCGGTGGTCTCCTTTTCCCCATCACAGGGGCGTGGGCGGAGGTTTGCGACGGTCTCCTCCGCCCCCGGGGAGCGGGACGGGCAGGTCCGTGGGGCAAAGGGGACGGTTCGTTAAGTTTCCATCTACAGCCAACCAGCCCCGCGCCCCCTGGGGCGAAAGACGCGGGGTCCGGGCACCTGCCAGCGCCGCCTGCGCGTCCGCCGCGAAGGTCTCCAGGGACTTGGGCGCGCGCCGGATGCGTCCCTCCGGGCGGCGAAACGGCTTTTTCCTGCCCATGGCTGGCGGGGCGCCCGCACCTCGGCGGCCGCCTGACCTGACCGAGCGGACCGGAAGCGCTCTGCTCCGCAGCTCCCCTAGAGGCGCGTTTCCGCTTCCGGGAGCGATGGCGGCCTGGGCGCCCCTGCTCGCGCTGCTGAATGCGGGGTTCGGTGAGTGCCGCGGGGATGGGAGGGAACCTACGGAGTGGGAGCGGAACTGGCCACAGGCGCCCCCTTAATCACTGACCGCCCCTCGCTAGCTCCCTCCTCCCACGCTGCCGCTGACCGACCCCCTCTGTCGCCCTCCGCCATCGCGCTCCCGTCTCCCCCGCGCGCTGCACCGCTGAGCGGGAGTCCCCCTCCCCCCACACGCACGCAGCGGGTCCCAGTGAACCCCACACCCTCCCGCTGACTCTGCCAGCGCAGTGAGCTTCCTCTTCCACCCACTAACCATGCCCTCTCCCCTCTTTCTTATAGGTCTCTTTACCTCAGCTGGTAAAATGAAAATCGTGGAGGAGCCGAACACCTTTGGGTGCGTGGCCCTGGTACTTCCCTATGCTGAACTTTTCTTTTTACTAAAAAGAAAAGGAGTACTTGTGGCACCTTAGAGACTAACAAATTTATTTGAGCATAAGCTTTCGTGAGCTACAGCTCACTTCAGCGGATGCATTCAGTGGAAAATACAGTGGGGAGATTTATATACACACACAGAGAACATGAAACAATGGGTTTATCATACACACTGTAAGGAGATTTCAGAGTAGCAGCCGTGTTAGTCTGTATTCGCAAAAAGAAAAGGAGTACTTGTGGCACCTTAGAGACTAACAAATTTATTAGAGCATAAGCTTTCGTGAGCTACAGCTCACTTCATCGGATTGAGCTGTAGCTCACGAAAGCTTATGCTCTAATAAATTTGTTAGTCTCTAAGGTGCCACAAGTACTCCTTTTCTTTTTACTGTAAGGAGAGTGATCACTTAAGATGAGCCATCACCAGCAGCAGGGGGGGGGAAAGGAGGAAAACCTTTCATGGTGACAAGCAAGGTAGGCTAATTCCAGCAGTTAACAAGAACAGTTGAGGAACAGTGAGGGGTGGGGAGGGGGGAGAAATAACATGGGGAAAGTTTTACTTTGTGTAATGACTCATCCATTCCCAGTCTCTATTCAAGCCTAAGTTAATTGTATCCAGTTTGCAAATTAATTCCAATTCAGCAGTCTCTCTTTGGAGTCTGTTTTTGAAGTTTTTTTGTTGAAGGATAGCCACCCTCAGGTCTGTAATCGAGTGACCGGAGAGATTGAAATGTTCTCCAACTGGTTTTTGAATGTTATAATTCTTGATGTCTGATTTGTGTCCATTCATTCTTTTACATAGAGACTGTCCAGTTTGACCAATGTACATGGCAGAGGGGCATTGCTGGCACATGATGGCATATATCACATTGGTAGATGCGCAGGTGAACGAGCCTCTGATAGTGTGGCTGATGTGATTAGGCCCTATAGTGGTGTCCCCTGAATAGATATGTGGACAGAGTTGGCAACGGGCTTTGTTGCAAGGATAGGTTCCTGGGTTAGTGGTTCTGTTGTGTGGTTGCTGGTGAGTATTTGCTTCAGATTGGGGGGCTGTCTGTAAGCAAGGACTGGCCTGTCTCCCAAGATCTGTGAGAGTGATGGGTCATCCTTCAGGACAGGTTGTAGATCCTTGATGATGCGTTGGAGAGGTTTTAGTTGGGGACTGAAGGTGATGGCTAGTGGCGTTCTGTTATTTTCTTTCTTGGGCCTGTCCTGTAGTAGGGGACTTCTGGGTACTCTTCTGGCTCTGTCAATCTGTTTCTTCACTTCAGCAGGTGGGTACTGTAGTCGTAAAATGTATGATAGAGATCTTGTAGGTGTTTGTCTCTGTCTGAGGGGTTGGAGCAAATGCAGTTGTATCGTAGAGTTTGGCTGTAGACAATGGATCGTGTGGTATGATCTGGATGAAAGCTACAGGCATGTAGGTAGGAGTAGCAGTCAGTAGGTTTCCGATATAGGGTGGTGTTTATGTGACCATCGCTTATTAGCACCGTAGTGTCCAGCAAGTGGATCTCTTGTGTGGACTGGTCCAGGCTGAGGTTGATGGTGGGATGGAAATTGTTGAAATCCTGGTGGAATTCCTCAAGGGCTTCTTTTCCATGGGTTCAGATGATGAAGATGTCATCAATGTAGCGCAAGTAGAGTAGGGGCATTAGGAGACGAGAGCTGAGGAAGCGTTGTTCTAAGTCAGCCATAAAAATATTGGCATACTGTGGGGCCATGCAGGTACCCATAGCAGTGCCACTGATTTGAAGGTATACATTGTCCCCAAATGTGAAATAGTTATGGGTGAGGACAAAGTCACAAAGTTCAGCCACCAGGTTAGCCGTGACATTATCGGGGATACTGTTCCTGACGGCTTGTAGTCCATCTTTGTGTGGAGTCTTGGTGTAGAGGGCTTCTACATCCATAGTGGCTAGGATGGTGTTTTTAGGAAGATCACCAATGGATTGTAGTTTCCTCAGGAAGTCAGTGGTGTCTCAAAGATAGCTGGGAGTGCTGGTAACGTAGGGCCTGAGGAGGGAGTCTACATAGCCAGACAATCCTGCTGTCAGGGTGCCAATGCCTGAGATGATGGGGCGTCCAGGATTTCCAGGTTTATGGATCTTGGGTAGCAGATAGAATACCCCAGGTCGGGGTTCCAGGGGTGTGTCTGTGCGGATTTGTTCTTGTGCTTTTTCAGGGAGTTTCTTGAGCAAATGCTGTAGTTTCTTTTGGTAACTCTCAGTGGGATCAGAGGGTAATGGCTTGTAGAAAGTGATGTTGGAGAGCTGCCTAGTAGTGGAAAAGCAGCATCACTTGCCCCATAACCTCAGCCGTGCAGAACACAATGCCATCCACAGCCTCAGAAACAACTCTGACATCATAATCAAAAAGGCTAACAAAGGAGGTGCTGTCATCATCATGAATAGGTCGGAGTATGAACAAGAGGCTACTAGGCAGCTCTCCAACACCACTTTCTAGAAGCCATTACCCTCTGATCTCTCCCGTCACTTGATTACAGACCTGAGGGTGGCTATCCTTCAACAAAAAAACTTCAAAAACAGACTGCAACGAGAGACTGCTGAATTGGAATTAATTTGCAAACTGGATACAATTAACTTAGGCTTGAATAGAGACTGGGAATGGATGAGTCATTACACAAAGTAAAACTTTCCCCATGCTATTTCTCCCACCCCACCCCCTACTGTTCCTCAGTTGTTCTTGTTAACTGCTGGAAATAGCCTACCTTGCTTGTCACCATGAAAGGTTTTCCTCCTTCCCCCCCCCCGCTGCTGGTGATGGCTCATCTTAAGTGATCACTCTCCTTACAGCGTGTATGATAAAACCCATTGTTTCATGTTCTCTGTGTGTGTATATAAATCTCCCCTCTGTATTTTCCACCAAATGCATCTGCTGAAGTGAGCTGTAGCTCACGAAAGCTTATGCTCAAATAAATTTGTTAATCTCTAAGGTGCCACAAGTCCTCCTTTTCTTTTTGCGAATACAGACTAACATGTCTGTTACTCTGAAACCTTTCTTTTTACTGACAGCAATTTGCTATCCCTTTGTGTCCGCCGGGCACATTTACTTATATCATAGACATGCAGTTTGGCAGTGATAATCCTCATCTTCCTATCAACCTCCTTGGCCTGTGGTTTGCACCCTACGCAAACTTGTCTTCACTGCAAAAAAAAAAAAAAAAAAAAAATGTTTTTACACCAAGAGAGCTCTTTCAGTGTAAAATCCTAGTGGAAATGAGGCAAAGGTAGTTTCTACTTTGATGTGGCAAGTTGAAATAACTGCTCTCTCATCTGGGGTTTATCTTGATTTGCTACATCAAGGTTAAAACTACAGTGCCTTGCCTCTGCAAGGATTTTACACTAAAGTAATTATCTTGATGTAAAATCACACACTTTTTTGCTTTGAGGATCTAACCACAGCCCTGCTCTCTGTGATCAAGTGAGTGCGACACAAAGAACTACCCACCTCCAAGTCACAAGTTCAGATCTAGGGACTGTCACCAGGAGTATTTCAGATGGCACCTGTAGGTGATGCTGTTGTTCAGGCAGCTGGCTTTAAGAATTAAAGCCAAATCTAATTAGAACCAAATTTGAATCCAGAATGCTGAGCACCGGTTAGATTGGAAAGTAATGCATAGCGTTCTAGGAATGAGGATGGGGCTATTACCTTGTGCCAATGGGTAATGAGACAAATTGAGTCCATTCCTTGAGATGTCTAAAGGAGGGCAGGATGCAGTAGACCAGGTTCTCTCTAAGCCGTGGCTGTTTGGCCCTTTTATGTAAGAAACCATGTTCTGACATTACCAATGTATTGCCATGTCTTCAACTTGCCGTGTTTAGGGAAACGTGAAAAAGTCATTGTGAGGTAACTGGCATTATCTGGAGTCCCTAGATTTCTTTTATCTTTCAGTCTGGTTTCAAGTCTGATGACACAGAAATGGCTCGGGTCTTTTGGCTTAGTGATTTGTCCCAGTGTGATTGGGTGTCCAGGTTGATGATTTTAGATGCAACCATGTATTCTACTTAGGTGTGAGCGTGTCTTGTGCTCATAGCCCCTCCCCTGGCTATCTGAGGCAGTACTGCCTCAACCCCCTTCAGTTTCTTCTTATTGCCTGGGGCTGGAGTCAGAGCTCTCTGTGGTTCCTAACCTCACAATCTCTATTTCTTAGTGACTTTTTAAATTGTATATATCCTGGACCCTCGCTAGAATGCACATTTATATAGCGCGAATTTGCATATAATGTGGTCGCGGCCATGAATCCCAAATTTAATTAATTGCAATTCATTTTAACGCAGTCCCCGTTATAACGCGGTACCATGCATGGATCCCAAATTCTGCGTTCTAGCGAGGGTCCAGTGTAATTAATTAGTACTCTTAGTAGTATCGTGCTAGTTAGATTTAGTGTTAGTTAGCTTTCATTTAAGTATTTCTATGGTGATGCCCTCACCAGTGATTAAGCATTGTCTGTTTTATGAGGGAGCAATCGCAACAATAATCCCCACATGTATGCTTGCTATGTTTGAGCAAAGTCCACTTCAAGGAGTAGTATTCAATTTCCAGATAGTTCACAAAATGCCACTCAGGTGGCAAGGGATCTTCATCTAAAGCAGCGCCTGCTGGGGACAGGCTGGGTTGCTTTCACAAGGCTTGGGGCTCGATCACCACTGACAGCTGGATCCTAAGCAACGTCAGATCAGGCTATGCCATCCATTCCTTTCCATCCCTTCCTCCCACTCTGCTTCCCTGTCCCTCTTCAAGAACCCCTTTCACAAGATACTGCTTCTCAAGCAGGTTCACTCTCTTTGGGAGCAGTGGAGGAGGTTCCAATGGAACACCAGGCCCAGTTACTTTTTGGTGCCCAAATCCAAGTTAGGGGTAAGATCCAGTCTTGACTTTCACAGCCTCACCAAATGTATCAGATACACAATGTTCTGAATGGTCACTCTATTGACTATTCTCCCCACATTTTCTCAGAACAAGTGGTTTGCTGCTCTGGACCTTTAGGACACGTACTTTTATTTGGGAATTTTGCTGAGCCACAGAAAATTCCTTTGATTCATCATGGCCGAGTGCCATTTTCAGTACACTTCCTTTTGGCCTCTGTTTTGCCTCTCAGGTTTTTACCAATTGGATGGTCTTGGTCACATCTTCCTGCATTTGGATGACTGATTACTGTGGGCAGCTCCAGAGAGGCAGTCTTTTCTCACATCAACACTACACTGTGCTTGCTCAACCATTTGGATCTCATCCTAAACACCGGAAAGTCAACTTTGGTTCCCCCTCATAAAATTGAGTTTATTGAAGTCCCAACAGACTCTGAGTTCAAGAGTATCTCTGCTGACTGACTATTTTCAGGCGATTTGCTACCTTTGCCTCAGTCTGCAGTTGCAGCCTTCGAAGACAGTTTGGATATGCCTGAGGCTCTTGGGCCACATGTCCGCTTGCATGCAGGTGGTATAGTTTGCAAGGCTGTGGCTTCACTCCCTTCAAATATGGCTCTGGACAGTTTACTGTCTGACTCTTCACCTCTTAGACAAATTGGTCCATCTCCTTCCATTGCTCCTAGACTCCTTGCAGTGGTGGACACGTCTGGAGAATGTTTGTCAGGGTGTTCCCTTTGTCTGGCTGTAACCAACCAGTGCCTCCCCGATGGTCTGGGGAGCACATCTGGGGTCCGTGAAAGTTCAGGGTGTGTGGCTGGAGCAGGGGCCTCACTTCATATCAATGTGTTGGAACTTTGGGCCATTTACAATGGGTGTCATGCTTTTCTGGACCGTATTGGGCTCAGTGGTTCACATACTTACCAACAATACCACCATGTTGTATTATGTGTACAGGCAAGGGAGAGCATTCTGTGTCGAGGAGCGTATTTCTCCCATAGCTGATCGCTTGCCCGGGGTCCGGAATCATCTCGCAAACCATCTCAGCAGGAATATTTCCAATAGTCACGAGTCGTTCCTGAAGACAAAGGCTTCTGGGTCATCTTTGCAGCTTGGGGCATTCTGAAGAACTTGGAGTACTTGCTTCACCTTAGTTGTCAGGCCTTGTGTGTAGCTCATTGAGAGTGCATCTGGCAGTGATGTCAGCATTTCATTCCCCCATTCAGGGAAGATCAGTCTTCTCCAATGCCATGGTAGCAAGATTCTTAAAAGGGCTTCTTCATCTCCATCATCTTGTCTGAGAGCCGGTTTCTCTGTGGGACCTTAACATAGTCTTAGTGACTTTGATGGGACCTCCATTTGAGCCCCTGGCATCTTGTCCATTTCAGCTTTTGTGTCAGAAGACTGCATTCCTGGTAGTGATAATCTACAAGGAGAGTCTGTGAGTTCCAGGCTCTGATGTCAGAGCCCCTTTATACACAATTCTCCAAGAAAAAAGTGACTTTATGACTAGACCCAAAATTTTTGTCTAAAGTTGCTCAGTTGAATTTGAACCAGGTGGTATAGTTACCGGTGTTATTTCCTAAGCCACGTTGACCTCTGGAGAAGCAGCATCTCCATAGGTTAGATGTCAGATGATGTCTAGCCTTTTATCTGGACAGGATTAAACTGTGTCATGTTTGCCTCATCTGCTTGTGTCATATGTAGATCACATGAAGGGGCAACTGGTCTCTTCACAGATGGTTTCTAAATGAATAACATGCTGTATCAAGACTGCATATGAAATGGCTTCGGCTTTACCTCAGTGGGTGCAAGCTCATTCTACGAGAAATCGAGCAATGTCAATAGCATTCCTTGGTGACATCTCAATATTGGACATTTGCAGGGCTGCTATGTGGTCATTGATCCATACAGTTATGAACCATTATGCCATTATCTATCATCCAGAGTAGATGCAAGTTTTGGTAAGGCGATCCTGCAATCCTTGTTTAGGTAGACTCAGCCCCGCCTCCTGGGGTGCTTCCTGTTTGTGAGTCACCTAAGATGGCTGCATCTACTTAAAGAAGAACCACAGTTACAGTAAGTAACCATGACCCTACCAGGGGTTCATGTGATCATACATGTGGTTCTCATTGAGGACAATGAAAACTATAGGTCCTCAGGACCTTTGAAAATCAGACTCTTATTATTCAGGTATGTAAATATGGATTTAGAATCCAGGTTTGATGGTTTTGGCTGTTTTCAATATGACAGTCCTTTAGATGCTCAGATACTAAGGTGCTGGGGGACATATATTAAATACCTAGATAAAAATATTCTAATTTAATCTCATTGCAAATGGAAAAAAAAATTTAAATTAGTCTAAATCATTTTAAATTAGTCTTTTTTTCTTTTTAAAAAGATTGAACAACCCATTCCTACCTCAGACAAACAGGCTCCTTCCAAAGATGGCACCTTCCCCAACCTCAGGTGTGTGCAAATGTCAGTTATTATATGTGTAGTTAATACAATTTGGGAATATAATCTCTAAAAGAATCTGTGTGTGTAATTTTTGATTGCAGTTGTCTAATAGTAAGATAGACTTTGGCAGAAGCACTTACCACAGTATAATATCTACATGATTAGTCCATGTTCTTTAATCCAATCATGAAAATGCTTCTTAGCTTTATGGAAGAATAATTTCTTCTCTAAATTTCACAGATAATTATTGGCATTTCAGATGTTACCAGTTAGTACTTATCACTTGTATTGCACCTAACCTAGTTAAAATAATTTTCCTGTGTCTTTCTGTGCCTCAATTCCAAGTCTCTAAAGTGGGAATAACAGTGCTTCCCTACCTCACATGGTGTTTGAAGGATAAATACATTAAAGATTGAGGCACGAAGATACTATAGTAACTAGGGCAAAATAAGTACCTTAGTTTAGGTTTTTTGGATGCTGATTGCCTTATGCTCTGTAGAATGTTAAATCTGCAACATGTATACATACAATTCTCTGATCATGATAACTCTGTTTAAATTTAACCAACCCATTATCCCTTTTGCAAGCCATTTCATTTTATTTTCAGGTCCTGCACATCTCTTTAGGCTTGCTGGCAAGTGTTTCAGTTTTGTGGAATCTACGTGAGTAACTGGTTTAGGTGCCTGACTGTATTTTTAGGATTGGCAGTGATATAGGCCTTCATTTTATTTTTTAAAATCTGACATATTTTGTTTCTTTAGGTATAAATATGAGTTCTGTCCTTTCCATAATGTCACTCAGCATGAGCAGACCTTTCGGTGGAATGCCTACAGTGGGATTTTAGGGTGAGACAATCCAGATACTTCTTTTTACTTTAGTTTGTGAGTTGCGCTCTTTGTAGAACTCCTGAAATCAGCACGTTTTAAATTAGCTATAGTTACGTTACCTTGAAAATAAACTAATCTTGGCATTCAATCCAAACACTGTTCCCTAAATTATTTTCAGTTACACCAATGCCACTATCCTGTAGAAGCTGATGAGGTTGTAAGGGTGTAACTGAGAGCACAATTTGTGTGAAAGTGCTGTGAAAGTGCTCCAAAATGTATCTTGTTAAACCTCTTCTAATAGCCAAATCATGGACTTTTAGTAAATTAGGCTCCTTGGCCATTTATTTTAATAATTAATAAGTTCTTATTTGACTATAACATTTTATTCTTGAGACTTAATTTAAGAATATGTAAAATAAATCAATCTGACATCTTTCAACTGTAGACATCATCTAGTTGCTGCTGTTCTCATTACTTTGTAGTTAATGATGAAAATACAGTTTTAGTGGCTATTGCTTTAAACTTAAAAACTGCATGTTAGCTAAGCCATGAGAATCCAGAATTTGGAAATCCTAGTTGGTCTTTAACATATGCCAAGAGTAAAATATGAAAGAGGTCTCTAAAGGTAAGTATTCTTTCTAACAATCCTTTTCCCATTTCTGGATCACGTCTAGCATTACATCAACTGCTTGAGATTGCCAAGAATGGGAATTATCCCATATATGGGATCATGTCTCTTAAAACACCAAATAAAAAGTCTTAAGGCAGAACTGATATAACTACAAAATGGAGGCATTATAGTTGAGTATGAGTTTTATTTATTGGACACTCTAAGAGTACAAAAATTAAGTGTATTCTATATTTTTATAAAGATTTTCTTTTCCACTAAAATAAAATTTTCCCCATCTCACAACCCCTGGAAAGCCTAGGAAAGCTGATAGTACTTTTAATGTGTCCTAAAGGTCAACAAATTTGGGCTAAGTTGGACCAAAAGGGCAATAAATTCCAGTCTCTGAAGATACCATACCTCCAGCCTTCTTCCATTTAAACCATCTATTCTGATGTTAAATGGCTTAGCTAATTGTAGTTCCAGTGGCATAACACAAAAAGACATGCAGTTTGAGGTAGCCAGGTACCAAACCATTAAGGGCTTTATAGTTCAAAATTAACATCTTACACTTAACCCAAAAACAGACTGGAAGCCATTGTCAATTGCACATGACATGCGTTTCCTGCAAGAAACACAAAATAAGTATACAACCACAATTTACATTAGCCAAAGTTTCCATAAGCACTTTCTCCTTAAATCTCAGTTTTGAGTTGCATATAGCTCTCAAGTGTGATATCTTGAAATGAAACTCCTTCTTGGTCTGGGCCTAGAAGTAATTTTAAAAATATTTAATAAAAGCCCATTCAGTCTGTAGAGTCAGTGCCTAGATCCAGGTAGAGGAGCTAGCATACATTTAATTTAAAAACAAAGACTGATTTAAAGGTGCCTTCCTCTGTAAATATTTCCTATGTGCAGACGGGTAGAATGTGAGTGAAGAGCTGATCTTCCCTGCAAATAGGATAGTCAGAAAGTCTGAAAGGAGGAGGTTACACCCAGAAATATAGTGGGTCTTAGGACCAGACAGTGGCAGAGACTAGTTTGTAGTCACTCTTGTCAGCATCAGAGAGAATCGTACAAGCTAGCTGAGCTGCAATGGATTCCTAGACAGCAGTAGGGAGTCCATGCCGGAGATAGGTCTTTAAGCTGTGAAGACACACAACCACTGAATGATTAGATTTGTCTGGAAAGTGGGAGAGTAACAGAATTGTTGGAGAAGAGTTCTGACCTGAGAAAGTGTTCAGGATGCAGAGGCACTACACTGAGCTACTAAACAAGGGTATTTATCCCTTTCAAAAATATTTTTAAAGGACCACTTTTAGTCCAGGATCAGATTCTTGGGTGCAAGGGGCAAAACATCCTATGTTGCGAGCCCTAGCTATGGGACTCTTGGCCAGAAATCATCAAAATGAGCCTGAGTTTGACTACAGGGGGTTGGACTAAATGACCTCCTGAGGGCTCTTCCCACCCTAATTTATGATTCAGGTCTAAGTTCAAGTCCTGTGTTTTCAAAAAGGCCTGTTTCCCACACATCAGAAAGGAGCTTCTTTTTACATATGCTGTAGTCAGTGCTATCTTTATTTGTTGTTTATTGCTTAGATACTTTGGGGATAGGTACTTTAGAAATGTTTGAGATATTTTTTCAGGGGTTAGCAAAACCTAGTTCTTTCCACAATCAAGGACTTTTGTTTCAGTCAAGCAAAAATGAAAACTGATGTTCCAAGAGGACAGATGTGTGCTTGTTTCAGTTTCACTTTAAAATGTTTATATATCATGAAAGATAATGGATGGACTAACTTGATGTTTTAAAGGATTTCTTGGACTGAGAAACAAAAGTGAGGATTTTACATATTTGACAATGAAAGCTACTGAGTATTTTTAAAGTGTGTGATTATTCTTTCTACTTAAATTAGATAATTCCCAAAATTTAGTATCTAAGTCCCTCCAGTTGTTCTGCTAAATGCCTTCAAACTCCAGGTACAGAGAATCTGTGTCTTGGAGATCGCAGTGCACTCTGAATTGGGTGCCACATCCTAAAAGGCAAGACCTTGCATTATCATGTAACAATAATATTTTACTTTTCTGCATTTGTAACATCCAATAGTTTGATAGGCACCTTTACAGATCATATATATGTTTGGCCCTGCTTTGAGCAGGGGGTTGGACTAGGTGACCTCCTGACATCTCTTCCAACCCTAATCTTCTATGATTCTATGATAAAGTTCCTGCCTCAGAGAGCTTAGTCTAAATAGAAACCATACACATATACAAAAAAGGAAAGCTATGAAAAGCAAAGTGATTAAAAATTGAAGTGAAGTGTTGGTTTGTTAGCCCCACAATTTTTGTATGGTTCTACTTCCATGTCTTTTTCAAAAAGAAAAGTACTTGTGGCACCTTAGAGACTAACAAATTTATTTGAGCATAAGCTTTCATCCATGCGTCCGATGAAGTGGGTTGTAGCTCACAAAAGCTTACGCTCAAATAAATTTGTTAGTCTCTAAGGTGCAACAAATACTTTTCTTTTTGCGAATACAGACTAACACGGCTGCTACTCTGAAACATGTCTTTTTTTCAGTAAACTAAGGGAAGGGTGTGAATGGGGCAGGCTGAGGTTTATGGGTTGTCCGCCTTCTACCTTGTTTTAACATTTTCAAAGAGCTGTACAAATGTTATTTGTCAGGGCACCTCTGTGAAGCAGTAAGTATTATCCCCATTTTACAGGTGGGAAACAGAACAATAGAGGTGAAATTACTTTTCTAATGACCTTCTGGTGGTGGTTGTAAAGGCAGGCCTGCTCATCTTCTCTCCCTAGATGACAAAGAACTCCATGATCTCTGCATGGTTTCATGTGGATGCACAAGGCCTGGTTGCAATAATAACTGTTATAATACTGATGTATGGGGCTCCAGGAGTTTGCATTTGCGAAGGGGGTGATCCTGGCTATGCAGCAGCATTTAATTGGGGAGGTCACATCCAGCTTAAATGGCCTCCCAGAGCGGTAGAGTCAACATAGGTAAACAGACAGCTTGGTCCTGATGTGGTGTGATGCAATGCAGTGCGAGAACAACTGGAGGACTGCCAAGTCAGTGCGAAATACAGAAGCATCCACAAAAACCCTTTTCTGCACTAATTCATTCTGAAATAAACTTTCAAAGTGGATTATCCAATTTGCAATAATTGGCACTTCATTTGAAAGAAGAATTGTTGTATGAACCCAGGGCATTTAATTAAAAAAAAAAAAAGTGTGAAAAAACCTTGGGTAGACAATCCCTAAAGCTAACCTCTGAGTCAGGATTCTATCCTGACCCCCAACCTGGGTTGATTGTGAGACCACTGTGCCACTCTTGTGACTATCATGAGGTTTATGGTCTAACAGAGAATATTTCATTTTAAATTGGAATAGGTCACTTTCTGGAAATATATTGTTCTCTTCACTGACAAGTTGTGAAGAGTGAGCATGTTTTTGAGTTTGTATTCTTGTTTCACCCATCTGCTAACATACGTTGATTGGGCTTACTCTGTATTCTGAGCAATTGAGAAGATTGGAGTTTGGTAACGCCTCTTTCAAACAAATTATTGATGACAAAATCAAACCCTTTTTCAGTTTTATTTGGTTAAGAAAGTGTGGAAATGGTTTTGAGACATGTCAGAATAACAATAGTGCTCAGAAACTACTGTGATGGAGACTCTATAAGTAATTAAAGAACTCCATTGTGGTTATGAGGTAATTGATCTATGATGGGGCAGATCAGGGCAGTAAGAAAAGGAGATATTAAAGGACCTTCAAAAAATTGAAATTGATAAAGTGAATTTTAATACCGTGTTAGAGTATTTCTGTTTTTCTTACCAGGTTTTTAACTTTTCTCCCCAAAATTATAAAACAAGTCTTTCGAGCTGTTCTCTTTTTCCAGTATTTGGCATGAATGGGAAATTTACAACAACACATTTGTTGGCATGTGGATGAGAGAAGGGGATTCATGTGAAACCAAAAACAGAGAGACAAAGGTACAGTAATTAATCATCCTGATGCAGTTAATACAGCTGGCATGTTTGTACCAGTTTAAACTATTAAAGCCATTAATATACCATAGGACTTGAAAACTTAGATGGGGCTTTACAAATTGAGATCTCTTCCTGCCCAAAGAGTTAATAGCTTAGGATATGAAGTAGAAAAATGCAAGATGAGATGTTGGACAACAGTTAGGAATAGAGGGTAAAACAGGATAAAAGGCTGATGATGTTTTCACTCACACCAGTCTGGAGACTTTAACTCTTTCTTTTTGTTCATGCAAAATAGGATGTTCTGTTATTGCCATTACCACTAGGGACAAATGTTGTTATAACTTCTGCTATGGGCCACTGCTACATAAGAGGAAGAGAAATAGGAGTTGCTTGTGGTACTGGAGTTGCCAGCCACTACTGGGTGACACATGTCTAGGGAGTCACAGGAGAGAGAACTAAGTAGTTTAGTTAGTTAGTTGAAAGGAAACCAAGTGATCGCGAAACTTGTATGGGAAAAGTAGAGGGCCAGGTCACAAGAAGTGTGTGAGAGAGGAGCAGAACCGATGTGGGCAGAAGGGGTGGGAGGTGAAATGAAGAGCAAATAGAGACAATATAATTAGCTTTTGTCAAAAAGACAAAACTATTAAAAACAGTTAAAATACATGACTCTTACATGTGAGCAGTTGCTGTTGCTGAAAAGGGATGTTACATGATTGTGAATCGGAAGGAGATGTCCAAAAGACTCTGAAAAAATGTGGTCCATACTATGTAAAAAATCTGAGAACTCCTGCCTTAGACCTCTCTCCTCCTTGTTAAAATAATGTTTGCACTTCTCTAGGTCCTTCCTAGAGATGAAGGAGCTTTACAAAATTAAATCTCAGATTCCTTTGTTGCTATTGCTATTGATTTTATGTGGAAGCACTTAGATATTACAGTGATGGGCGACTGTGTAAAACCCTAAGATAGATAGGTTGATCAATGGGAGAGGCAGGTAGTGTAGTGACTTGGCCAAGATGACAGAAGAATCCTGTTGGAAAGCCAGCAATAGAACCAAGGTTTCTGACTTCCAGTGCACTGTCTTACTATGACAGAGTGCTGGGAGCCTAGAACTGACCCAGTACTCTGTCACTAAGGTACTACCTATTCCCCTCTGGAGTGGATTTAATTGGAGAGAGGGTGCTCAATGGTTTAATTAAGCAGGAAGCTGACAAGCTAGTGAGAGCAACCAACCTGTCATCTGGGAGGTTAGAGGACATGAAGAAAGTGCAAGGGGAGTGGCTGGTAGGGACTTGGGGAGGCAGGATGTCAGGATGAGGAGATCTGTCCCTCTCCTTCCCTAGATAGTTGGCTAAGGGGAAAGTTTCAGCTATATATTTCTTCACAAGGCTGTACTGGTGTTAAAAATAAAAAAATGGTGCTTATAAACTGGGAAGCATCCAGCCTATTTGTGTTGATCCAAGGGGTGGAGAAGGGAACCTATTACACATGCCAGAAGAGCATCCTTTCTTCCTGTAGCCACATTGAAGATATATTTGGCCTTCTAGTATTGCATGATTTCTAACATTAAGAATTTGAATCCTCCTTGGGCTTTTGCTTGTAAAAGGTCATGAAACATTAAAGCTGAAAATGTAAAGATCATAATGAGCATCTACAATGTAGGGTAGATCAATATTCTCTGGAAAAATTAAAGGACATAAGAGCCTTGTGTTTAGTGCTTTTTACTTTGTACTGCTATTTAGGAGACCTGGATGCAATTTTTCACTGTTCATAGGCTGGTAGTCCTTCAGAAGTGGGAGCATGCATCACTCAGTAGCAAATGCACCTGCTGAGTGATGCTGACAGGCTCTGAAGGGCATCTGATTTAGTGTGTCTCTGTTGGAAGTTGTGGTGACTTTGGTGGGGTGAAGGTGGAGGAACCACTTCCCATTGGGAAAGAAACAAGCTTGTTCCATTCTTTACAATAACTGCATTTGAAAAAGACTTAACTAGTGACTGTGACATCTTTCTTCTGCACTGGGTAAAATGATGGCAGCACTGAGAGCTGACTACAGTACTTGCTGAAATGCATCTATACTCATGGTAAAATGGGAAGTTAGTGATGTGTGTTGGTTCTGTTCAACATGAAACTAGTGACTATATTGTGTGTTTAACCTATTTCCTCTCATCCTTCTTTTTCTGCTTTTCAGGTTCTTCTTATTTGTGGAAAAAACAATAAGTTGGCTCATGTGTCTGAGCCAAGTACTTGTGTTTACTCTCTGACATTTGAGACGCCTCTTGCTTGCCATCCTCATTCTCTTTTAGGTAGGTTGGATAAAAAGGTCTGTGCATGTGAGAGAGGCAAGTGGCATTTTACCCAAGCCTTTAAGTTTAGATTTCTGATTTATTAGTTTGTATCATTAAGTAAATGTAACATTGTTTATTACAAGCATTTCTAAAGTACCCATCACTATAATAATTAGGCACTCTTATCTGAGCTTGCAAAGTCCTTATGGTCAATTCAGTGGCATTTCTCTGTATGTAATGGGATAACTTTTGAAAACTCCATCCAGTTAATTCCAAAATTTCAGGGAATGTTCTAGGCATTAATTGTCAGAACACTAGTTGATCTTGGGGAAGAGCAGAAAACCAAAAGGGGGGAGATTGGGGAACAAAAGACCCCATGACAGCTCTTTAGCTACAGCCTCTAGCATCTTAACAATTATCTGTAGATCACAGAGCTAGTTCATGGTTTCCATGAACACTTTCCAGCACAACAATACCCATGCTCATGTCAGCTTATCCTCCCAATAATGTAACATGTTGACATGTTGAATGTCTCTTCTGGACAGAAAGTAATGGTGGTAGGGGGAAAGGGAAATGGAGGGGCCTGGGGGGAGCAGAGAGAAGTTCACACAGCTGCTTGAATGTTAGGGGAAAATGGGGGGCCCTTATATGGAGGGAGGGAAGAAAGGAGCACATAAACCTCTGGTAGGGGGAATGGAGATTGGGGGATCTGATATGGGGGAGAGAGGATTTGGGGGCACAGAGCCCATGCTGGGGGAAGATTGAGGGACTCAGGGAAGATGGGGAATAAGCATGCCCACAGCCCCTGGCTTGGGGGCCAGAATGAAAGACCCCAGACAATTGGAGCAGACACATGCCCTACCATGGGGGATTTGGAATGGGGGGCACACAGAACTCCTGTTGGGGGGGTTGATTGGAGGACCCTGGTATGAAGAATGGAGTATGGGGGAAAGAGGATAATAGGATGCATGCTGAGCTTCTGGTTTAGGGAGAGAATGAGGGACCTCAGAGGAGAAGGGAGTGGGGGGCACACAGACCCTTGCAGGGAAGAGATTCGGGTGAATTGCAGGGAGTCCCTGAAAAAAGAAGGGGATGGGATGCTGGGCATACAGATAGCTTGTGGGGGAGGGAATGGAGGAATACAAAGAGCCTTGTGATAAATGCAGCCTACATAATCTACAAACAACACCTTGGTAAATGTATTTGTGTACAAGAGCGTAGTTCTCTTGTTCTCACCACTTTCATCCCAGTCTCCAATTAGACAAGTCAGTGGATGCATTCATCAGTTTGGAAAAATGTCTGCATGAAGAAATATTCCCTGAAGGTAGTAAGAGTGAGGCTCAGCCCTAAGAGGGTGTTACAGAGATAATTGGGCCCCAGCCCTTTTGGGGTTTTGTAAATGGTCATTCTTAGATGGGATGTGTTTCAATAGTCTGTAAGTGAGGAGGGTGCAATCAGGATCTCATCCAGCAGTGAAGGGTGCAGCCTTTTGGACAGCTGGAGCTGGAAGAAGAGACCCTTGGTCACTGCTGCTCTCTGGGAGCATTAGACCTCTAGGGCCTGCTCCTGTTCCCATTTGAAGTGATTGAGAAAATTCCTATTGATTTAAATAGGATTGAAGAACAGGTCCAGGCAAGTGAATTTAGCAGTTTGCGGTCTCAGTGGTGCATGTTGAAGTGAAGCATTAAGCTGTTAAAACACACACATAGCAGGACTAGGGTTACATTCAAATAGTTAATTAAGGAAAATGTAGCGGTTAGTATTTATGACAGCTTTACTTTCCATTTTTCAGTTTATCCAATACTGCCTGAAGTCCTACAAAGGAAGTGGGATGAAGCAGAGCAGTCTCTTTACGATGAGCTAATAACTGAACAGGTTTGCTGATCCATTCTGATTTCTTGTTAAAGGACTATCACTTTCAAATTACTATAGTACTGGCCTGTTTTCTGCAGTTCCAGTTCTTTTTAGGATAGATGTTTTTATCCTACTATTGGCAAAAACTGTTAGTGCTATGCATCTAGATACAGTTTATTGGTAATCACAAAACCTTGTAAAATAAATAGCCAGTGCAAACAAACAGAAATAGAATGGCTTTATGTAATGTCTTTGTTTTTCCAGGGGTACAAAAAATTGTTGAAGGAGATTTTTGAGGAAGCAGGACTTTTAAGCGCAACAGAAGAAAAGGAGATTGAGAAAAAAAAGTTTAAAAGTCTGGAATTTGAAACAGTAGAGAAATGCAATAAGGTATAGAAAGTAATTCTCAATGCTTGTCTCATACGTTTTACCAATATGGATTTAAATCACCATCCTTCTGCTGTGTGATTGAGCCACTGGGCTCTCAGCCAAGCTGCCTGTCTGTTGTTACGATTCAGATAGTCTGCTCCCTTAGTTATCTTCTGTTGCCTAAATAACAGTATATTTAAAAATAAATAGAAATGGCAGAACTTATTTTAATGCTGAAAATTGGAATCAAACTCGCATTACTGAATGCCTTTCCAGGAGATATTAGGGGGTGGTATATGGGAAGTAGTTACATACCTAGGTGATGTGCATTTTAGACATACTCTCATAAAGTGGGGTCAGAATGGCATTAAGAAACAGAAGGGAGTTAGTGAAAGTGGAAGGTGGACCAGAGCCTTGTGACAGATGGGTACTTGGTAATCATATAATATACACACTATGCTGAAACATTCAGGCCATTTTACAAACCAAAGGCCCAGTGGTTTATATCATGTATCCTTTAAAAAGACACAATCACCTGGGGGTGCGTGACCCAAAAAGTTTGGAGACCACTGGACTAGATGACCATTCAGCCTAAAAGTTCATGTGTTATACCCTCTCATTGATGTACTGAGATTCATTGACAGGGTATGGAAGGGTAGTCATAGATTGCATGAGGTTGCATTCCTGACCATCGTGGCTAATAGCTGTTGATGGACCTATCCTTCAGGAACTTGTCTAATTCTTTTTTGAACCCACTTATACTTTTGGTCTTCACAACGTCCCCTGGGAACAAGTTCCACAGGGTGACTGTGCGTTGTGTGTAGTAGTACTTCCTTTTGTTTGTTTTAAACCCGATGCCTATTAATTTCATTGGATGACCCCGATTCTTGTATTCTGTGAAAGGGTAAATAACACAATATGTATTCACTTTCTTCACACCATTCATAGTTTTACAGACCTCTTGTCCTATCTCCCCTTCCCCCTCTTTTCTAAACTGCATAGTCCCAGTCTTTTTCATCTCTCCCCATATGGAAGCTATTCCATACCCCTAATTTTTTTGTTGTCCTTCTTTGTACCTTTTGCAATTTTAGTATTTCTTTTATGAGATGGGGGAACCAAAACGGCATGCAGTATTCAGGGTGTAGGCATACTATGGATTATATAGTAGCACTGTGATATTTTCTGTCTTATTACCCATCCTTTTCCCAATGGTTCCTAATATTAGCTTTTTTGAATGCCTCTGCACATTGAACAGATATTTTCAGAGAACTACCTACAATGATTCCAATATCTTTTTCTTGAATGGTAACAGCTAATTTATTTGTATAGTTGATATTATGTTTTACAATGTGCATTACTTTGCATGTATCAACATGGAATTTCATTTGCCATTTTGTTGCTCGGTCACCCAGTTTTGTGATATCCCTTTGTAACTCTTTCTGTCTGCTTTGGACTTAACTATCTTGAGTAATTTTGTATTGTCTACACATTTTGCCACCTCACTGTTTACCTTGTCCAAATCATTTATGAATATGTTGAACAGCACTGGTCCCAGTACAGATCCCTGGGGGACTCCACTATTTATCCCTCTCTTTTCTGAAAACAGCATTTATTTCTACCCTTTGTTTCCTGTCTTTTAAGCAGTTACTGATTGATGAGAGGATCTTTCTTCTTATCCTGTGACTGCTTATTTTACTTAAGAGCCTTTGGTGAGGGACCTTGTCAAGTCTTTCTGAAAGTGCAAGTACAGTATATTGGCTGAATCACCTTTGTCCACAAGTTTGTTGACCCCCCTCAAAAAATTCTCATAGATTGGTGAGGCATGTTTTCCCTTTATAAAAGCCATGCTGACTCTTCCCCAACAAATCGTGTTCATTTATGTGTGTGATAATTCTGTTCTATACTATAGTTTCAACCAGTTTGCATGGTACTAAAATTAGGCTTACTGCTCTGTAATTGCCAGGATTGCTTCTGGAAACTTTTTAAAAATTGGTGTCATATTAGCTATCCTCCCGTCATCTGGTAAACCAAGATTCCAAACATGTTTTTTTTCCCCAGTGACTTCCCTTATAACTATGGTTGGACATTTTATACTTGATGCAAACTGAATTTTTAAGTAGACATATGTATTTGGGCAAAACATATTGTCCATTTTAAAAATATTTTTTATTCTAGGAGTACAAGAAACTTTCTAAAGAAATTAAAAAGCTTAAAAATTTATTAACTCAACATGGTATTGTGTATGAAAGAAACTCAGGTAAGTTCTTTGTGTATTTCTACTTTCTCATTCCTATCTATTTAGAATGTGAATGCTCAGCTTTCTCTTTTTAAATGAAAAATATTGTTAAGATCAGGATAAACAAATAATCTTCCATCAGAGGGAGTCAAGCCCCACCGTAAAGCATACTGCATGTGATTTTGACTGAACAGACCCTTGACTGTGAGAACTTGTTTAAAAATATATGTAGGTTTGTATTGGTGTCAGCCTTTACAATGGGACTGTAGCTGCTACCACTTCTCTTTTGGTATACTTTGAGCTTCAGTCTCTGATTCTTCCTCTCCATGCAAAGTGTTAATGTCCACAGCATTTGAGACTAATATTTTCATCTCATTTCTCCCAACACACTCCACCAATAAAATCTGCTCCCATAAGTATGTGAAATGTTCTCCTTTGGTGTGTGTAAAGTCTCCTGCTTCATACATCATTCCACTCTTTGCTGGTCAGTTTCTCCCCTTCACTGACCTCCGCTACAGATATGCACCACCTGTCCCATGCTACTACCTGGTGTGAAGGAGAGCAACAGCAGGAGGGTGGGTCCTGGCTGTGAAGAAACAGTCTGGATTTACTCCAGGCAAGTTCCAGTCTCACCCTGCCTCCCAGCAATCAAGTTGCCTCATTCTTCTCAGTGCTTGTTCCTCTCTTATCCTGTCAAATTCCAGTCCCTTAGTTAATTCCTGAAGTCCCACATGATATCCCTTGGACATTTAGCTTTCTAAGGTGCACCTCTTTGTAGCTTGTGTGTTCAGAGATTAGCATCTCAGTGAAATATTAGGCTATAACCTAATAATTAGAACTGAGCAAGTGATATATTTGCATTTTGTAGTTCTTTTCTGTATGAGAAACTTTCATTTTCCTTATGTGAAATTAGTGACTTTTTTCAAGGGAAAAAATCGTGTGTTGGAACGTAGCAGATTATAGATTTTGCTAATATCCAGTTTAAACTATTAGTTACATAAATTATACATGATTTCTGTTCACTGACTGGATAACTTGTGTAACCATATAGAGCAGAATTTGAATTGTATATTCAAGAGCAAAAATCACCGTTTGCATTGGATGACTTATTGTAACTCAACATCAGAGGGGTAGCTGTGTTAGTCTGTATCCACCAAAAAAAACAAGGAGTCCGGTGGCACTTTAAAGACTAACAGGTTTATTTGGGCTTAAGCTTTCATGGGTAAAAAACCCACTTCTTCAGATGCATGGAGTGAAAATTACAGATTCAGGCATAAATATATATTGGCACATGAAGAGAAGGGAGTTACCTTACAAGTGGAGAACCAATGTTGAAGGCCAATTCAGTAAGGGTGGATGTGGTCCGCTCCCAATAATTGATGAGGAGGTGTGCTTTGTAGTGAGCCAGCCACTCCCAGTCCCTATTCAAGCCCAAATCGATGGTGTTAAGGGAGTGGCTGGCTCACTACAAAAGCAATTTTCCCTCTCTTGGTATTGATTATTGGGAGCAGACCACATCCACTCTGACTGAACTGGCCTTTAAAATTGGTTCTCCACTTGTAAGGTAACTTCCTTCTCTTCATATGCCAATATAGATTTGTCTGTATCTGTAATTTTCACTCCATGCATCTGAAGAAGTGGGTTTTTTACCGACAAAAGCTTATGCCCAAATAAATCTGTTAGTCTTTAAGGTGCCACTGGACTCCTTGTTGTTTTTGTTACTCAACAGTATCCTATGACTTATTGTGACTATGTAAAATCATGTAACTTGCAGCTTTTATTATGAAAAGTGAAGAAATAACTGACATTTTACAATTAAATATTTCAGCTGAAAATACAAGTGCTGAACACGTCATTCATACAGTGGTGACTACAAAGCCAAGTGTTCTGAATTGCTCAAAGGCTAATGAACACCTACGGGGAGACACAGGCATTTGGAATGACACCTTTTAAACAAATTTGTCTGGATGATAAATATCAAGTTCATATAGATTGAAATATTGAGCAAATTGGATGCATATCACAGTACTAAGATAATTTAACAACGCTTTGTGAATATTTCTAATGCTCTATATCTTGCCCTAAGGCAATGGGAAGAGAATGTTTGAGTTAAAGTCTGGTGCTGCCATTGCAGACAGCTGTTGTAGTTCAGTTTACAAGGTTGTTTAAGTTGTAAAAATTCTCTTTGCTGAAACTGTTACCATCCATTGGTCTGCAGACTCTACTTCTCCAATCTGAGTTCTGTGCTGTTTGCTTTGATCAACTATTGCACTAATTAGAGTGAAAGGTGATTGGTTATATACCCAGCAACTGTATTTCTGCCTGATGTGAGGGGAATAGTTTTGTCCTCAAGTTTGGATGGATTAGTAAACTTCTTACCCGCTGATAGCAGGGGCAGTTTATTTGCCTTTGTGGGAAGTAGTTCATACTGTACTTCCTAATCCTGTAGCAGCACTGATGAGGCTAGAAGGATGGAGTGATGTGGAACCTTTAGCCAGAGATGAACATGTGAGCAAAAAGCAAAATCTACCTTCTAGTCTTTCAGGTAGATTATATACAGTATACTCCTATTTATCCAAAACCCGATTATCCAACCTCTTCCTTGTCCCCCAGCATGAGATATATGCCCTCTGCAGCATGTATCTTATGCTGGAGGATAAGGAAGGGATTCAGATAATGTGGAGGTTGTGGTAATAGAGCAGATACTCCTAGCCAGGAGTGCAAGGAGGATGATCCCCTGGCTGCAGAGAAGACCATCCTGCTGCTGCATGGGCCCTCTGCAGCACTGCTGTCATGGGAGTGAATGGGGCTAAGACAGCAGAGCTGCAGAGGGCTCCCTGTGCTGCCGCAGTGCTGGTGACACCCAATCCCTTCAGGCACAAGGTGTAGTGGGAAGGCTGTGGTCCTGGTAGGGCAGAGCAGAGACCTCGGCAAGGACTCCGCTCTACCCTGCCAGAACTATAGCCTTCCTTGCGCCTGCCGGGAATTTGGTGTCACTTGTCCTGTGGCTGCACAGGGAGACCTCTGCAACCTTGCTGTTACAGGAGCGAGTGGGGCAGAGCAGAGACCCGTGGCCAGGACTGTGAAGAGGATGACAAGCCTCTGGCTGTGGAGGAGGCCACCTGCTGCTGAATGGCCTCTTGATTATCTGAACCAAATCTGTGTCCCTCATGCTATTCAGATAGTTGGAAGTACACTGTATTGAAAAAGACAGAAGGAAATGACTGCATAAAGACTAGAGAAATTACTCCACTTTAAAGCTGTAAGGTGTAAATAGTTACTCCTTTAACACTTATTTCCACACTAGCAGCTAATATTCACCTCTTACGCATCTCTGCTAACAATAACAAATTCTTGACTAAGACAACCATCACACTGTTCACTAAAAGTTGAGACTAACAGAACGACCATGTGTAAGTAGGATACTCTCCTCCTAACCTTCTGGTTTGCCTCAGGTGGCCATCGTGCTCTCTCACAAGTTCTTTGGTGTAGACTCAGGACTTCTTTGGCCTTGAGTGCTGCCCCTCTTCCCCTGACTTTTCTCTCCAGCCATCCACAGCTTGTTCCCGATCCTTCTAGTCACATATTGGGGTACTGTCACAAACACTATAATTTTTTGTGCATTTTGCATTTACTACTCCAAACTTGCATTGTAATAGATTTCAAATCAAGGAAATCTTAGTGATCCATTCAGCATACGCTGTGCGTAATGATGTCAGATGTGAATGCAAAATAATTATACTACTTTTCAGACAAGATCTTGCAAACTGAGGTAGAGTCTGCACTACATGAACATTAAAATCTCCTTGCCAGTTTAAAGAGTAAGCCTTTTCTCTTTTGGCTTAGGAAAAATGTTCCTTCCCTCTGTGGTGTGTATTATCTGCAACTGTAGTTGCCCCGCACTAGGATTGTTTGCATTTGAGAGGTGCTTATACCTTGCGATTCTTATGGATGGAAAGTGAAAATCAAAATTTTTTATAGAAGACCAATAATGTTTAAGGAGCGTACCTCTATTCTGTATATTATTATAAAGAATAAATGTATAGACTCTTCTAACAAAGTTGTGGAGAGTTATACTAGCAAGTTGTCCAGCAGCAAGAACATCATTTGTACATAAATAATAATTACAATTCCTTCCCTTGCTGTGTTTAGCTAACCATGACCATCTGCTAATTCAGGGGTTCTCAAACTGGGGATTATGACCCCTAAGGGAGTCATGAGTTTATTACATGGGGAGTTCTGAGCTGTCAGCCTCCATCCCAAACCCCACTTCACCTCCAGCATTTATAATAGTATTTATTTTTAATTTATAAGGGGGGGGTCGCACTCAGAGGCTTGCTGTGTGAAAGGGGGTCACTAGTACAAAAGTTTGAGACCCACAGTGCTAATCTATAGTACATTCTGCTGAGCCTCAAATCTTCATTTTAGCACCAACCATTTTCCTCAACTTATATAGGTTGTATTGGTGACTTTACCATAACTATTACCGTGTGAAGTTTTCTCCCCTCCCTTGGAAGCCAAATTTAACACAAGTCAGTTGATCTATGGAGCAGGTGCGTGGTAGTAAAAGCAAGTTGCCCTTCTGAAGACCAGTAACTCCATCAAGACATCCAAATGTAGGATGAAGACTATCATAAATCTTAGCTACACTGTCCCTAGGAATCTTTCTGATATCAGTTTGGAAGAAGCTTACCTGTACATCCCCATCAGTTGCATCCAAAATGAAGTGAGCTGTAGCTCACAAAAGCTTATGCTCAAATAAATTTGTTAGTTTCTAAGGTACCACAAGTACTCCTTTTCTTTTTGCAGATACAGACTAACATGGCTGCTACTCTAAATCCCCATCAGTGATACCTTAGAGCTGAACAAAGGACCTGCACTTCTGATACAGAACTTTATCTTTTTATAATATAACAGCAGCCATACTGGGTCAGACTAACGGTCTATCTAATCCAGTATCCTGTTTTTTGACAGTGGCCAATGCCAGGTGCTTCAGAGGGAAATAAACAGAATAGGCAACAATTGAGTGATCTATCCTATTGTTCACTCCCAGCTTCTGGCAGTCAGAGGCTAGGAACACCCAGAGCATGGGGTTGCATCCCTAACCATCTTGGCTAATAGCTTGATGGACCTATCCTCCATAAACTTACTTCTTTTTTGAACCCATTCTAGTTTTGGCCTTCACAACATCCCCTGGCAACGAGTTCCACAGGTTGTCTGTTGTGTGAAGAAGTACTTCCTTTTGTTTGTTTTAAACATGCTGCCTATTAATTTCATTAGGTGACCCCTGGTTTTCGTGTTATGTGAAGGAGTAAATAATACTTCCTTATTTACTTCCTCCACAGCAGTCATGATTTTATAGACCTCTGTCATATCCCTCCTTAGTCATCTATTTTCCAAGCTGAAAAGTAACTCTCTTTAATCTCTCATCATAGTTGCAAGTGCTTTGGAGGATAGGATTAAAATTCAAAATGATCTGGACAAACTGGAAAAATGGTCTGAAGTAAATAGGATGAAATTTAATAAGGACAAATGCAAAGTACTTCACTTAGGAAGGGACAATCAGTTGCACGTGTACAAAATGGGAAATGAGTGCCTAAGAAGGAGTACTGCAGAAAGGGATCTGGAGGGTCATTGTGGATCACAAGCTAAATATGAGTCAACAGTGTAACACTTGCAAAAAAAAAAAAAGCAAACATCATTCCGGGCTGTATTAGCAGGAGTATTGTAAAACACATGAAGTAATTCTTCTGCTTTACTTCACACTGATTAGACCTCAACTGGAATATTGTGTCCAGTTCTGGGTGCCACATTTCAGGAAAGATGTGGACAAATTAGAGAAAGTCCAGAGAAGAGAGGGAAAAAAATGATTAAAGATCTAGAAAACATGGCCAATGAGGGAAGATTGAAAAACATTGGATTTGTTTAGTCTGGAGAAGACTGAGAGGGGACATGATAATAGTTTTCAAGTACATAAAAGGTTGTTAGAAGGAAGAGGGAGAAAAATTGTTCTCCTTAACCTCTGAGGATAGGACGAGAAGCAGTAGGCTTACACTGTAACTAGGAGGTTTAAGTTGGAAATTAGGACAAACTTCTTGTCAGGGTGGTTAAGCACTGGAGTAAATTGCCCAGGGAGGTTGTGGGATCTCCATCATTGGAGATCTTTAAGAGCAGGTTAGGCAAATGCCAGTCAGGGTAGGTCTACATAATATTTAGTCTTTCCATGACAGCAAGGGACGGGACTAGATAACCTCTTGAGGTCCCTTCCAGTCCTATTATTCTATGCTATGGAAGCTATTCCATACCCCTAGTAATCTTTGTTGCTCTTCTCTGTACCTTTTCTAATTCTAATATATATTTTTTTGAGATGTGGCAACCAGAACAGCACACAATATTCAAGGAGTGGGCATACCACAGATTTATATAGTGGCATTGTGATACTCTGTCTTACTAGCTATCCCTTTCTTAAGGGTTCCTAACATTGTTAGCTTTTTGGACTGGTACTATAGATAGAGTGGATGTTTTCAGAGAACTATCCACCATGATTCCAAGATTTTTCTTGAGCAGTAACAGCTAATTTAGACCCCATCAATTTGTATGTATAGTTGGGATTGTGCTTTACAATGTGCATTACTTTGCATTTATCAACATTAAATTTTATCTGCCATTTTATTGCCTCGTCACCCAGTTTTGAGAGATCCTTTTGTTGCTCTTTGCAGTCTGCCTGGGTGTTAACTATCTTTAGTAATTTTGTATTGTCTGCAAATTTTGCCATCTCACTGTTTACCACATTTTCCACATCATTTATGAATATGTTGAACAGCACTGGTCCCAGTACAGGCCCCTGGGGGACACCACTATTTTCCTCTCTCCATTCTGAAAATGGACCATTTATTCCTACCCTTTGTTTCCTGTGTTTTAAGCAGTTACTGATCCATGACAAGACTTTCCCTCTTATCCCATGACTGCTTGCTTTAAGAGCCTTTGGTGAGGGACCTTTAAAAGGCTTTGCGAAAGTCCCCATACACTTTATCCACTGGATCACCCTTGTCCACATTCGTTGACCCCCTCAAAGAATTCTAGTGGAATTTTATCAGTGACCTAATACTAATATACTCACGGGAGGAGGTGACTAATTGAAACCTGCCAATTATGCATAGTCTATCATGCATTCCTATTACTCTTGAAATCCTCCACCATTACTGTTGCATGCCTCTCCCATCTCCTTACGTCTTGAATTAGCTGTAAACTCTTTGGGGGCCTTGCCTGTCTGTTACTGCATCTTTGTACAAGGCACAGCACAATAAGGACTCCAGCCCTGTGGATTTTGCTGTATTGGTATTAATAGGAACAAGTCATGAGCTCATATAGCATGTGCATTGCTGGATAATATGCTTGAGGCATCTACTTTCCAGGAAGATAACGAATTTACCAGGCACTAATCAGTATGAACCTAGTTCATATTATACACCTGGAACTAGTGTCAGCCACATCTCACGACAGTTTTCTGCTCAAGACCATTTAATCAAAGTACACATTTGCATGAACCAGATTTCCACCATTATTTTTATATACAAGCCAGAAAACACCCCACAACCTATTCTCTATCTAAATGGGCACCCTTGATATATTTTTAAAGATATATGGAATAGAATTTAATGTAAGTTTTTATACCGAGCTAACCATGGCAGTATTTGAGTGCTTTGGAGTAGTGCATTAAGCAATGTGACTACACATCTATGATGGGCTGTTTGTTCTGACATCCTCTCCTCTGATGTAAAAGCATGTTTTATTATAAAAGCAGAGAACTCCCTAAAAACATACAACTAGCCATGGCGCTACTCTCAAACTATGTTCCAAGATACACGCTTATCTCACTCCCAGTCTCCGTAAACCTGGGTAAAAATATAAGCTTTTCAGCATGCCTTGAGAATAAATAAGCTTGCTCTGTTTGAAACCCAATGGAAGGAGGCAAGAGAGATATTTTATTGGATCCAGACTTTCATGTCAGGTTGTATACAAGCAGCACTGAAGCCATCAGACTGCAAGCCTCACTTTGGTTTGTGCTGAACATATAGCTGGAATCAACTGTGGCAATACTGGACCGGCAGTTCTGTCCAATGAGCTCTTCATCAAGGAACATGCAAAGAAAACCCCATACTGGGTAAAGTGCTCAGGAAATGCATAAGGAGCCTTCAAGAAGGATTATGCAGAGACCTTGGTGCTTTTGGAAACATCATATCTTCTTTGTCTATATATGCCAATTCTGCCCAGCTGTAGAAAGACCAGAGAAAGAAGGCAGTATCAGTGATACACATTTACCAAAAACCCTTATGCAATGAGTAAATTCATCCCTACTACAATATAAACAAACACATTAATGGGGTAAAAGCCTGAGAGGAAAAAATACTTCGCTCCTTCCATACTCAATTTAGTAAGACCTTATAGGTATAACAAGGTTTACACGTTTCAGAGTAGCAGCCGTGTTCGTCTGTATTCGCAAAAAGAAAAGGAGTACTTGAGGCACTTTAGTGTTTTAAAAAAACTTTTTTTTCCACCAAATGCATCTGATGAAATGAGCTGTAGCTCACAAAAGCTTATGCTCTAATAAATTTGTTAGTCTCTAAGGTGCCACAAGGTTTACATGTGTTGCCAAAGTGTAAAAAGGAGATCACCAATAGGCTAACAGCTATCAATGGGGATGGATAGCAGGAATGTGTCTGGGGTTTGATTCCCAATCCTCATTTGTCAGCAGTGTCCATTCCAGATTCCATGGCAGGTTACTACATAGTCTGATACCATCTCTGGTTTTTCACAGGACCCAAGCTAGAGCCACTCCACTCCCCCCTGCCGCCAATGTCCACCTTCCTGAGGTTAAAGCATAGGTTAGCCTAGCTCACCCTAGAGAAGCTAATGAGGAGTCAGCAAACCAGCTGAAGAATGGGGGCAGGGGTGCATCAGGATCGTTTCCATGGATCTTAAATAAATGAAAATTAGGAGCCTAAATACTTCTGGGTTCTAGGCATTGGGCTACACTATGCCTCTAACGCCCCAGGGACGGACGCTGAAAGCCCCCCGCAGCTAGGAGCACGAGCCTCCTGCCACTCCGCCCCACTTCGGAAACCACTGCAGATGGCTCACCCCATTTCCCGTAAATGTTATCGCCTCTCCCCCTCCCCGGCTTCCTGGTAGCGCATCTGCCCCTTGAACCTTGGCTCGCGCACCCTTTGCCCGCTCTGAGGCCCCTGCACAAACGGCCCATGGCCGTCCCGGCTCCCTTTTCAGCAGCTTGGACCTTCCGACTCACCTAGACAACGGAGGATAGCGGCTTCAGCAGATAGTACGGAGCATGCTCGGACACGTGCGCATGCTCAGTCGTAGCAAGGTCGCTAATTCTGATACGTCACCGGAAGGAGCCACGGCGCAGGGAGGTTTGGGGATCTTGCGTTAGTTTCTCGGCCGACACACGAGATCCGCTCTGTAGACCGGAAGCGTGGAGCACTGCGCCGGACGTGACGCGTAGTGGTGGTGGAACGGGATGAGCCGCGCGATCCTGTGGCGCTGGCGGTGAGAGGTGGCGCGGGCTTGCTCCGTGTGGGGCTTTCCTGGGGCGGGGGTCGGATCCCGCCCGTGCAGGAGACGAGCCTGTGATTCGCTTTACGTCGCGTTTCTTCTTCCTTTTCTCCTTCCAGGCCGCGCCCGCTCTCTTGTCCCTTCTGTCCAGTGCGACGTCTCAGTCGGCAACCGGGGCCCGAGGATGTAGCGGAGTCTGAGAGCTCTAGGCCCATCCCCTTCTCCACCAGCAAAGCCAGCCCGCGGGTCTGGTCTGTGGACAGGTCCATGGGAAGTGACTATCGAAGACCCTGGGTGAAAGTGCTGCCGGTCAGCTTGCTAGGGATAGGGCTGCTGCTCTGGTGCGTTTTTAGGGAGGAGGCAGAAGTCGACGAGCAACTGGGAGCCGTTTTCCATGAGCAGGTGCCAGGCTTGTTAGATGAGACCCCAGAAAACAAAATGCTGCCACCATCCCAACAGGAAAAATGCTGACCTGTGGGAGGGTAGCTGTGATAGCAGGCACCCTAGGAAACTGCTTGTATTCCAGGTGATCTGATGCTGCATTGACTTGCCTGGAAACTCTTGTTTTCCCCCACACATCACTGTCTTTATTCTGCAAGCCTGATTCCTCGTTATCAATGGTAATTCTTGGTAATCCTCATATAACTCATGGCAACAGAGTTAATCAAGTGGACTCTTAAGTCCACTTAGGTGCAATCAGAAGGTTGAATATGTGAACACTGCTGTACTGATACAGTCCATTGTGGACAACCTGTCCCCCATCATCTGACTTTTAAGATTTTGAATTTATTACAATATGAAAGTTAGAAAGATACAAAAATATTAAGCCAAAGGTGACAATGACACTTGGATAATAAATTACTTAGTAAAGCATGGTGAAGATAGCTATATACATATATGCATTATTACTATCAAGCTGAATGTTAACTTCATATTCTGTACTCTATTATTGTGTTAGGTCAGTTCCATATAACTCTTTTAATGCACTGTCAATATGAATTTAATAAATCTGTTTTCTACACTACAGAACTAAACATAGCTCTATGGTGGAGATGGACTTTCTCTGTCATCAGTAGAAAAGATCCTTTTGCAGTAGATGTAACTGAACAGTTCATTCATGAAGGCAAAAAAACAATCCTCTTAATTGTGAAGAGCAAATCAGTATCTGGGTAAATCTAAAATGCAAAATTAATCCTAACTTTTCAGGTCTTAAAATCATACATCCTACTTACTACTGGCTTTTAGAAAACTTTTCCTAGCAAGAGAAGGAGTTGAAACCATCCATTTCTACAGAATTTAAGTTTTCATTTGAAAAACAAAATTAAGCTTCTAGCTTTTAAGACTGCAAAAACTATCTTCCAGCTGTGACTCACATGCATAATGGAAGCAAAACTGTTTTCCTGATCCTGCAGCCAAACCACTCTAGTGTGTCTGCTACTGCTCACAGTTTTACTAAACAGAAAAGTAAACTTCATAGCTACTATTTAAAATGCTTGTAGTTGCAGGGAAACTGGTAGAAATCATGTTGGGCTAATGTTGCGTAAAGCTGTGAGCAACAACCAAAGTTGATCCGATGAAGTGAGCTGTAGCTCACGAAAGCTTATGCTCAAATAAATTTGTTAGTCTCTAAGGTGCCACAAGTACTCCTTTTCTTTTTGCGAATACAGACTAATACGGCTGCTACTCTGAAACCAACCAAAGTTATGTTTTCTGTGGAATCTTGCTGTTGTCCCCTCCTTAGTCTGTCATCTCTCATGGCTAAAAAGTGTCTGGTAAATATTTTAAGTCCAGTTTTTTGGAATCCCAATTAAATTGGTATAACAGTTATAACAAAGGCTGATAGCAATGAAACAAATGAGGTATTTAAGGGCATGTCCTGAAGGAGGTGACAGGGTGGCCATGAACTTCACTGCCTTTAGAATCAAATGCATTTAGTCTTCCTCAAAATACCCTTATTTTTCTCCACCTATCACCCCTTCTTATGTGTGTGGTTTTTAAAAAAGTCCAGTGCTGAGTGGAGTGAAGAACAAACTAAATCTTATATACATACCTCTTTAATTTCATGATGGGTGGTAGATAAGACTCTATGAAGTTTGAGTATAACCCAGCAGCTGTATGTGTTTGTGTTTTTTTTTAAATCACTTCTCAGTGTAACACAATTATTTACCTTTCCAAGTGGTGATTCTTAAATTTTACAGGTTTCAGAGTAGCAGCCGTGTTCGTCTGTATTCGCAAAAAGAAAAGGAGTACTTGCGGCACCTTAGAGACTAACAAATTTATTAGAGCATAAGCTTTCGTGAGCTACAGCTCACTTCATCGGATGCATCCGATGAAGTGAGCTGTAGCTCACGAAAGCTTATGCTCTAATAAATTTGTTAGTCTCTAAGGTGCCGCAAGTACTCCTTTTCTTTTTTTTAAATTTTACACATATACTGTGATATACAGTATGTGGGAAGCTAGTGCTGAAGTTACAAACATCTGAAGATGTGGTACACTTGTGCATAGTAGAAAAGTGCAGTGCTATTTAAAAGTTAATCTTAAAACATACTCTTAATGTGTTTAGCTGTGTAGTAAAATGCCTAAGCCACTGAGCTCCTTTAAATATAAATTAACTACAAACTGGTGTTGGTACCTCCCATATAACCTATAAGAATAAGCACAAGCCTAGGAGATTATTTCTACATCTTTCTCTGCCTTGTCTTAATCTTGTATATTATCAGAGTGCTTTACAAGACCTCATGAAATATTATTTCTGTTTTATAGGTGATAAAACTGAGGCTTAGAGCTGTGACATTTATTGAGTTTGGGAATCAGAAGTAGAATCTTGGTCCCTTAGTACTTGGCTTATGCCTCATTCACTAGACCAGTAGCTCCCTGGGAAGACAAACTTATTCTCTAACAGTAAAATTGGGTTAATACTGCAGAATAAGATGGGCCTTCTTGCTATATGGTTAGCAAGTGGTGGATTTATGACAGGTTTCGGAGTAGCAGCCGTGTTAGTCTGTATTTGCAAAAAGAAAAGGAGTACTTGTGGCATCTTAGAGACTAACAAATTTATTTGCGCATAAGCTTTCGTGAGCTGCAGCTGCATCCGATGAAGTGAGCTGTAGCTCACGAAAGCTTATGCTCAAATAAATTTGTTAATCTCTAAGGTGCCACAAGTACTCCTTTTTGGTGGATTTATGGGTATCCTTAGTTGAAGCCTTGAGGCAGTCTGTGGGAAAGAAGTCTTACACCTGACAGATGGACTGAGTATTTGGCCCTGTCTGTGACTGTAGTTATAGGATCAGCATTAGGGATGAAGTTAAGGGCCAGGGGGAGGAACTAAGTAATGCAGCAGCATCCAGGAGGAGAATATTTAATGTGTAACGTCTTCAAAGAGTAATGGTATTATAATAAGGCTACAACAGAACCACCATTAAAAGTTAACACTCTGAAATACATACAGAAAAGCATATTTCAGGGTATCGCTGTGAAAAAAGATCACATTTAAAAATGTAATGCTTCCCCTGTCCTCTTCTTTTGCCAACATCTAGGAAAGGCACATGACACTTTCAGCCCCTAGGTGGGGGACAGGGAGCAGAGCCGGCAGCAGTAGGGCGGATCTAAGGTGTTGTGAGTAATGTAGGGAGACGGTTTTGGAAGGCCTCATTTCAAGCAGCATGCCGTTGTAGCGAAGGGAGTTTCATTTTTGTGCCTTACCTGAGTCTGCTGCTAAATCATCCCAGTGAGCAAGGAACCCCCCCTGAGGCGTAGCCGTGAGTGATTGCTTGAGAGGCATCGGGAGGCGGCTATGTGTGGCTCTGGCCTCTGCAATCTCATGCATACAAGACCTCTTTTTTTCCAGCGTCCCAAAGCTTTCCAAGCTGCAGAGTTAAAGCAGCCCTGGGCCGCGGTCTCCCTGCGCTGTAAACAGTTTAGCGGTGCGGGAGGCATGAGTTGAGTAGCTCCCACAAAGCCTGTCCGTTGTGGGATCAGCTCCTCCCACCCCAGACTCCCCCTCCATGCCCGGGTGGGGTTTATCCCCCCGGCCTAGCAGGGGACGAGGGGGGCTTCGCGCCGGGCGGGGCTGGGGGAGGTGTCTCTGGCCTGGCAGGCGCCTGCGCTGTGGCTACCGCTGAGGAAGATGCCGTCGGTTTCGAAAGCGGCTTCTCGAGGTGGTGGGTCCCCGCAGACCGAGCAGCCGACGCACTATACGTAGGTATCAGGCCCTAGAGCCACCCTTCCCGCCCTGGCCCTGGCCCTGGCCCTGGCCCAGCGCCGGGCGGGGGCCCTAGGCCCTCTGGTAACGGACTTGGTTTCGCACCCGGCCTGGGTCCAGCGGCCTCATGCTTCGGCTGAGGGTCTCGGGCGGCGGCCGGGAAGGGGCTGTGAGAGCCTGCTGCCCTCCGGCGCCGGATCGCGGCCCGAGAGCCCCTAACTCGCCCGGCGGCCCCGGAAGCCGGCCCGAGTGCCCCTAACGCGACCTGCGGCCTCGCTATCCCCGAAACAGTACCCGAGCGCCCCTAACCCACCGTACAACCCTCTAGTGTTCCTGAAACACCGCCCTACAGGCCTCCCCACCCCCAAGTCACCCCCACCGCCCCGTAACACTTCCCACATGCCCCAATGCTTTCACAGCCCCTAAACAGCTCCTAATTCTCCTTAAACCGCTCCCTTAGCCTTCTATCATCCCCTAAATAAACACCAGCATGCACCCAAGACACTCATAACCCTTGAGACATCCTTAAAGACTTCATAACCATCTCTTCATTCCTTGACACTCTTATACCCCCAGTAACCTAAACTACCCCTAAACAAACAAGAAACATAACGTCTGTGACTGTATCCCAGAAGCTCCTGGATAACCCTGACACCCCTCATAAACATCCCCAATAACTGAATTACCCCCAGCCTCTAGATTACTGGGGATTTCCGAGGTAAACAGTGAAATAACTGCAAGTAACTTCATACAACCTGCCAAAAGCATCACATAACCCCCAGATGTCAATAGTTTGTGCAGTAGCAATCTTCAATAACCAAGCTCCTCCAAACTTCCAGTACCTTCCCTAGTAACTTTTGTATTCTTTTCCATCATCCCTGGTCTTTCTTGTCCCTGGGATAAACTCCCTCTTCTTCATTTCCTGTGCTGTTCCTGTTCACTTCTACCCACCTTCCCTCTCCTGCACGGGCATCCTATAGACTACTGTAGCAGTGTGAAGGAAATTGCAATCTGTCCCGCATCTCTCATGTTAGTGTTCCCAGGATAGACTTCTATGCAATGCGAGTCTGTGGTGTGGAGTTATTGGAGTTAAGAGGCATTTCTAACACAAAACAAAATGTGGTTATTTGAAAAAGTAGCTCTAGTAGGATTATCTAATATAATAGGAGGGAGTCTGAATTCATGTTCACGTAATTTGTTTTGAAGTGCTTGGAACTGCTGTATGATTTTTAAATCCTGTAGACATGATTTTTGACTGCAGTATTTGATATAAATTAGGGCTGTTGATTAAGCATGGTTAACTCAAAACATTAATTGTGTTTAAAAAAATTAATCGTGATTAATTGCACTGTTAAACAATAGAATACCAATTGAAATTTATTAAAGATTTTGGATGTTTTTCTACAGAATATATTGTATTCTGTGTTGTAATTGAAATCAAAGTGTATATTCTTGATTACAAATATTTGCACTGTGAAAGATAAAAGAAATAATATTTTTCAATTCACCCCATACAAGTACTTTAGTGCAATCTGTGTTGTGAAAGTGAAACTTACAAATGAAGATTTTTTTTGTTACATAACTACAGTCAAAAACAGAACAATTTAAAACTTCAGAGCCTACAAGTCTACTCAGTCCTACTTCTTATTCAGCCAATCTCTAAGACAAACAAATTTGTTTAGGGTTAGGCCCTCTTCTTATTTGCAATGTCAACAGAAAGTGAGAACAGGCATTTGCATGACACTTTTGTCGCCAGCATTGCAAGGTATTTAAATAAATGGTATTCTGTTATTTTTTAACAGTGCGATTAATTTTTTAACTGCTTGACAGCCCTAATATAAACGTTATTATTTAAGTTGTGCAACATAGTATACAGCGATTACATTGTGAACTTCAATAGTAATGCATTTTTAATTAAAAATTGTCACATTTAATTTGTAGCTAAACAGTAAAATGTATGTAGAGAATATAATTTTATACAGGATAAAATTGTACACTCTTTCATGGGCTGTGCATGTTAACAAGTTCCTTGTTAATCCTGTAATAAATTTACCTCCAATAGGATGAACTTGTAACACTGTTTAATTTTTTTAGGTATCTAAAGGAATTTAGGACAGAGCAGTGCCCCCTATTCTTGCAGCACAAGTGTACCCAGCACAGACCATTTACCTGTTTTCATTGGCATTTCCTAAATCAACGTCGTCGTAGACCCATTCGAAGGCGTGATGGGACTTTTAACTACAGTCCAGATGTTTATTGTACAAAATATGATGAGACCACAGGAATCTGTCCAGATGGAGATGAGTAAGTTCCCCCCCCCCCAGTCAGTTTGACATTTGCAATATTATCAGTGACTTTATGTACAGAGATGTACTTTTGGTTAGAGAATTGGTATCTGGTAAAACTTGCTGGAGTTCTGAGAGATTTCCTCTAACTTTTATTTGCTCAACTAAATTTGTTAGTCCCTAAGGTGCCACAAGTACTCCTCGTTCTTTTTCCTCTAACTTTAAGTAATTTCTCAGATTTTTGGTGAGCACAGAATCATAGGTTTAGAAAGGGCTGCAAAGCCCTTGTCAAGGTGTGGGATTTGTTGTTTCTAAATCATCCAAGACAGAGGACTATCCAACCTCCTTTTGAAAGCCTCCAGTGAAAGAGTTTCCACAACCTCCCTAGGCAGTCTGTTTCATTGTCCTACTGTTCTTACAGTTAGGAAGTTTTTTCTCCAAGATTTAATTTAAATCTCCTATGCTGTAGTTTGAACCGATTGCCCGTCGTCCTGCCCTACATGGTGCAAGAGATCAACTTTTCTCCATTTTTTTTTTTTTATGGCATCCTTTCAAGTGTTTGAAGACTATCATGTCCCCACTTAATCTCCTCTTTTTCAAACTAAACATACCCAGTTCCTTCAGCCTTTGGTCGTATAGCTTGCATTCCATCCCTTTGATCATCTTTGTCACTCACCTCTGGATCCTTTTCAGTTTCTCTACATTCTTTCTATACATTGGTGACCAAAACTGGGCACAGTACGTCAGCTGAGGCCTAATCAGCACTGAGTAGAGCGGTATTATCATCTGCCATTACTTGCATGCTATGCCTTTGTTAATGCAACCTAACATTGTACTTGCTTTTTTTGCAACAGCATTGCATTGCTGACGCATGTTGAGGTTGTGATCCACCACAACTCCCAGATCCTTTTCAGCAATGCTGCTGCCAAGCCAGTTATTTCCCATTCTGTATTTGTGCATTTGATTTTTCTTCCCTAAGTGTAGCACCTTACATTTGTCTTTGCTAAATTTCATTTTATTGTCTATAGCCCAGTTCTCCAGTTTATCAAGAATCCTCTGAATTTTAGAGCTATCCTCCAAAGTGTTGGCAACCCTCCCCTCCCAGCTTTGTGTCATCTTCAAATTTGATCAGTATACTCTCTATTCCTACATCTGTGTCATTAATAAAGATGTTCAACAGCACCGGACCCAGAACAGATCTATGTGGAACTCCACTTGAGACCTCCTGCCAATCTGACATAATTCCATTAATAGTTACTTTTTGTTTGTGGTTGTTTAACTATTTATGAATCCACTTAGTTCCACCAAGCCTGTGTTTCTGCAGCTTACTTATGAGACTGTTATGTGGGACTGTGTCAAAAGTGTTGCTGAAGTCCAGCATTCATATTATTCATATTCATATTATGTCCACTGCATTCCCCCCATCCACCAAACCAGTTACCTTGTCAAGAAGGAAATTAAGCTGGTTTGACATGAGTTGTTCTTAGTAAATCCATGCTGGCTGCTACTGATTAGCTCTTCATCCTCCAGGTATTTACAAATTGAATGTTTTATCCATTGCTCTGGTAACTTCCCAGGTATCAAAGTCATGCTGACTGGTCTGTAGTTCCCCGGATCCTCCTTTTCCCCCTTTTTTAAAGAGGGGCATTATGTTAGCCCAGTGGTCCCCAACCTTTCTGTGGGAATAGCATATTCATATTCCCACAAGACTATGGTGGGCGCCAAACACCCTGCTGCCAAAATGCCGCCGAGAAGTGGCCGCGGAAAGAAGTGTCGCCGCCAAAATGCCACCAAGAAACGGCAACGCTTCTCGGTGGCATTTTGGCCAAAGGTTCTCCAGCGGCCGCGCTTGGCGGTGGCATTTTGGCAGCGTGGTGTCCTGCGGGCACACACAACTGCCCCAGCGGGCGCCATTGTGCCCGCTGGCACCGCATTGGGGACCCCCTGTGTTAGCCCTTCTCCTGTCTTCCAGGACCACTCCTGTCATTCATGAGTTAGCAAATACTATTGTCAGTGGCACTGAGATTTCTTCAGCTAAGTCTTTCAGTACCTTGGGGTGAATAGCATCAGGTCCCACTGATTTGAATTCATTCAGTTTAGTCAGAAGATCTCTGACATGTTCTTTATTTATCCCGATCTGCATCCCTTTCCCTTTATTGTCTGTGGTAACTTGGCTAGATGTCCGGTCACATGTTGTTTTTTTGTGAGAAGACTGAATCAAAGTAGGCATTGAGCAGCTCTGCCTTCCTATTATCTTCCATTACCAGCTCACCTTCTCCATTGAGCTGTGAACTCACACTGCCCTTGATCTTTCTTTTTTCTGATATATTTAAGGAACCCCTTCTTGTTGTCTCTAACATTCCTTGCCAGCTGTAACTCTTTGCCTTGGCTTTCCTGATTTTTGTCTCTAAATGCTCATGCTATTCCCATATCATCTTCCTTGGTGACATGCCCCTCCTATTTCTAGGGTGACCAGATGACAAGAACAAAATATTGGGACACATGGGGGGACAGCCACAGGCTCACCCCCCGACCAGGTCTGGCTCTAGGTTTTTTGCCACCCCAAGCAAAAAAAAAAAAAAAAAAAAGCCGGAGTGCCGCCAAAGCAAAATATTGGGACAAATAGCGTAGATCAGTCTGTATGCGGGACAAACAACTAAATATTGGGACGTCTGGTCACCCTGCCTTTTCCTGCATGGTTCCCTTTTGGTTTTTAGATAGCTAAAAAGCTCCTGCAGTCACATTGGCCTCCTGTGGCTCTTTTTATATTCCATCTGCATTGGAATAGTTTGATGCTGAGCCTCTAGTATTACATCTTTTAGGAACTGTCAGCCCATTTCAACTCCTTTTCTAGCTAATTAGTCTCTCCATGGGACCTTGCATATTATTTCTCTGAGTGGATGAAATCTGCCTTTCTGAAGTCCATTGTCCTTGTTTTGTTGTTCTCATGTCCTCCTTTTCATAGGATCTCAAATTCTATCCGATCATGATCATATCCTCCCAAGTTCCTGACCTTCACATTCACAACTAATTCATCTGTGTTGGTCAAAACCAAATCCAAAATGGATGACTCCTACTTGTTTCCTCAGTCCCCTACACATGCTAAGAATTTGCAGGACATATTACGTTTTGCTGTAATAGTCTTCCAACAGATAACAGGGAAGTTAAAATCCCCCATTAATCCTAGCTCATGTGTGTTAGCTAATCTTGTTACCTGCTTGTAGAATGATTCATCCACTTCCTCTTCCTCATTTGGTGGTCTATAATAGACCCACATAATAACATTGCTACTGTTCTTTTATAATTATACTCTTTTATAAATATGTTCTGTTTAGGGCCACCTAGTGCAGATTTCTGCAGTTTTGCAGTGTCACACTTGGGGCACAGGAATCAGTGCTAGCAAATCCTAATGAAGTATTAGGACCTAAAGACTGTATTTGTGTAATGATTATTTTAAAGCACATCTGATATGTAAGAAGTTGCTTTTCTGTTAATGTTAGTTCAGTTACTTTTCTGGCTGTAGTTAGCCATAAAATTTATGTACTGTAAATATTATATGTGTGTTTTCTATGCAGCAGGTAATAGATTTCCTTCCTGTGTTGCAAAGTTTAGGAATATGAATTGTTTTTGAGATGTAAACTGTATAAGGAACATGCTTATAATTATTAAAGTTTCTGATAGAAATAACAGGAATATTAGTTCTGGATGGTGAGGCTTTTTCTGGGATCTAATTCTTGGTAAAATAATGTCTGTGGAGATTTATGTATCCAAGTTTCTAAATTATATATACATTCATTAATGAGTTTTAATTTTGTAAAGTTTGGTGGTCTGTTTGCAGTGTTTGGTGTGATGATTTCTGCCAATATTGTAACTATTCGGTCATTTCAGTGTGTGCTTTTTCTCATTTTTAACTGGTTCTTGATTTTCTTTTTCCTAAAAGTAAGTTTTATATTCAGTTGAAGGGATGTATCAATCAGTCCATAATGAAAACTTCATTTACTTATCTAATGAATTGTTAGTCATCACTTATATCTATTAAAATGTACTATTACATGCATTACACTACTGCCAAGAGGTTCCAATCAAGATTAGGGCCCCGTGGTGCTATACAGACCCATATTGCAGTCTAAGGGGCTGATCCTGCAAATTAATTTGCATTTAAGTTACTCACATACTTGTGTTTTCAGGATTAGCCCTATATTATGGCAAGATGTAATAGATGAATGCAGAGGATGGGCAAAGGAGAACAAGAGTAATAATGACTGGAACATGTAGATATATATGCCATATATGCAACAAATAGCAGGTCTTGAATCAAAATAAACTTGAAATGGCAGTTGACTTTCAGTAGGATTTGTGTGCCTAACTTCAATGGCCTCTTTAGAAAATCCCAGCCATTATCAGTAACTCCTGCTGTCCACCTGCCAAGATATTATCACTGAGTGGTTTACTGTAAGTATCATGGTAGAAATGGATCTTGAGGAGGGTTTTGAAGGACTGTATAGTGGCTTTTGCGATCTGTTTAGGGAGAATAAAAAAATATGAAGTTTTTTGGGAGAAATGGACAACTAGTGTATATTGGAAAATAAGGTCAAAGTATCTGCTGTCATTGATGTAATTTGTAAAATCCTACATGGTTTGTGTTTCATTTTATATTATATTTATGAAAATATGCTGTTCACTTTTTTTTAAAAAAAGTATTGATTTAATGGTTATTTTTTATGTGCAGAGTATAATCTCTGATTTGAGTAAAAAAACCAGCTTTTGATATTGGTTAGCTGCTGTTTCCCTTTTTGATATACAGTGATCTAATTTAATGATATATGAAGTAGTCTAAGTAGTGCTTGTGTTTGGATAGCTTCAGTAAACATAGAAAAAGTTTTCTCGCAGTTTAAAAAAAATGAAACAATCAGGATGTAACCTTGCATAGTTTAAGCAAACCTTGTAATTGTTTATCTTTTAATCTGTCCTTCACTTCCTGGTGTCAGTTTTATTTTCACTCATCAAGTTAGTCAGATACTGTTGATATGTGTATGAGTAGTCTTAAAATTAGATGCATGTTTACAATCAGATTTAAGTATTTAAAGATTTAAGAGCATCATTGACTTTACAGGGGCTCCACAAGAGTCCATCTGCAAGATGTGATTACAGGACTGTGTCCTACGGGCATTTAAAATTGTAGGATGAGCACTTTAATTGTCAGCTCTTTGGGCCATAGTCACAAATCCTATATATAGGCTCTGCACGTTGGATTATAAACAATTTGGGGCATGGTCATATGTTCTGTGTATTTCCTGTGAAATACCTCCATCATTTATGATGTTATTACATACAAAGTTAGGTAATTACTGCAAGAGACTTTGAATAACTTCTTTAATAATAGTAGCTTACAGTAGAAGTTGTTAATTGGGGCTATCGGAAGATCCATGAGAAGCAAAATAACTTTTGCGTATCTAAATGATTGATTATAGCCAATATAAATTGTAATATAATAGGTGGTATAAAATTTTTACATATTTATGTGTTGTAATCCTGTTGTGATTACTGTCACAGCTGTAATTGTCATGGGATGTTATGAAGCCAAAAGGTACATCTGGCTTCAAAAAAGGATTTTTATAAGTTCATGGAGGATAGGTCCATCAATGGCTATGAGCCCAGATGGCCAGGGATGCAACCCCATGTTCTGGGTTTCCCTAAACTTTCAACTGCCATAAGCTGGGACTGGATGACAGAGCTTGGATCACTCAAAATTGCCCTGTTCTACTCATCCCTCTGAAGCATCTGGCACTGGGTGCTGTCAGAGACAGGATACTGGGCTAGTTGGACCATTGGTCTGAAAAGGTATGGCCATTCTTATGTTATAAGGTTGAATTTTCTGAGTTTTTGTAAGTTTTTAATATTTCAACAGTGTCTAATGTAAAATTTTGCATTTAATTTTCTTCTATTTAAAATAGAGAAACCAAGTTGATTATACATCAAAATGAATGTAATAAGGACCTCAGTATTTCAATGCAATATTGAAATGTGCATGTAGCTGTAACTTATACAGTTAAGTCAACACTTTTTCAGATTTAGATGCCTAACTTTAGACACCTAAAATCTATATTTAGGCATAGTATGAATTTAGGTGCCTAGTTTTCGGCATTGTCTGTGGAAAATAGTTTTTAATAAAATACTTCAGTTCTTTCAATGTCCATTAGAAGATATAAAAAAACTTTAAATCTGTACTGTATGTAATCAAGTAAACGCACATTTAAATGTCTAATACAATAACTGACCGATTTTTTTATGTAGAGCTGCAGCTGTATCCTTGTGTATATATAAGAAACTTTTCACTTTTTAATAGACTTAGTGGAAAGGCAGATGATAGTTCACGTGACACTAACTAGGTGCCTACTGTTCTTTCTAAATCAGATTTCTTCAGGCATATTAAAGATGCAGCCTGATCAAAGTCTAACATGTTTTGAGTTATTAGAGTGCAAAAATAAGCAGCAGAACAATTTAAGAATATAGAAGCACATTTTAATTTGCAACAAACTGCTATGTTGTTGACTGCTTGAGAAATTATGTGGAAATATTTAAGAATAGTAGTGCACGTGAAATGGGAAATTTTGAGTCTTCCTATTTAGTGCAGCATTAACATCTCTGTGAACATGTTATAGAGCATTAGTATTCCTGACCGCAGAGCTCAATGGAAGCATAATCTCATTGCTTTACACTTCTGCCTAAAATATGAACTGTTTTGTAACATGTTTAAATTGATATTTGCTTTGAGCAGTTGTAAACCCTTCTTGAAGCAGAAGGCTGGTAATGCTGTAGTTACAGTCGAGGATGAATAGTTTATAAGCTAAAGGAGTACTTGTGGCACCTTAGAGACTAACAAATTTATTTGAGCTTAAGCTTTCGTGAGCTATAGCTCGAAAGCTTATGCTCAAATAAATTTGTTAGTCTCTAAGGTGCCACAAGTACTCCTTTTCTTTTTTGCGAATACAGACTAACACGGCTGCTACTCTGAAACCAGTTTATAAGCTGTTGTCTTCAAACACTTCTCTTTTTTTAATTTAAATTGCACTTTAGACTGGAATTTCTTTTGCTTACTTTCAGCTCAGAGGAAAATTTATTTTTGAAATGTTTGTTATAATATTGTGTGAGTTATTAGAATATGAAAAATTAGAGGTGACACATCCCTTTCTGTAGCAGTTAGTGTGCTAAGCTTTAGTGGTCATGTCTGTGTTTCACAGTATGTGTAATAAACTGTATGGAAAGTGTAATGTCTAAATTGCCTTGTGTATGATCAGAATGCTGAAAACAATTGGTTTTTAAGTTTAAAAAAAAACACCTGTCAACTCCAGTAAAACTTATGATTCAGAGTACAGTGCTTTCACTATTATTAAAAGTTAGCATTTAGTATTATTTCATTTTTTTTCAGCTTGGTTGGTAATGTAGAAATGTTGCATATAAAGCAGCTTTGATTAACAAACACTTTTTTATCAGCTTGTTTTTTCTGAGGAGTATTCACCCTGAACAGCCTCATAATAACCATTAAGAAAAGGAGTACTTGTGGCACCTTAGAGACTAACAAATTTATTTGAGCATAAGCTTTCGTGAGCTACAGCTCACTTCATCGGATGCATTCAGTGGAAAATACAGTGGGGAGATTTATATACATAGAGAGCATGAAACAATGGGTGTTACCATACACACTGTAATGAGAGTGATCACTTAAGGTGAGCTATTACCAGCAGGAGAGTTGGGGGGAAAAAACCTTTTGTAGTGATAATCAAGGTGGGCCATTTCCAGCAGTTGACAAGAACCTCTGAGGAACAGTGGGGGCGGGGGGGAATAAACATGGGGAAATAGTTTAACTTTGTGTAATGACCCATCCACTCCCACTCTTATTCAAGTTAAGTTAATTGTATTAATTTGCAAATTAATTACAATTCAGCAGTCTCTCGTTGGAGTCTGTTTTTGAAGCTTTTTTCGTTGAAGAATTGCCACATTTAGGTCTGTAATCGAGTGACCAAAGAGACTGAAATGTTTTCCGAGTAGTTTTTGAATGTTATAATTCTTGACATCTGATTGGTGTCCATTTATTCTTTTACGTAGAGACTGTCCAGTTTGACCAATGTACATGGCAGAGGGGCATTGCTGGCACATGATGGCATATATCACGTTGGTAGATGTTCAGGGACCCTCTGATCCTACTGAGAGTTACCAAAAGAAACTACAGCATTTGCTCAAGAAACTCCCTGAAAAAGCACAAGAACGAATCCGCACAGACACACCCCTAGAACCCAGACCTGGGGTATTCTATCTGCTACCCAAGATCCATAAACCTGGAAATCCTGGACGCCCCATCATCTCAGGCATTGGCACCCTGACAGCAGGATTGTCTGGCTATGTAGACTCCCTCCTCAGGCCCTTCGTTACCAGCACTCCCAGCTATCTTCGAGACACCACTGACTTCCTGAGGAAACTACAGTCCATTGGTGATCTTCCTAAAAACACCATCCTAGCCACTATGGATGTAGAAGCCCTCTACACCAACATTCCATACAAAGATGGACTACAAGCCGTCAGGAACAGTATCCCCGATAATGTCACGGCTAACCTGGTGGCTGAACTTTGTGACTTTGTCCTGACCCATAACTATTTCACATTTGGGGACAATGTATACCTTCAAGTCAGCAGCACTGCGATGGGTACCCGCATGGCCCCACAGTATGCCAACATTTTTATGGCTGACTTAGAACAACGCTTCCTCAGCTCTCGTCTCCTAATGCCCCTACTCTACGTGCACTACATTGATGACATCTTCATCATTATCTAGACCCATGGAAAAGAAGCCCTTGAGGGATTCCACCATGATTTCAACAATTTCCATCCCACCATCAACCTCAGCCTGGACCAGTCCACACAAGAGATCCACTTGCTGGACGCTACGGTGCTAATAAGCGATGGTCACATAACCACCACCCTATATCGGAAACCTACTGACCGCTATTCCTACCTACATGCCTGTAGCTTTCATCCAGATCATACCACACGATCCATTGTCTACAGCCAAGCTCTACGATATAACCGCATTTGCTCCAACCCCTGAGACAGAGACAAACACCTACAAGATCTCTATCATGCATTCCTACAACTACAATACCCACCTGCTGAAGTGAAGAAACAGATGGACAGAGCCAGAAGAGTACCCAGAAATCACCTACTACAGGACAGGCCCAAGAAAGAAAATAACAGAACGCCACTAGCCATCACCTTCAGCCCCCAACTAAAACTTCTCCAACGCATCATCAAGGATCTACAACCTGTCCTGAAGGACGACCCATCACTCTCACAGATCTTGGGAGACAGGCCAGTCTTTGCTTACAGACAGCCCCCCAATCTGAAGCAAATACTCACCAGCAACCACACACCACACAACAGAACCACTAACCCAGGAACCTATCCTTGCAACAAAGTCCGTTGCCAACTCTGTCCACATATCTATTCAGGGGACACCATCATAGGGCCTAATCACATCAGCCACGCTATCAGAGGCTCGTTCACCTGCGCATCTACCAATGTGATATATGCCATCATGTGCCAGCAATGCCCCTCTGCCATGTACATTGGCCAAACTGGACAGTCTCTACGTAAAAGAATGAATGGACACAAATCAGACGTCAAGAATTATAACATTCAAAAATGAGTTGGAGAACACTTCAATCTCTCCGGTCACTCGATTACAGACCTAAGAGTGGCTATCCTTCAACAAAAAAGCTTCAAAAACAGACTCCAATGAGAGACTGCTGAATTGGAATTAATTTGCAAACTGGATACAATTAATTTAGGCTTGAATAGAGACTGGGAATGGATGAGTCATTACACAAAGTAAAACTATTTCCCCATGTTATTTCTCCCCCCCACCCCACCCCCCACTGTTCCTCGGATGTTCTTGTTAACTGCTGGAAATAGCCTACCTTGCTTGTCGCCATGAAAGGTTTTCCTCCTTTCCCCCCCCTGCTGCTGGTGATGGCTCATCTTAAGTGATCACTCTCCTTACAGTGTGTATGATAAACCCATTGTTTCATGTTCTCTGTGTGTGTATATCAATCTCCCCTCTGTTTTTTCCACCAAATGCATCCGATGAAGTGAGCTGTAGCTCACGAAAGCTTATGCTCAAATAAATTTGTTAGTCTCTAAGGTGCCACAAGTACTCCTTTTCTTTTTGCGAATACAGACTAACACGGCTGCTACTCTGAAACCTTACCATAGTGTTGCTTATTTATACAACATTGTTATGAGCTGGGGGAAACCTGGTTATGGATTGACTTAAAACCCCATTCAGACTGATAGATGTGAACTCATCCTTCGATTAACATAACTGTAAGCTGCCCGGAAGCTTTTGGCTGAGGGGTGTGTATGTGTGTTTTGAGAGGAGAGATCACACGGAAACTTAGAACAGAGACAAAAAAGCTAAGGAGGACACTAGCACAGTGTGACTCTGGAAAAAGCTAGAGGGAGAGCTTTTGGGTCTGGTGTGGGCAAAAGAGGCTCATAGGCTATAAGCTAAGAAACTGCTCCTTTTGTTTTTGGTTCCTTCTGCATTCAGAGACCCAGGATTTTGTACATTCCATGTTAAATAAACAAGATTGCTTCAAAGAAAATACCAGACTGCATCAATTTCTGCTTCCAGCTGGAACATCCCCAAGGCCCAAACTTTGACTAGCTGCTTGGGTCAAAAAGGGGGGACAATATATGCATGGGTTTATTTTTGCAAGGGATAGTCTGCGTTTTTAAGGTGCCACAAGTACTCCTGTTCTTTTTGCGGATACGGACTAACACGCCTGCTCCTCTGAAACCCGTTTTTTTTTACTGACACTCTGCTGAAATTGTGCCTAGGGTGCCAGCACAGCAAACAAGCAAAATTTATGCAGTTTGGCTAGCTCCATGCTCTTGCTTCTGTTAGGCTGTGTGGGAAGAGCCCTCTGTGAGACCAGCACAGGAAAAAATCTCCATTGATGTGGGCAGTGGTGTTCTCTGTCTTCCCTATACTGCAGCTCCCAAAAGAGTGAAGCACTGTACCTGTGCTTCTCATACACAGAACTTTTCCCATAAAGCCCAGCAGGATCATTAAAGTGAATCTAAGAAGGATTGCATTCTTTTGCATCGTTTGCTTTTCACAGCTGATCCTGGATTTGGGGGACTGCAGGAGAGCCGGAATCTGTATAAAAGTGGGGTGGGGGGGAGGGGACACTGGTGCAGGATCTGTAGCTCTGCCCCCCTGCCTCTCCTCTTCCCCCTGAGGTTCTGCCCCCAATCCAGGCTGGAAACCGGATCCGGGCCATTAGGGTGACCATATTCCCTCCTCCCTTCCCATGTGGAGCTAGCCTAAGCCCTCCTCCCCTCCCCACCCCCCAGCACCAGGTGCAGAGCTGACCCGAGCCGCTTCCCCTCCCCACACGGAGCTGACCCAAGCCCCCCATCAACCTTCCACAGAGCTGGCCTGAGCTGTTCTCTCCGCCCCCCCCCCATGGGGCTGGCCCAAATCCCATCACTCACCCCCCTTAACCTCTTTTTGGCAAAACTGGGCATGTGTCTGTGCCCCCCAGGTGTGCCATCCAGGACAGGTGGAGGGTCCAGGGCTCCCCACAGCAGCCCAGGCTCCCTGGGCAGCTCTTGCCATGGCCCAGCTCCGGCCTCAGCCTGGCCAGTGGGTGGGATCTTGGGGAGGAACGGGAGGAGCAGGGGACTGGATCCTGTGATGAGGGCGGTGTGGGGCTCATGGGGGCCAAAATGTTCTTTGTGCCCAGGGCCTCAATAAATCTTAATCCGCCTCTGAGCTAGAGCAGTATTATGATTGGCATTTAAAAATATGTAAAATCAATATCCACTGTCCTTTATTTTCTTAGAGTGCACACAGGCTTAAGATAGCTTTTGCCATCCCATGATGCTCAGTTAAACTGTTAAGGCAACTATTTTTTCTATGCAAAACCACACAAAATTCCAAAAGATGTGCTCATTTCCATGCTCTTAAGTTCAGTGAGAGCAGGTTTTTTCCCTTGAGGACAAAAAGTAAAACAAAACTGAGTGAAGCTGGAAAATTTGTCCCTTTCACCAGCAGAAATCGGTCCAATAAAAGATATTACCTCACCTCCCTTGTCTCTTTCTCATCACTGATTGACTGATATAATAATTAGACTTTCTTTTCTTTTCTAGTAAAATTGTCCTAGTTTTCATCTGAGATGGTTCAAAGCCTTCAGTGCCTAGAAAGTGCAGGCAGCGTTAGAGAAAATTAATGTTGCTTTTAAGTATGCCTTGATTTTAAGAATATTATGATTCATGTAAACAAGGAACAAAATTAAAGTAAAATAGTTTTATACACATTTAAAAGTGGATTTGATTTGAGCTTGGATTATTATGGCAGATGATACTAGTTGGGGTCCAGTCAGTGGTGAATAGTACTGATTTAATTTGATTGATGGTGTCTGTCTTTGTGGGGGAGATAGCTTGTTGTGGGAGTCGGAACCTCAAATGATAAGTAATTGAATCAATTGATTTATAACACCATAATGTTGTATACAAAGGATATCAAGTAGGGTTCCCAACTTTCTAATTGCACAAAAATGAGCCCCTTTGTCGCTGGCTCTCCCCCACCCTCAGTCACTTTCTCATTTTCACTAGGCTGGGGCAGGGAGTTCTGATGTGGGAGGGGGTGTTGGCTCCAGGCTGGGGCCAGAAATGAGAGGTTCAGGGTGTGTGTGTGGGGGACTCCAGGCTGGGGCAGGGGGTTTGGGGTGCAGGAGTGGGCTCCAGGCTGGGGGGTGGATCTGAGGGGTTCAGAGTGTGGGTAGGGGCTCTCAGCTGAAGAAGGGGGTTGGGGTGCAAGGGTGAGTGTGGAATATGGGCTCCAGAAGGGAGTTTGGGTGCGGGAGGGGGCTCAGGGCTGTGGCAGGTATGCGGGAGGGGGTGCAGGCTCTGGGGTGGGAATGGGGATGTGGGGTTTGGGATTCAGGAGAGGGCTCAGGCCTGAGGCAGAGGGTTTGGGTATGGGAAGGGGTACGGAGTGTGGGAGAGGGGTCAGGGCTCAGGCAAAGGTGCAGGAGGGGGTGATGGCTCCTGCTGGAGATGCAGGGACTGGGGTTGGACTGGGGATGAAGGGTTTGGGGTGCAGGTGGGGGCTCAGGCCTGGGGCACGGGGTTGGGGTGTGGGAGGAGGTGCAGGCTCCGGGTGACACTTACCTCAGGGAGTTCCCTGGAAGCGGCAACATGTCCCTCCGACTCCTAGGCAGAGGCATGGCTAGGCAGCTCTGTGCGGTGCATGCTCACTGCCTCCGCCAGGGCCAGTGGGAGCTGCAGAACCGGCGCTTGGGGTGGGGGCAGCATGCGGAGCTCCGCTGGCAGTCCCTCTGCCTAGGAGCCAAGGAACATGTCGCTGCTTCCAGGGACCCATGCAGAGCCAGGTAGGGAGCCTGCCAGCCCTGCCAACTGGACTTCTAATGGCCCAGTCAGCAGTGCTGACCGAAGTCCCCAGGGTCCCTTTTCGACTGGGCGTTCCAGTTGAAAACTGGACACCTGACAACCCTAATATCAAGTTAGATCTTTCCTGAAAGCTAATGACACGCTGGTGATTGATTATCATTGTAAAATAAATATATTAACCCTATATGAGGAAATATGGATTCTTAATGATATTGTGCTTTAAAGTCTGTGACCAAAGACAGAAACAGGTTTTCTCTCAGAAAGGAGGGATGGCAGTTATGAAAACTAAGCAAGGTTGGACCAAAACCAATGGAAGCCCCATTTACATATGAATCAGCAAGAGGTATGGGAAGTTCACAGGAAGGGAAGATCAGCATGAGGTCATCCTGAGTCTGGAGACAAAGCAGTGAGTTTTGGAACATATAAGGAGAGAGAAGAAACCATATTGCCATCAATCCCTGGACAGACACAAGGGGACAGAGCTCTTGCAAACTGAGACAGATGGTCCTTCAAGCAAAAGGTTGAAGTCTTTGGGAACTGAGTATAAGTGAGAAACCTGCTTAGGCAAAGATCTTTCATCTAGGACAGTGTTTCTCGAACTTCATTGCACCACAACCCCTTTCTGACAACAAAAATTACTGCATGACCCTGGGCAGGGTGGGCTGGAGCCCCGTTGCCCTGGGCTGGAGGAAGGAGAGCAGAACCTGAGCCCTGAAGCCTTTGGGCTTCAGCTTCAGTCCCAGGCACTCGGGCTTGTGCTTGAGCCCAGACCCCAGCAAGTCTAACACCAGTCCTAGCAATCCCATTAAAATGTGGTCCTGACCCACTTTGGGTTTCCAACCCACAGTTTGAGAACCGCTGATCTAGGAAGACAAGGGAAACCAGCACCTTGTACTTCTGTGGAAGGTCCTGACTGACAGAAAGTCGGCCATGGCTGGAAAGAAAATGATGATTGGTGAGAAAACTACCATGAGCAAAATCGGTAGCCTGTTAGGTAAGGTCTTAGCTATTAGAAAGCATATTTTTACTTTTGTTTATTTGTAACCCATTCTACCTTCAGTTTCTTCTATTTGGTATCACTTAACCTATGTTCTTTTGTTAATAAACTTGTTTTACTTTTGATCTAAACCAGGATTTCTCAACCTGGAGGTCATGACCCCCAGGGGGGTCGCAGTATGGGTTAGGGAGGGGTTGGGCAAGTGCAGGGCTGGCATTAGGTGGTGGCAATCAGGGCAGTTGCCTGGGACACTGCAAAACTAAGTTGCATGCTTCAGCCATGGCGGTGGGTCTGAAGTGTGTAACTTAGCTTGTCGGGTCCCCTGTCGTGTGGGGCCCTGGGCAGTTGCCCTGTTTGGCCCCCCCTAATGCCAGCTCTTTTAGTAAGTGGGCCACAATTTTTAAGTCCAAAAGGAGTTGCAAGCACAAAAAGGTTGAGAAACACTGATCTAAACCAACTCCAGTGCTGTATTTGAATTGAAGTAATTAACTCTAATTAAAGTAATAAGCTGTACTTTTGTCTCTTTAAGGGAGCAACAAATCTTCTTATTTCTCTGAGTGTTCCAGGAAAAGGATGGACACTTCAGAGCAGAAGGTTTTGGGGAAGTTCAGGACTGAGTGTGTGTTGGGTGTCACTCTGCAAGTAGTAACTAAGGCTGGTGGAGACCAGTGTGGAGCTGTTCCATTGTAGGCACGCTACTGGGATCAGAGCACTGAACCAGGACTGCACAGCACACACATGCTCAGGGAACTACATGCTTGTCTACTGTCTGCTGGTGTCTGGGCTGTGAGCCATCGCAGCAGAGCATTTAAGGCATCAGAGTTACAGGGCAGGGGGTGAGAAACTTCTCTCTGGTCCGAATTGCGTTGCCAAAATGTTACAAGTAAGTTATAAGAAGGAAAGGGACAGCAAAATGTTCGGTTAGGAGTTTAAACACAATCCTTTAGGCACTGTGCAGTGGTGCTCCATAATTGTTTCCTTCTATTATGTAGTTGTCCTTATCTGCATCGAACAACAGGGGATACAGAAAGAAAATATCATCTCAGATATTACAAGACTGGAACATGTATTCATGAAACAGATGCTCGGGGCCACTGTGTGAAGAATGGACTCCACTGTGCCTTTGCTCATGGGCCTCATGACCTTAGACCACCAGTATATGATATAAGGTATCCTTTTATTTTTAACTTTCAGTCCTCATTATCAGGAGACCATTGTCCTATCACATTCCAGTCTGTAGACATTAAACTTTTCTGTCTCCAAATACAATTAACTTTTACAATCAAATGTATAATTAACTTTCTGACATTATTACTTTAAATGTAAAAACCTATATTAAATCATTATTAAGATTGCAAATGTAAAATAATGGGAAATTAAAATATTAACATTTTTAGAGCAACAGTAACGTATCCATGTATGAAGGATCCTGCATGTAACGCACTTAAGAGTGCACAAGGCTGGATATTTTACCTTTTTGCCTTGATGCTGTGTAGATCTGCTTGTGCTGCTTAAATTCACAAAAATGGTCATTTTGATGCTATCTTTCAGCTCCTCATTTTGTGTTTGTGATATTTTGCCTCCTTTGTACATGGTTTCTTTGGGATTTTTGATTTTTTTTGTTGTCCCTTTTCCTCTCCCTCAATAAGTCAGATGTCAGTGGTCTCTGTTGCTGCCTTTTAAAGGTGAGATTAGGTGGCAGCCAAAGGGTGATGCTTTGTGATTCAGGATAATAAGGAAGATGAGCATTATTTGTGACTGTGAACCAGCTTTTGAAATAGTAGGGGATGAGAGGAAGGGGATAATGCACTGGCTTAGGATAAACAGTGGGATTCTTATAGGAAGTGATGATTGCCAGCCAAGCCTTCTGAGCTTTGTAGGGATGGAGCTCCGCTCCTACAGGATTTAAGAGACTTTAATAGCAACTGCTACCTTCTGCAATCCATCCCTTGTGTTATTCCTTGTTCCCTGCCTACAGTTTCAGGCTCACTCTTCTGTTGCTGAATTGTTCCCAGAATTACTTCTGTAACATTAAAGCTTATTGAATAATTTCATAGTCATTTAACATGAGCTTTAATTCCCACCTTACCACAGAATTCCTTGCATCTCTGCATGATCACATACTGTTTTTTCCATAGGATTCCTGCGTTGTTCAGTGTGCAGGATAGATGGCACTTTGAGTGAGATAGCAATTCAGTATTTTTTTTTTTACCCTCCTTATTCACCATGTGGTACTATGCCTTATTTTCTGCATACCAAACCTCATCTTGAGTACAGTATATTCCATTTCTTTGTGATGTTTTATATTGTGATCATCCCTGTGGTACCTGTGTCTCACAGACATTAAAGAATTTACTTCACAAAACCTCTGTAGTGTGTGTAGAGAAGCATTATTATTCTAGTTTTATGGATGGAGAACTGAAGCACAGAAATATTTAAACCAAAATTCACAAAAGTGTCTGCTAAATGCTTCATTCATTGGATTTCCAACTTGAGATGCTCTATGGTTTGATACTGAGCACCAGCATCTTCCACCAGCTTCAGCTGGAGTTACGAATGCTCAGCGCTTCTTAAACTCAGGCTTTAGGTATCTCAAATTATGCACCTGAGAAAATGGAGAACATACAACTTGTTGGCCACCTTTTGGTTTAAGTGACTCCCAACGTCATATAGGAAATCTGTGGCTAAATTGGTTCACTGTATTAACTACAAGAGCCTTCTTTGTTTTTCTGTAGGCCCCTGCTTTGTTCCTGTCACATCTTCTCTTGTCTTCTGCAGATGAAGTAGAGTTCTTATAGACAATCGTCTCATTAACCATAGTGCTGTCTCATTCATAGTCCATCCTGTGCGCTGAATGAGGCAGGCGTCCTGTTGAAAACATAGTATGTGATATGTAATTAAATAAGGATGGTCACAATTCATTTGCACAAAGAGGCCAAATAATGGAACCTCCCCTGCAAAGAACATAACCTTATATATGCTTGTATTGTGGAGGAGCTGAGTGATGGCAGGGGTGAGTTGTGGAGGTCAAGAAATGGGAGGAGATAGGATTACTAGGTTGAATTACGTTTACTAGATAGCAACTGTGAAAAAACTGGATGGGGGTGGGGGGTAATAGGCGCCTATACAAGAAAATGTCCCAAAAAATGGGACTGTCCCTTTAAAAACGGGATATCTGGTCACCCTACGTTGAATGGAAGGTGTAGAGGATGAAAGCAAGGAAGCAGTCTGCCTTTGTGACAGAGGAAGGTGTGTGTGAGCAGGTAATGGAGGAAGGGAGAGGTAAGGGAGAAAGGGTAGAGGTCACATCAAGTTCATGGGATTTTTTTTATTGAAGAAGTTGGCAACATCTTGGCAGGAGGGGAGAGGATTTTTAGAGGAAGAGAAAAATGGTAAATAGGCAGCTGGTATTGTAGCGTGGAAATAATTGAGAGTGGAGGAATAATGTGGCTGCTTATTCAGAAAGAAGGGAAAGGTAAATAAAAATGAATTTGGCATGGGACTTCAACAATAGACTCTTATGAGTGTAGAAACAGGAGCAGAGAAAGTGTGTGTGTGTGTGTGTGTGTGTGTGTGTACGTACGTACGTACGTACAAGGGGGGAACCAGAGGTAGGGGTTGGCAGGGTGAACCTTGCAGTGTGAGAGAGGGGAAAAGGAGTCAAAGGTGATGGTGAATGCAGGAGGGAGTTAATGATCATATCAGTGGAGGAGAAGGAAAAAGAGGATAGGGAGGAGTGGGCTGAGAACAAAATTCCTTAATATTGATGGATTGGAAGTTGTACAAGGACCAGGTGTGAGGGGATAGATGGTAAGTTGATGACAGCTATATGGAAAGGGAGAGGAGAAAAGAATTGGGTGGAGTGTTGTTCAAAAAAAGGAATGTGTATGTGAATGGGGATGAGTTGGAAGTGGGAGGAATGAGAGAGAAAAAGCCTGCCACTCCAGTATGTTCCTTTGGTCTGATTCAGGATGGGGAATGTGAGAAAGGGAAAGACCACTGTAAGAGGAGAGCAGCTATAAAGGCGTGTCACAGAGCAAGATTCAGGTCTCAGGGAGAGCCAGGATCAGAAAATGATGGCATCGTGGGAGCTGCTATCTCTTTGGAGATGGAACGGGCATTTTGGAGGGTGGAGGGAAATGGGGATAATGTGAGATTTTGAAGAGGAAAAACTTGGGATGAGGTGATGATTGGGAAGGGTGTAGGGGTAGGAGAGCGGGTATGTGGTTAGGAGCCAGGTTGGGGGTGGAGTAGCTGGAGGCAATGAGGGGAAGTCAGGAGAGTGTGTAGGATATGGATTTATGGGGTTGTATAAGGAGTTGGGAGATGAATGTACTTTGAAAGACTCATTGGCCAAATTGCTCTTCTGCTCTGGTGAAATTTTCTGCCTCTTCCTCAGTGGGGATAGTGGTAATGTGGAAGTGCCTAGAGGCAACCATCAGGGCCCCATTTTGCTAGGCTGTAACGTGTAATATGAAAGAGAGTCCCTGCCCTGAAGAGTTGACAATCTCAGCATATGAGAAGCGACAAAGGGTGGATACAATGACAAATGGGGTAGGGAGAGACAAGGTAGTGTTGAAATTATCATATTTAGAGCAATAAGCAGTTGCCTAGCATGCTAGCTGTCCAGCTGTTGTTGGGTGTTTTGTAGACATCACTTCTGAAAAGATTTTCAGGAGGATAATGTGGTGACTTTATGGATTTTTATGTGACACTTTTCCCATACATAAGATGTGGAATGGGAGAAAGCACCAGAGATGCTTGAGGGCAAATTGTACTAATGGGTGTAAAAGCTGGCATAGCTGATAAAATGGAGGGGTGAGTGGCAGAGTGGATAAAAATTTGATTTTTTTTTTTTTGTAAATCTTATTTTTTATTTTCTATTTTAAATAAAATACAGGTTTATTTAAAACATCCTATTTAAAATTAAGTTTGAAATTGACAATTTATGTTAAGGCCTAACTTTATTATAATCTATTAAGATCACGTAAATAGAAAAAATGTTAAGCAGTACAGTAACTCCTCACTTAGCGTTGTAGTTATGTTCCTGAAAATGGCTACTTTAAGCGAAATGATGTTAAGCGAATCCAATTTCCCCATAAGAATTCGTGTAAATAGGGGGGTTAGGTTCCAGGGAAGGCAGAGGGTGGGATATTTCCCAGGGAGTGCCTTACTGCTAAATGATGAACTACAACTTGGCTGAGCCCTCAAGGGTTAACACATTGTTGTTAATGTAGCCTCACACTAGCTTCAACGGGCTGCTCTTTCTGCAAGCAGTGGACAAAGGAGGCGGCAAACAACATTATAAGGGAGAATTGTGCAACTTTAAACGAGCATGTTCTCTAATTGATCAGCAACGAAACAGCATTAACCGGGATGACTTTAAGTGAGGAGTTACTGTACATGTTTGCTGCCAAGTTTTAAAGAAAGTCAAACCACTGAACTGGTGAAAGTCACTGGCTAAGTACATAGAACCAGTGTTTGTTGAAGTGCTAAATCAGCTTTTGACAGCAGTTACCGCGAGAATGTTTTCTTCATTTCAGTTTATTCAGCTAGTTCATTCAAAGTTAAGAAACCAAGTGGGAGTTGAAAAAGCAGGAAAGCTTGTTTTTCTCTTCTAATCTCTGAATAAAAACTAGGTGTAAGAGGATGAGATCTATTAGTTCTAAAATCTTGAAGGACATAGTAACCAGAAACAATGAGCTCCATTTACAACTACATATAATTCTCTTTGTTTAATAATCAATTAGTTTTAAATACAAAACATACTTCAATACATTTTGATAATCTTTTCCTCTTATATATCCAGCATATTTAGGATAGTTTAATTTAATTTTTTTAAACTGCTCTGATTTTTCATTTTGAATTGAATTTGACTTTCCTTCCAAATAGAGCTTGACACAAATCACAAGTGCAAAATTTAATCACTTAGTAAATAAGAAATGCATCAGTCTCCATTTTCTAACATAATGAAAAATACAAAAATTAAGAATCTGGAAAAATGTAAATTAAGAACATACGAACAGCCACACTGGGTCAGACCAAAGATCCATCTAGCCGAGTATCCTGTCTTCCGACAGTGGACAATGCCAGGTTCCCCAGAGGGAATGAACAGAACAGGTAATCATCAAGTGATTAAACAATATAATTGCTTAAATGTCTATAGATATAGTATATTCTCCTGGTTAGCAAAAATAAGTATCAAATTTGGTGTAAAGGCTATATTTAGTTGCAAATCAACATGTTTTAAATATCTCCAACCAGTGAGAATCAGCCTTTCTTTTAGAAAATAACTAAAAAGTACCAAAGAAATTTAAACTTGTAGCTCACGAAAGCTTATGCTCAAATAAATTTGTTAGTCTCTAAGATGCCACAAGTACTCCTTTTGCGAATACAGACTAACATGGCTGCTACTCTGAAACCCGTCCTAGTGAGTGGATGGTAATATATTAGAGTTTATAGATAGGGCATATCTAAGCTGTAAAGAGCCTTTAAAAATAAAGACAAGAAGCTTGTTTCTGGGATGGAGGACGGAGCTAGTGGATGGATGCAAAGAGAAGGATGATGTAATCAGTGCAATAAGAAAAGATGATGATCTTCTACCAGCAGTGTATTTAATACACCTGCTGGGGACAGGATTGAGTTTATCAAGGCCAGAAACAGGAAGCTGAAATGGTTAAGATGTGAGATGATTTTTGTCTGTGTGGACTGAGAGGAAAGATCTGATCTTATGGACATTGTGTAGGAAGAAACAGCAAGAATTAGAAATGGAGGCGTGGGTCTAAAGAGCGGATAGAATCAAAGATAACACCTAGATCATAGTGGTAGCCATGTTAGTCTGTGTCAGCAAAAACAACGAGGAGTCCTTGTGGCACCTTAGAGATTAACAAAGTTATTTGAGCATAAGCTTTTGTGGGCTAAAACCCACTTCATCAGATACATGGAGTGAAAAATACAGTAAGCAGTATTTCTATTATAGCACATGAAAAGATAGGAGTTGCCTTACCAAGTTGGAAAAAAGAAAAGGAGTACTTGTGGCACCTTAGAGACTAACTTACCAAGTTGGGGATCAGTGCTAACAAGGCCAATTCAGCTAAGGTGGAAGTGACCTATTCTCAACAGTTGAAAAGAAGGGGTGAATCTCAACGGAGGGAAAATTACTTTTTGTAGTGACCCATCCACTGCCAGTTTTTATTCAGGTCTAATTTGATGGTGTCCAGTTTGCAAATTAATTCCAGTTCTGCAGTTTCTTGTTGAAGTCTGTTTTTGAAGTTTTTTGTTGAAGATTTGCCACTTCTAAGTCTGATGTTGAGTGTCCAGGGAGGTTGAAGTGCTCTCCTACTGGTTTTTGAATGTTACAATTCTTGATGTTCTGATTTTTGTTCCATTTATTCTTTTGCGTAGAGACTGTCCGATTTGGCCAATGTACATGGCAGAGGGGCATTGCTGGCACATGATGGCATATATCACATTGGTAGACATGCAGGTGAATGAGCCCATGGTGGTGTGGCTGATGTGGTTAGGTCCTATGATGGTGTCCCTTGAATAGATATGCGGACAGAGTAGGCAACGGGGTTTGTTGCAGGGATTGGTTCCTGGGTTAGTGTTTTTGTTGTATAGTGTGTAGTTGCTGGTGAATATTTGCTTCAGATTGGGGGGCTGTCTGTAAGCAAGGACTGGCCTGTCTCCCAAGGTCTGTGAGAGTGAGGGATCGTCCTTCAGGATAGGTTGTAGATCCTTGATGATGCTCTGGAGAGGTTTTAGTTAGGGGCTGTAGGTGACGGCTAGTGGCATTCTGTTCCTTTCTTTGTTAGGCCTGTCCTGTAGTAGGCAACTTCTGGGTACCCTTCTGGCTCTGTCAGTCTATTTCTTCACTTCACCAGGTGGGTATTGTAGTTTTAAGAATGCTTGATAGAGATCCTGTAGGTCTGAGGGATTGGAGCAAATGCGGTTATATCGTAGAGCTTGGCTGTAGACACTGGATCGTGTGATGTGGTCTGGATGAAAGCCACTTCCACCTTAATTGAATTGGCCTCATTAGCACTGACCCCCCACCCCACACTTGGTAAGGCAACTCCCATCTTTTCATGTGCTGTAATATATATACTGCTTACTGTGTTTTTCACTCCATGCATCTGATGAAGTGTGTTTTAGCCAATTAAAGCTTATGCCCAAATAAATTTGTTAGTCTCTAAGGTGCCACAAGGACCCCTCATTGTTTTTACCTAGATCATAGACCTGAATCACTGGAAAATGGTGACTGAGATATGGAAGGGTGCAGCAACACCAAACTCCAGATTTTTTTAAAGGTATTTAGGCATTGCTGCTCTCAGCAGTGCAATGCCTAACAAATTTTGGAGCCTACATTTCACTTTCAGAAGGGAATTAGGCACTTACAAGCCAAAATCCTATTGTCAGTTAATGGGATTTAGGCCCGAGTGCCGAAATTACCGTATATACTCGATCATAAGCCAGTTCGTTTATAAGCCGACCCCCCTCACAATGGATAAGTAAAAATGGTAAAAACTGTATGACCCTTTCATAAGCTGACCCTATATTTCAGGGGTTGGCAAACTTTGGCTCCCGGCCTGTCAGGGTAAGCTGCTGGCGGGTCGGGACGTTTTGTTTACCTGGAGCGTTCGCAGGCATAGAGCCCCTCAGCTCCCAGTGGCTGCGGTTTGCCATTCCCAGCCAATGAGAGCTGCGGGAAGTTAGTCTGGGAATGGCAAAGCACGGCCACAGGGACCTGAGGGGCTCCATGCCTGCAGACGCTCCAGGTAAACAAAATGACAATGTATTAGATATTCAATTCAATTATTTCATAGAGTTTAAAATTTTGGTGTCGACCCATCTATAAGCCGACCCCTACTCTTTGATGTGTCACTTTTTTACCAAAAATATTCAGTTTATGAACAAGTATATACGGTACTTTTGAAAGTGAAGTGTAGTCTCATAAATTAGGCATTGCAATGCTGAGCACAGCAATGCCTTAATACCTGTAAAAATCTAGGCCCAAGTGCTTTCAGTTTTGCTCCAGAGCAGGGCAGAGTTCTGGCTTCATTAAACGTGGCTTCCTACTGAACTGGAGTAAATATGAACTTAGTGTCCTCTATTAACCGTGATTTCCCAAAGGTGATCAGAAAATCATACAATACATGTCCCGAATGTTGCCAGGAATTTGGATCTCAGATAGTTTTGGTTTTCTGAACTCAAGGATCTGGCAGCAAAGCCACTTGTGCCTCTTCCAGATTTTCTGTCTCAATATCAGGATCAGATACTTTACCCAGGTCCAAAGTCTCTGCATTTGTTGGCATAGGTCATCTGATTGTGGAGACCAGCCTTTCTCAGGAGTGCCTGGGAGATGATTTTGCAGAGTTGGAAAATGTTGTCTAGAATATCCTGTGCAGCCAGAGAGAGAAGATTTTTTTTCATGATAAGCACATAGAAACATGAAACCTGTCTCATCGTCAGTCCCAGACCTCTGAGGACACATAGTGAGAGTCCAGACTTCTTGAGACACAATAAGTTCCCTTCAAATTAATTTTTCAGTGATGGCAGCATATCATGTTCCAAGGTGTGGGTGTACCAGGGATTTATATAGAGGCAATATGATATTTTCTGTCTTATCTGTCCTTTTCCTAATGATTCCCAACATTCTGTTAGGTTTTTTTGATTGCTGCTGCATATTAAGTGAATGTTTTCAGAGAACTATCCAGAATGACTCTCAAGATCTCTTGAGTGGTAACAGCTAATTTAGACCCCCATCATTTTATATGTATAGTTGGGATTATGTTTTCCAATGTGCATTACTTTGCATTTATTGACATTGAATTTCATCTGCCATTTTGTTGCCCAGTCACCCAGTTTTAAGAGATCCCTTTGTAACTCTTCGCACTCTGCTTTGCACTTAACTGTCTTGAGTAGTTTTGTATGATCTGTAAATTTTGCCACCTTACTGTTTACCCCCTTTTTCCAGATAATTTATGAACATGTTGAATGGTACATGTTGGTACATGTTGAATGAACATGTTGAATCCCAGTACAGACCCATGGGGGACACCAATATTTACCTCTCTCCATTATGAAAACTGACCATTTTTTCCTATCCTTTGTTTCCTATCTTTTAACTTGTGTTTGTATGCCCTATAGTCAAGAATGTTTCTAAGTGGCCTTATCTAATATTTTTCCAACTGTGCATGAACTGGTATATTTGTAGGATCTTAACTTTGTTCTAATGAAGCTCTCATAGTCTCCAAATGAGACTCTGGGAGAGAATTACTTCTGTGGTTTGTCCAGTGCTCATGGGCCTTGTGATGATAACATTAGCCAAAAGAGTCGGCAAGTTCCAGGCTTTAATTGTTGCATTTGAAGAGGTGCGGTTTTTTACCCATGAAATCTTATGCCCAAATAAATCTGTTAGTCTTTAAGGTGCCACCGGACTCCTCATTGTTTTTGTGGATACAGACTAACACGGCTACTCCTCTGATATTTGTTACACAGTCTTTGATTATTTTTATTATTTGTTACAAAAGCACCTAGAGTCTCTGATCAAGATTGGGGCATTATTGTGCTATAAACTGTACCCACAGTGATGACAAAGTTCAAACCCTGAAGATTTACTAGTATAAACAGAGGAGACACAAAGTGAAGAAGATGAGGACGACATCTTCAGCCCAAATTAATTCTTAAAATGGCCTTTGATTTTCATCTGAATCACATCTTCAGTTTACTTCTCTTCTTCCTCAAACTCTTTTTACTGTAAAGGAAGGTCAATTTAAATATAATAGATGCTATGAAGGACCTTGGCTATGGCCTGAAAAGAACAAAATTATTCCATAAATATACTAGATTATCTGTAGTTTATAGCAATAGTTAGGAGCCAAACTGTATCCACAACACCTTTCAAAGCAGATCAAACCTCTATAGAAACATGCCGTGAGATTAAGTCCCTGAAGATGTCAGAGTGCATGTATTAGATCCAAGATGGCCTTGAAGGCATTGCTTTGGAATGTGACAGTTGTAGAAATATATAGAGCTGCCAGTTCCTACCTTTATGCAGGATTATCTCTTGACCTTGCCTCAATATCTAATGTTCAGTTCGCAATCTATGCAGTGAGTCATTTCTACCTCTCCAGAGGTTTGTTATTGCTCTCAACCAAGATGAATCTCTCAAACTTGCTAATGCATTGTTCTTGGATGAATTAGCAGATGTGTTGTAAGCAAAACATGAGAAGTAATTCTTCTACTCTATTCAGCAATAGTAAGGCCTCATCTGGAGTACTGTGTCCAGTTCTGGGCAGCACATCAGAAAAGATGTGGACAAATTGGAGAAGGGCCAGAGGAGAGCTACAAAAACAATTAAAGGTCTAGAAAATGTGATATATGAGGTAAGATTGAAAAAATTGGGGTTAGTCTGGAGAAGAGAAGACTTAGGAAGGATGTAAGTCTTCAAGTACATAAAAGGTTACAAAGAGAACAGTGATAAATTGTTCTCCTTAGTCACTGAGGACAAGAAGTAATGGGCTTAAATTGCAGCAAGGAAGATTTGGGTTAGACATTATGAAAAACTTCCTAACTATAAAGGTGGTTATGCACTGGAACAAATTACCTAGGGAGGTTGTGGAATCTCCATCACTGGAAGTTTTTAAGAACCGATTAGACAAACACCTGTCAGGGCTGGCCTAGATAAATTTAGCCCTGCCTCAGTGCAGGGTACTGGACTAGATGACCTATTGAGGTCCCTTCCAGTCTTACATTTCTGTGATCTATAATGATGATACTTGAAGTAGAAAATAGTTAGTTACTTGTAGCTGGAGTCACTTAAGATTCACATGGGTAGAACTGAGAATATGTGGGATGACATTTCCTCCTGATATGACCCTGCCTGGGATATTCCATTGCTCTAGAAGAAATATGTGCTGTGCCTTAATGGTAGGGGTTTCTACAGTGGTCTGGGCTTGATAGAATGTGACTGCACCTTCCATGAGAGTGGAGATGCTTACTGATAATATGCATACTAAATACCATTAACTTGGGTTTGAATAGAGACTGTGAGTGGCTGGATCATTACACATATTGAATCTATTTCCCCATGTTAAGTATCCTAACACCTTCTTATCAACTGTCTAAATGGGCCATCTTGATTATCACTACAAAAGTTTTTATTCTCCTGCTGATAATAGCTCATTTTAATTAATTAGACTCTTACAGTTGATACGGCTACTTCCACCTTTTCATGTTCTCTGTATGTGTATATATATCTTCTGACTCTATGTTCCATTCTATGTATCAGATGAAGTGGGCTGTAGCCCACGAAAGCTTATACTCAAATAAATTTGTTAGTCTCTAAGGTGCCACAAGTACTCCTGTTCTAGTTACGGGTGAGTAACTTTTCTTCCTTCCTTATTGTTGTGTATACCCTTCAAATCCAGTATGTGAAAATGTTGTTAAATGCCCTTTTAAATAGGCATTCAGTCACATAACATCTGTGTTTACATTTTAAGTGCTGCTCCTTCTGATTTAGTAATTTTTATTGCTCCCCCGAGGAATTCCTTCCAAATATATTGTAGAGAACAATAAACATAATTCTTTTTGGTGAGGTACCCAGAAATAAAAATTGTAAGTCTGTAAGCACTTTAGAACAGGGCTTTTTTTGTACTTGTACAGTTGGGACCCTGACCCATGATTGGGTGCCCATATTCACTACCAGAGTACAAATAGTAATAGGTAGGGTGTCATAGAAATGGTAGAGAAAGGGATTATATTTTTTCCTGTCCAAGATATGATGTGTCGATATAAGGGCCACAAAGCATTGTAGCTTTTAACTGCAGTATCCCATCAGAAAGTAGTATCAGCTTTGCCATTCATTATCACTGTAGCTTTCCAAATTTCTGCCATTGAAAATCTTTGTTTTGCCACATTGTATTAGCTTATTTTTGTCTAAAATCATCTTATTTATGCTGTATTTGTATTTCTGCCATATTTTTAACCTGCTTAGTTCCTCTTGGATTATTGCTCTTTCTTGGATACATGCAACATTGTCCAATATAATGTCATTTGTACATTTCTTTAGTGTGCTCTTGACAGTCCTCTTTATCAGTTTAAGATGTTAAATGCAACTGTACCTCACACCAGTTATTACGGCTTCCTGCCTTGTGCCTATCCCTTTGTTAACGTATATAATTATCCTTTGTTGTGATGCTTTCACCAGTATCAATCCATGTAACAATGCCAAGGCAAGACAATTTGAGTTTTTCAAATAAGGCTTTGTGAGGCATGGCATAAAATCCGGGCTAACAAAGTCAGTGGCAAAACTCCTATTAACTTCAATAAAGCCAGGATTTCATCCACAATCGGGATATTTAATGAAGATACACAGTATGGTAAAATTATCTTCTGTTTTCCATTTCAGGGAACTTCAGGCACAGGAAGCCTTACAGAATGGGCAGCTAGGAGGTGGAGAAAACATCCCTGACCTACAACCAGGAATTCTAGCTAGCCAAGCAATGATTGAAAAAATTCTTAGTGAGGAACCAAGATGGCTGGGTAATGTTCTATATTTTGTCTTCTCATCACTGTTTCTATATCTATCTAGACCTATTTTGACTTTTATTGGAGAGACTTCAAAAGTTATGTTGAATAAAGGAGTGATTGTGTGTGTTGTGACAGAGTTCCTCCTCTGCCTTGGTGGGTCCTGCACTTATTGGCGGATTTTCTCGCCTCAGAGGTTCACGGCAGCCCTCAGTTTGGCCACTTTCATGGCTCAAATCTGCCGTTCACTAAGTTAACCTCATCAATGGCCAGCATGGGGAAAGGGAGGAGAACAATCCCCGCAGTCTCTGCTGATCCACCTATTGGATTGGGGAACAGGCCAGAGACCTTCCCCTCTGGTGGAACCCACAGTCCAGTTCAACTCCTCCGGTATCAAGTAGGGAGTTGGAGGGATGGGGGGACCCCGGGCCCGCCCTCTACTCCGGGTGCCAGCCCAGGTCCCTGTGGATTGCAACTGTCTACATTGGCTCCTGTAACAGCTGCATGACAGCTGCAACTCCCTGGGCTACTTCCCCATGGCCTCCTCCCAACACCTTCTTTATTCTCACCACAGGACCTTCCTCCTGATGTCTGATAATGCTTGTACTTCTCAGTCTACAAGTAGTATGCCTTCTCACTCTCAGCTCCTCGCACGCACCACAAACTGAAGAGAGCTCCTTTTTAAACCCAGGTGCCCTGATTAACCTGCCTTAATTGATTCTAGCAGCTTCTTGATTGGCTGCAGGTGTTCTAATCAGCCAGTCCGCCTTAATTGTTTCCAGAAAGTTCCTGATTGTTCTGGAACCTTCCCTGTTACGTTACCCAGGGAAAAGGGACCTACTTAACCTGGGGCTAATATATCTGCCTTTTATCACTCTCCTGTAGCCATCTGACCCGACCCTGTCACAGTGTGTGTACACACACACACACACAAAATAGTATGGGTGTTTGGAAAAAAAAATCATGTAGTCAAGCCCATTTATATTCAAATAGCATATTGGAAATTCCTGTCTATTGAAAGTATTTCTTTTGTACCAAACCTTTTTTCATTCACTCATTACAAATGTGGCTGTTTTGAGGCAATTGATACATGTTTTTCTGATTTAAAGTCGGTAAGAAAACTATCTTATGCCAAGTTTCAGAGTAGCAGCCGTGTTAGTCTGTATTCGCAAAAAGAAAAGCAGTACTTGTGGCACCTTAGAGACTAACAAATTTATTAGAGCATAAGCTTTCGTGAGCTACAGCTCACTTCATCAGATGCATTCCACCAAATGCATCCAATGAAGTGAGCTGTAGCTCACGAAAGCTTATGCTCTAATAAATTTGTTAGTCTCTAAGGTGCCACAAGTACTGCTTTTCTTTTTATCTTATGCCAAATGATACTGATGTCACTTGAATCTTTTTTTGATTTTTATTTTTAGTCAACTTTTAAAGGATATTTCTTTTGCTTAACTTGATTAAAAAGAACCAGAAAACAAAGACATGTTACTTGTTTTAGGCTTTGAGTGAGTTCTTTAAAATCTAATATTGCTGTAAATTTATTAATTTGACAGGTCACTTAAAATAAGCCCAATTGCTCTAGTTTTCTTTAAACTTTTAGTCTGGTTGTGATTTTCGGTATTTGGTGTCATTTATTACATAGCCATGAATTTTTTAAATCAGCAGAACATTAGTGGTTGTACCCAAATGCTACTTTGGAACAGATGGAACACAAACTGGTGCAGTACCTCTAGTCTTCAAGAGTAAAGTTTTTTTTATTTCTTTGTTTTAGGTAGATTTGTATTATTTACAGTATGCAAAGGGAAGACAATTATACAAGAAAGACAGATGAGGGGAGTAGTGAGTACCTAAAGAATTCTATAAAATTGGACAAGAACAAGATTCTGAGTGGAGAGGACCACACAGTTGAATCTATAAGAAATATGAATCCTAAGCTATAAGAATGTAACTATATTAGTAGAGCTTTACTATAAGCCTCTGTATCAAGAAAAGGAAATTGAGCACACTATGTTCAGAGAGATCACAGGCAGCAAAATCTAACAAAATAAGTGGAGAGAGAAGGAGGAGGTCCAGGGATTAGGGTGCTATCATGGGATTTTCTAGACCTGGATTCTGTTCACTGCTCCACCCACAGACTCCCAGAGACACCTTTGGCAAGTCACTTAGTCTCTCTGTATTTCAGTTCCCCATCTGTAAAATGAAGATAACAGAACTCCCCTTAGGCGTGTTGTGATGGTGAATACATTGACTGTGAAGTGCTCAGATACTATAACATTGGGGCCAAATAACAAGTTAGAATAGAATAGACTTGAACTACCTGCATATAAACAGATGAAATGGCAAAATGGGACAAAGCTGAGAGAAAAAATTTCTCAGTACTCTGATTGTTTTTGGAATAGATTGTGTCAGAGCATGCAAGAGGAGTGGCTGTTTTCAAATAAGTAACATTCAGGAGTTGATTCAAAAAATAACAATACTACTAAAGTAATGCTAACCACAACATAATTTTCAAGATTTCTGTAGGGAGTAATGTACGAAAAAGTGGCTTAGTGACATTAAACTTTGGAAAGGGAGATCTCAATACAATGAGGTGGTTAGTCAAAAAGTCCCTAAAGTCAAATGTAAAGCAAAATGGCATGATTGCCACTTAAAACAAAATAATAATAGTCTCAGAAGGCATGCCCATTGGACAAAAGGGGAGCCAGGAAGACAAGGTGTAAACCACTGTAGCAGAGTAGCAAGGTTCGAGAAGCCAAATATAATACTTCAAAATTTGAAAACCGAATCCTAGTGAAATCAGTAAACAGGAGTATAAATTACAGTAAGTGATAACATAAGAGGAAATTAGAAGGGCTAAAATGGATTTTGAAGAACAAATAGGCAAGTGTCTAGAACAAACAAGGGATTATTTTAAGTATATCAGAAGCATGAACCTGCAAAATAACTAGTTAGTCTCCTGGATCACCAGGGACTAAAAGGAGCAATTAAGGAAGATAAGGATGTTGCTTAGAGGCTAAATGACTTCTTTGGATCAGTCTTCACTGCAGAGAATTGTGGGGCCTGTACATTTATATGATTAACAAGAATATCCAGAGTTGTTGTTAGTTGTTGCTAGCAGTGTTTCAAAGGGATATTAAACCTCATGCTTCAGGGTTTAAACTAAACTAATCTCTAACTCTTAGAGTTTTGATGAAACCTAATGGGGACAGATTATCCCATACCCTGTCTGCTGCAGGGGTTTCTTCACCTTCCTGTGAAGCTTCCAGTGCCAGCCACTGTCGGAGAGAGAATACTGGACTAGATTAACAGATTTTAAGCCCAGAAGGTACCATTGATTGTCTAGCCTGATCACTGAATAATACCAGGCCAAAGAACTTCACCTAGTAATTTCTGCATCAAGCCTGTAATATCTAGCTGAACTATAGATATCTTTTAGTCCTGGTCTCATGGGGGGGGGGTCGACCTAAGATACGCAACTTCAGCTACGCAAATAGCATAGCTGAAATTGGTGTATCTTGGGTCGACTTACCTGGCCATGAGGATGGTGGCGAGTTGACCACTGCTGGTTCCCCATCAACTCCACTTCCGCCTCTCGCGAGCTGGAGTTCTGGAGTTGACAAGACGTGATAAATCGATCCCCGATAGATCGATCAATACCTGCTGATCCAGCGGGTAGCAAAGACCTGCCCTTAGAAAGATATCTAGTCTCGATTTAAAGTCTTCAAGTGATGGAGAATCTACCACATCAGTTGGTAAGTTGTTGCAATGCTTAATTACACTCACTGTTAAAAAATTTGAGCATTATTTCTAGTTCGAATTTGGTTAGCTTCAGCTTCCATTAGCTGGATCATGGTTTGCCTTTTTACAGTATATTAAAGAGCTGTCTACTGTCAAAAATGTATATTCATAAATACTAGTTATGAAGTGCAGAAAATTTATAAAGGAAACTGAAAGCTACAGGGGAAAAACATGGCTATCAGAGCTAAGGACAGTAAGAACACAAATATAATATGAACAAAAGGAATCTTAACAATGATATACGCCCATTACTAGATGGAAATAGGAGAATTGTTAATAATGTTGCAGATAAGCCAAAAGTGTCTAAATGTTTTTGTTGTGTATTTGGAAAGAGCTAAAATGAGGTATGATACCACATGAGGATGATGAACTACTTTCCACAGCCTCTACTAAGGGAAAACGTTTTAAAATCAGCAGATCACAATAACAGGAACCCAAGAGTCACAATTTAGGAACAAGGAATGCATGCCATACCTACAGAATAGGGGATTGTATCCTGGAAAGCAGGATTCCAAAAAGGATTTAGGGGTCCGAGTGGACAAACAGTTGAACTTGAGCTCCTAGTATGATGCTGTGAATAAAATGGCTAATGTTTGGGTATATAATAAACAGGGAAGTAGGAGGAGGGAGATGATTTTTACCTCTCTGTACAGCATTAGTGAGACAGGAATTGGAATACTGTGTCATGTTCTGGTATCCACATTCTGAAAAGGTATTGAAAAATTGTAGAAAGTGCAGAGAATAGCCACAAAAATGATTCAGTGATTGGAAAAATGCCTTAGTGAGAGACTGAAGGAGCTCAATTTGTTTAGCGTAGCAAAAAGAAGATTGAGGTGACCTGTCTACAGTGTATGTATAATTTCCTTCAGTGGAGAAAATACCAGCTACTAACAGTCTCGTTAACCTAGAGGAGAAATGTATAACAACAAGGCTGGAAGTTAAAGCCAGACAAATTCAGACTAAAAATTGAGCACAGTATTTTAACAGTGAGGGTGATTTAACCATTCAAACAAACTACCAAAAGGAAGTGTAGATTCTCCATCTCTTGATGTCGTCAAATCAAAACCAGATGCTTTTCTGGAAGATATGCTTTAATTCAACACCAGAGCTCCGTACATGGGTAACTAGTTATAATTCCATGGCCTGTATTATACAGAGGTCAAGCTAAATGATGGTCCCATCTGGCCTTAAAAACTGCAAATCTATGAAAAATCTCTTCCCCATGTAGGTACCTCTTATCTTTCTCTTGGATAAACTAAATAGATTGTGTCTTTTGTTTTTCACTGTAAAGCAGAATTTTTCAGATCTTGAATTATTCTCATAACTCCTTTCTGAGCCCTTCCCCATTGTTCCACATGCTTTTTGAAGTGAGGACACCAGAACTGAATATAGTATTCCAGTAATTGTCTCACCATGGTAACTAAGAGGTTAAGCATGATTGATTAATATTCCTAATTTGATATTCCCCTGATTATACATTCAAGGATCATGCTTAACCTCTTAGTTACAGAATCACACTGAGAGCTCATGTTTAAGGCTATGATTTAGTCACGGCTGTTTTTAATAAAAGTCACGGACAGGTCACTGGCAATAACCAAAAAGTCATGGCTAGAGACTTGTCCGTGACTTTTACTAAAAATACCCCTAACTAAATCTTAGGTGCTGGGGGGCAGGGAGGACACTGCTTCTCCTCCAGGCAGGGGGTGGCCTGGGGCTCCACTGCTGCTCCTGGACCTCTGCTCTGGTGCAGCACCCAGGCCCAGTTGGCTGGGGCCGCCAGAGTAGCAGCTGGTGCGGTTGGCCTCAGGGCCGCCCCAGCTACTCGGGCGGCCCTGGTGTCAGCTGCTGCAGCAGTGGAAATTCCGAAGGTCCCGGAAAGTCACGGAATCCATGACTTCCGTGACCGCTGTGAAAGACTTGCAGCCTTACTCATGTACAGTTGGAAATCTACCACAGCCTCTAAGTCTTTTTCAGCATCGCTGCATTCCAGGATACAGTTCTGCTTCTTGTGTGACCTACATTTTTTTATTCTTAGATGTATGACCTTGCATTTGGCTGTATTTAATGCATGTTTTTTCAAAGGAGTTTGCATTACTACATGATCCATATAATTCCGTATAACTGACTAGTCCATACCATCATTTGTCATTTCACCAATTGTTGGAATTACTGTTATAGAATTAGTATAAAAGATATCACTATGACATCAGCTCAAACATAAATTCCTTTATTAATTGTGAAGGCCAAATGGTATTTATACAGTTGCTTAAGCAATAAACAATTCCTACATTCATACAATAGCACATATTCATAAGCATTTGATCACAGTACTCAGGAAAGGAGATAACCCTTTCATACTGCTTGCTGCAGCATGATCAGATAGGATCTGATAAATACCCCAGCAAGCCTGGTTCTTTTATACAAAGCAGCAAATAATTGATGTCATCATCCTATCTCAAAATCAGGTTTTGACCACTTTGGGGCTGGGTAGAATCATGACTGGTGTGGAAAAAGTAAATAAGGAAGTGTTATTTACTCTTTTCATAACACAAGAACTAGGAGTCATCAAATAAAATTAATAGGCAGCAGGTTTAAAACAAACAAAAGGAAGTATTTCTTCACACAACGCACAGTCATCCTGTGGAACTCTTTGCCAGAGGATGTTGTGAAGGCCAACACTCTAACAGGGTTCAAGAAAGAACTAGATAAATTCATGGAAGATAGGTCCATCAATGGCTATTAGCCAGGATGGGCAGGGATGGTATCTCTAGCCTCTGTTTGCCAAAAGCTGGGAATGGGTGCCAGGGGATGGATCACTTGACGATTATCTGTTCTGTTCATTCCCTCTGGGGCACCTGGCATTGGCCACTGTCGGAGGACAGGATGCTGAGCTGGATGGACCTTTGGTCTGACCCAATATGGCCATTCTTATGTAATGACCCTCTTCCTGGCCTTGGGTAAAACCAGATATGGCAGTTGGACCTCTTTCTTACAGATTATTTTAAATGTGTGGATCTTAAAGCTAGTTGTACCTGGCATTTTATCTTGTTATACATGTCCATATTCTAAGATAACACAGGTATGTTAAAGGTAGCTATCAGTTTATCACAAAACACTGCTTCTTTGTTCTGTGAAACCGATTTGTTACCATCTCCTATAATTTTATAGGCTTCTTTCCTAATAATTTTCTTTTATCTCATTAGCCACTTGCCAAACTCAGCATCCTCCCAACACTTGTCTTGCTAGATGCTACATTCCTTCTAACTTTTTCACCTATTATTTTCAAGCTCTTATTACATTTGTTAACCACCTACATTTTGCAGAAGCTGCAAAGCACATAGCTAAACTAACCTTACCCCTTCTGTTCTGAAACCATCCTATACCAATCTTTGTGTCATCTTCAAATTTTACCAGTAAAATTTTATATTTTGTTCCTATCATTAATAAAGATACTGAATAGCATTGGTCCAAAACACTTTTCTGTATAACTCCACTAGATACATCTCAATGGGATGATAATTCCCCATTTACAATTACATTTTGAGATCCATCAGTTAACCCAGTTTTTAATCCATTTAATATGGGTTACATTGATATTGGTATAGTGCTGATTTTTTTTTTATCAGATTGGCATGCTGGGCCATGTCAAATATCTTATGGAAGTCTAAATATATTATGTCAATTATATTATTAAGTATATTATTCATCAGAAATGTGATCTCATCAGAAAGTGATATGAAAATTGTTTGAGAAGACCTATTTTTCATAAAACAATGGTGATAGATATTCATTATGATAAAAAGAAAAGGAGTACTTGTGGCACCTTAGAGACTAACAAATTTATTAGAGCATAAGCTTTCGTGAGCTACAGCTCACTTCATCGGATGCATTTGGTGGAAAAAACAGAGGAGACATTTATATACACACACACAGAGAACATGAAACAATGGGTTTATCATACACACTGTAAGGAGAGTGATCACTTAAGATAAGCCATCACCAACAGCGGGGGGGGGGAAGGAGGAAAACCTTTCATGGTGACAAGCAGGTAGGCTAATTCCAGCGGTTAACAAGAATATCAGAGGAACAGTGGGGGGTGGGGTGGGAGGGAGAAATACCATGGGGAAATAGTTTTACTTTGTGTAATGACTCATCCATTCCCAGTCTCTATTCAAGCCTAAGTTAATTGTATCCAGTTTGCAAATTAATTCCAATTCAGCAGTCTCTCGTTGGAGTCTGTTTTTGAAGCTTTTTTGTTGAAGTATAGCCACTCTTAGGTCTGTGATCGAGTGGCCAGAGAGATTGAAGTGTTCTCCAACTGGTTTTTGAATGTTATAATTCTTGACGTCTGATTTATGTCCATTCATTCTTTTACGTAGAGACTGTCCAGTTTGGCCAATGTACATGGCAGAGGGGCATTGCTGGCACATGATGGCATATATCACATTGGTAGATGCGCAGGTGAACGAGCCTCTGATAGTGTGGCTGATGTGATTAGGCCCTATGATGGTATCCCCTGAATAGATATGTGGACAGAGTTGGCAACGGGCTTTGTTGCAAGGATAGGTTCCTGGGTTAGTGGTTCTGTTGTGTGGTGTGTGGTTGCTGGTGAGTATTTGCTTCAGGTTGGGGGGCTGTCTGTAAGCAAGGACTGGTCTGTCTCCCAAGATCTGAGAGAGCGATGGCTCGTCCTTCAGGATAGGTTGTAGAACCTTGATGATGCGTTGGAGAGGTTTTAGTTGGGGGCTGAAGGTGATGGCTAGTGGCGTTCTGTTGTTTTCTTTGTTGGGCCTGTCCTGTAGTAGGTGACTTCTGGGTACTCTTCTGGCTCTGTCCATCTGTTTCTTCACTTCAGCAGGTGGGTATTGTAGTTGTAGGAATGCATGATAGAGATCTTGTAGGTGTTTGTCTCTGTCTGAGGGGTTGGAGCAAATGTGGTTATATCGTAGCGCTTGGCTGTAGACAATGGATCGAGTGGTATGATCTGGATGAAAGCTAGAGGCATGTAGGTAGGAATAGCAGTCAGTAGGTTTCCGATATAGGGTGGTGTTTATGTGACCATCGCTTATTAGCACCGTAGTGTCCAGGAAGTGGAAAAAGCACAAGAACAAATCCGCACAGACACACCCCTGGAGCCCCGACCTGGGGTATTCTATCTGCTACCCAAGATCCATAAACCTGGAAATCCTGGACGCCCCATCATCTCAGGCATTGGCACCCTGACAGCAGGATTGTCTGGCTATGTAGACTCCCTCCTCAGGCCCTTCGTTACCAGCACTCCCAGCTATCTTCGAGACACCACCGATTTCCTGAGGAAACTACAGTCCATTGGTGATCTTCCTAAAAACACCATCCTAGCCACTATGGATGTAGAAGCCCTCTACACCAACATTCCACACAAAGATGGACTACAAGCCGTCAGGAACAGTATACCCGATACTGTCACGGCTAACCTGGTGGCAGAACTTTGTGACTTTGTCCTGACCCATAACTATTTCACATTTGGTGACAATGTTATACCTTCAAATCAGCGGCACTGCGATGGGTACCCGCATGGCCCCACAGTATGCCAACATTTTTATGGCTGACTTAGAACAACGCTTCCTCAGCTCTCGTCCCCTAATGCCCCTACTCTACTTGCGCTACATCGATGACATCTTCATCATCTGGACCCATGGAAAAGAAGCTCTTGAGGAATTCCACCATGATTTCAACAATTTCCATCCCACCATCAACCTCAGCCTGGACCAGTCCACACAAGAGATCCACTTCCTGGACACTACGGTGCTAATAAGCGATGGTCACATAAACACCACCCTATATCGGAAACCTACTGACCGCTATTCCTACCTACATGCCTCTAGCTTTCATCCAGATCATACCACTCGATCCATTGTCTACAGCCAAGCGCTACGATATAACCGCATTTGCTCCAACCCCTCAGACAGAGACAAACACCTACAAGATCTCTATCATGCATTCCTACAACTACAATACCCACCTGCTGAAGTGAAGAAACAGATGGACAAAGCCAGAAGAGTACCCAGAAGTCACCTACTACAGGACAGGCCCAACAAAGAAAACAACAGAACGCCACTAGCCATCACCTTCAGCCCCCAACTAAAACCTCTCCAACGCATCATCAAGGATCTACAACCTATCCTGAAGGACGAGCCATCGCTCTCTCAGATCTTGGGAGACAGACCAGTCCTTGCTTACAGACAGCCCCACAATCTGAAGCAAATACTCACCAGCAACCACACACCACACAACAGAACCACTAACCCAGGAACCTATCCTTGCAGCAAAGCCCGTTGCCAACTCTGTCCACATATCTATTCAGGGGACACCATCATAGGGCCTAATCACATCAGCCACACTATCAGAGGCTCGTTCACCTGCGCATCTACCAATGTGATATATGCCATCATGTGCCAGCAATGCCCCTCTGCCATGTACATTGGCCAAACTGGACAGTCTCTACATAAAAGAATGAATGGACACAAATCAGACGTCAAGAATTATAACATTCAAAAACCAGTTGGAGAACACTTCAATCTCTCTGGTCACTCGATCACAGACCTAAGAGTGGCTATACTTCAACAAAAAATCTTCAAAAACAGACTCCAAAGAGAGACTGCTGAATTGGAATTAATTTGCAAACTGGATACAATTAACTTAGGCTTGAATAGAGACTGGGAATGGATGAGTCATTACACAAAGTAAAACTATTTCCCCATGGTATTTCTCCCTCCCACCCCACCCCCCACTGTTCCTCTGATATTCTTGTTAACCGCTGGAATTAGCCTACCTGCTTGTCACCATGAAAGGTTTTCCTCCTTCCCCCCCCTGCTGTTGGTGATGGCTTATCTTAAGTGATCACTCTCCTTACAGTGTGTATGATAAACCCATTGTTTCATGTTCTCTGTGTATGTGTATATAAATCTCTCCTCTGTTTTTTCCACCAAATGCATCCGATGAAGTGAGCTGTAGCTCACGAAAGCTTATGCTCTAATAAATTTGTTAGTCTCTAAGGTGCCACAAGTACTCCTTTTCTTTTTGCGAATACAGACTAACACGGCTGCTACTCTGAAACCATTCATTATGATGACATCATTGAATTCTTCACTGATTGCATCCCAATTCACTATTTCCATGAATTTGCCCAGGATTGATGACAGACCAAGTGGTCTGTAATTATCTGGGTCATTTTGTTTATCCTTTTAAAATATTGGCAAAACATATAGTGGTGTTTTTCATCCAAATGCTCTGGTGATTCCCCATAGTTCAAGAGGTGTTAAAAACAATTAAAGGTTCAGAGAGGTGCTTGGCCCTAGATGGACAGAGTGAGAGAGACAGTCAGGTAAAGGGCAGGTGGGAATCCGGAAACTAGAGGTGGTCTCCAAGGAAAGCAGCAGCGAGCAGAAAGCTGTCTGCAGGTCTCGCTGGAGGAGACTATGGCTTTATGATCCATTGTGGTAATTCCTATGCCTCTGTGTTCCAAAGAGGATGCATCTACTGCAAAGTGGATTTTCAGCTTTGTTTTTCACATGGAGAAGAATCTTGGTGGCGGGGAAGGGAGGAAGTTGTGACAAATTGGGTTTGATACTAAGTTTGCTTGGCAGCATAACTAAGAAGTCATAATTTTCCTTTTTAAAATTAAAGATTCTAATATTCAGTACAAATAAGCTAATACGGGAGAAATTTCCACAGTAACCATAACTTTGACCTTTTAGTACATATGAAGCATTTGCTTTAGCAGTATTTTAAAATAATTCAGAATTCTTCATGTACATAAATTGCTGTGGAGCTGTAACTTTGAATACCCTGACTCTTAATAAATTTAAATTCTCAAATGTAATGTTCCATGTAAAAGTTATTTTGGATTGAACTTCCTTGTTTTCTTAATGTAAAAGTGAGTAATTACCTCCTCCCACCCTCATTCTGGTCCAGCTCTTGTCCTTTCTAAATTTGAGTCAAGTAGCTTCCTTCTCCATGCTACATGGGTGTTTACAGTCTAAATCTAATAGATATTGGGAGATCATTAGTCTAACAAATGTAACAAAAACCTTCACATTGTTATATAACATGAAAGTGTGAGATGAAAGGCTTTGCCAGTGATGTTAACCTTACCATTCCTAGGAGATAATAGGAGACACTCTAAGAGACAAACAGATGTTGACCTAAAAAGAAAAGGAGTACTTGTGGCACCTTAGAGACTAACAAATTTATTTGAGCATAAGCTTTCGTGAGCTACAGCTCACTTCATCGGATGCATTTTTTTTCCCCACTGAATGCATCCGATGAAGTGAGCTGTTGCTCACGAAAGCGTATGCTCAAATAAATTTGTTAGTCTCTAAGGTGCCACAAGTACTCCTTTTCTTTTTGCTAATACAGACTAACACGGCTGCTACTCTGAAAGATGTTGACCTGGAAAGCAAGGAATGAGAAGCCTAGATAGAGTTGATGAAGGGAACCAGCAGAAGAATTTAAGGGGGAGAATCATGTTGTCCAATAGGAAAGTGAGGAAAATTATTTGAGCTGCCTTCTCAATGTACTGGGTGGGTGTAATGTTAGAATTAGTGAGGTCAGGCAGGTAGTTGTTGAAGTGAAGGTAGGAGGTAACCCGAGGCACAGATAAGCATAGCTGTAGACTGATAGGAAGGGTTGGCTGTTTGGATGTTACAGAGAAAGAAATAGAAGTATTTGGAAACTCTCTGAATGTGTGGAAAGTAGAGAGAGAAGAGATGAAAATTGTTTATGATTGAGTCTGAGTGTTGGGGAGGATGACGGTGCTGTCAGCAGCAAGGGAGAAAAGAGTGATTTTTATGAAGAAAGACTGAGGAGCTCAATTTTTTTACATCTGGCTAATGGCAACATAGCTGCAGCACCCCAATGTTTTACCTGGGGTCCCGGCTGCCAGTCTCTTTCCCCCACAAGGTCCCAGCTGCCAGTCTCTTCCTCTCCTCCACTCCCCCCCGGGGTCCCGGCTGCCTGCCCTGCACCTGCCCCCAGCTGTGGTCCCAGCCCCAGCAGGGGGGAGAGGAAGGGGGTTGGGGCACGACATGGATAACAGAGCCAGCACGCCAACTGTTAAGTGTTTCAGCACCACTGAACGGAAAGGTATCCAGTATGTACAGAAGACAGTTGAAGATGTGACTGTACGTAAGAAGGCAAGTTAAGTGGTGAAGTAAAGAGGTAAACACAGAAGATAGTTGAATCATGTGGGATGAGATTGTTGAGAGAGAGATGAGAAAGGGATCAAGGACAGAGCCCTTAGAGATGCTGGCAAAGTGGGAGAGTAAGAGGAACTGTCGAAGGAAATATTGAAGAAACAATTGGAAAGATACCAAGTGAATACAGGGTCATGGAAACCAAAGGAGGAAGTATAATCAGAGAAGTTGGAATGATCTGAAGTATGAAAGGTAGGGAGAAGATTAAGAAGGACAAGGATAGAGAAGTGACCTTGAGACCTTGTCAAGACCATCTTATTGGAGAACATTAGTAAGAGCAGGTTTGGTGAAGTAAAGAATGCTAAAGTCATACTGATGGAAATCCAGAAGGGAATGTTGCATAAGGTCCTAGTTATATGTCTTACTAAAATGAATAATATACTTTCAAATTTTTAATATTGAAGAGCTTATTTTTATTTTGCTTTTAACATTTATAAGTTTGAGACTATATGAAGAATACTGGGGGAAAATAAAAAATACTTGTATTGAGAACTTCTGGACATTTGTGTGGTATTGGGATTCTGCTAGTATTTTATTTGTGCTTAGTGTGATGGTAAAATTTTTATTTAATATAAAAATGATAAAGCTTTAGTCAGATTGCCTAATGACAATAAAATCCAGGTCTCATCCTAATCGTTTGTGAATGGTGATGTGTAAGGCTCTTATTTAGTCACAGATGTCACAGCAGTCACGGATTCCGTGACTTTACCCGACCTCCATGACGTCTTCTGCTTCAGCTATCAGCAGTTGAAGCCTGGGCTAGAACAAGGACCCTGCAGCAGGGGCTACGTGCCCTCCTCATGGCTTCCCAGGGCTGTAGTGGGGGCTGCAGCTAGGGCTGCACACCCCTGTCCCTCAGCTGCAGCCAGCTCTGGATGGGAGGAGGGCGCTGCTCTCCCTGCAGCGGCCACTGGAGCCAGGACTGTGCTCCCCCTTCATGGTGCCGGTGTTGGCCTGTCGCTCTCTCCCCCCCCCCCCCCCGCATGAGACTCCATTCCTCCTTCCTACTTAGCCTTACCTCTGGTTATTTTTAGTAAAGCCAGGGACAGGTCACGGGCTCTGTGAATTTTTGTTTATTGCGCATGACCTGTCCTGTGACTTTTACTAAAAATAACCATGGCAAAATCTTAGTGTTAATGATGTGTACAAACCAGGATTTTTATATAAAAGAAAAGGAAAATTTTATTGCTTTCAAAGATTTTATTGGTACCTGGATTCGTTAAAGGTATTCTAAATGCAAAGTTAAAGGGTTAACATATTTTAAATTTGGTAATCTGTTTACAGATACTAATTTTATATTAGCTGGCTACAAGACAGAACAATGTACCAAACCCCCGAGACTCTGCCGCCAGGGTTATGCATGCCCCCATTATCACAACAGCCGAGATAGAAGACGGAATCCCAGAAGATTCAAATACAGGTGAATAATAAATACTAAGAACATGCTTTCTTAACTATGGGTCTGTGTCCCCCATGAATCAATAGAACAGTTTATTAGGGGGTTTATTTCTTTGGATTACACTAACAGTGCAACTGGGTATACCTAGTTTAACAGTATTAGGTTTTTGTGACAAGCCCCATAAAACTATAGGAAACAAACTTCAGAATGATTGGACAACCCTGAATAGGAAAGTAATTAAAATATGACTAAAACATCAGTCTTTCCTGAGAGGAGATGAAACAGTTTCTGCATCTCCTGGCACCAATTCAAAATCTCAATTGTTCCTCCTTCAGCTGCTGTTAATAGACAGAAGGATCCTTGATAACTTATGGATTTAGCTGATTCCTCCTGCTACAAATTCCTTTCCCCAGGCAATACTTTCATAACCAAACTTTGCTAAAAAAAAACACACTGACATTTGACTTTTAGTATGAATTGGTGGCCTGAGAAATGTAGTTTTTCAGTTTCTGTATCCTCAATTCAGTCGTGCAGTATTGATGAGAGTGGCCTAACAATCTCATGATTGTAAGTAACCATCACAAAACACAAGAGAAATTGAATTTAGCTGTGGTTTATGCATTACTCCTGGGGGAATTCTGCATTGTTGCACAATGTGGAATTTTGCAGAAATTAATGTTTTTTGCACATAATTTCCTTACCCGCACAGAAGTGGGCTGCAGTGCTGCTGGCTGCCGCTAGGGGCTGCTGGACCCGGCAGAGCCCAGGTCGCTCATAAAAGACACTGTTGGTGGGGATGGGGAGAGAGCTAGAGGGTTCCTGATAGCTGCATGCCCTGAGGGAAGGAGAGGGTGGTGCGCAGGAAACTCTGTGCAACCTGGGACCAAGCATCAGGCTGTTTCTCCTGCTGGACCCCTGGGCTCTGAGGGTAGGGGGTAGGTGTCTAGGCTGGGGGCACAGCTGGGCTTGTGGGGAGGTGTGGGTATCTGGGCAAGGGGGGGCCCTACAGCTGGGCTGTGGGGAAGAGGGGGTGCATGTATCTGGGCAAGGGGGACAGAATTCTCCCAGGAGTAAGCATCCTTTTACCAAAAGAGCATTTGCCCCAAAATATTGCTGGCCCACATCTGTAGGTTTTAGAGGCCCCAAAGCCTGGCACTGGCAATAAGCTGTTGTTGCAGAAATGGAAACAGTGGGCTTCCGCAGCTGAGATGCTACTTTGGACTTAATGGGAAAATATTTGAGTTTGCTGCTGGGGAATTAGTACAAATGCATTTTTGGATTTCACTTTTTTCAGGTCTACTCCATGCCCCAGTGTAAAACATGCAGATGAGTGGGGTGAACCTTCCAAGTGTGAAAATGGGGATAACTGTCAGTATTGCCATTCTCGTACTGAACAGCAGTTCCATCCAGAGGTAAGAACTGAGGTTATTTTCCCCCACTGTGTTAAATTGAACATGGTTTATCTTAATAATGGAAATAGACAAATATTTCACTTATCATATGGGCATATCATATAGTAAATCTAACTAGTTTTCTGATCTGTTAAAGAAGTTGCAAGATTTCTGCAACAGTTTTAAGTTGCCTTTTTTAATGTGCTAACTAACACTAGCAATTTTATTTCTGAAGTCTACTGTCTGTGATCTGTCTTCAGAGCGCTGTAACTTCACATGTCTTCTTAAAAGTAGATATATTTTATCCAGAGCTGTATGGAATCTGGAGAGTCGTTCACGCAGTAGTTGAATTAGTGGAGATATTTGCTTTAAAACAAAACAATTTGCTAGGAATATCATTTGTACTGTTACATTAGTCACCTACTAGCATCTTTTAGAACACTAATATGAAAGAGAAGTTAACTTCATAATGTCTTTTGCAATATTTGGACATGGATCAGATTACATTTTCATATGATTTGTAATTCTCTTTGCCATGCTTCTTAGCCCCAAGGTGTAAGATTTGGGTTTAAACAATCCTTTTCACTATTTCTTGATCCTGCAGTCGAGTCAAAATGATGACTTCTGTGATGCCGCAATCATTTGTAGTAAACCTCTGTGGTATAGTCACGGTAGTAGGAAGGTTTCATTGCAGTTGATAGGGGAAAATTGAATAGACCAACGGAAGAAGAAAAGAGAAGAAAACAAAAATTCTTTGGGCCAGTGTGAATTCCACCGTAGATATGCATGTGTCTCATGGGCATGAGCTTAGAATTTTTTATGCTCTCGTATTCGTGGCCCCAAAAGTCACAGTACAGTGACCCTCGCTTAGTTCCCTCTTATTGTTTATCCTTTGGTCTATGTTTGTACAGCCCCTAGCACATGACTGGGGCTTCTAGGTGCTATGATTATACAAATAATGAAAAAAAAAATCTGGAGTAAAGTCCTCAAAACCCTCCTTGACTTGAATGGGCAGAGGCATGACACTGACAGGGAAGAGAGCCTGAGAAAAAACATCAGTACCAAAGTCAACACCAATAGCTGTTTTGTTACCTATCCTGGCACCTATTGACTGACCCTCTTCTCCTTGGTGCCGAGATATGAGTTTGAAGATCTGCCTTCATCCTTCCTCCCAGCACCAGCCCTGGTAGCCTCATCGAAACCGCACCCAACAGTGCTGTTTCTGGAGAAATACTTGTCCTCCCCATGGCTATTCCTTCTTCCTTGCTTCAAGCACAGAGCACTCTCCAAAGAGAGAGAGAGAGAGAGAGGAGTGGTATCCTAAAGAGTTCTCCAGCACCACCTACTACCAGGCTCTGGTGCATGAATTTTAATGAATGGGCCACCCACAACCTTGCCAATACAACATGCCACTATGGCCATATTTGTCCTACTGAGGTCCTTTTTATGCTGTCGGAGCAGAGCACCATCACAACACTCAAAGGATGAGATTAAAGGCACTGTTGGCATCCATAGCTGGACCTTTTTACCCAGAATCAGAGTTGCTCCCTTCTAAAGAATCATCATCGTCCCCCTCTGAGGCAGTTGCTCCAACCCTGACATGGGCCATGACCAATTTCCGGGTATTCCAGGAGCTGCTCTTCAGGATAGTGGAAATTGAGATAAGTGACAGGAATCCAAGAGAAAGTGCATAAGATGGTCAACATCCTAAGCTCCTTGGTGCCCACAAGGATCGCCCTTCCAATTAATGGATGCCTTTTAGAACCTTCAAAGGCCTTTTGCACATCTTGGCCTTACTTTCCTTGACCTCAAAGCAAGTGGAGAAATGTTACTAAGTCGTCCCGTCCTGTCCCTCCTCCCCCCAGTTCCTTCTTGCCGCCAGTGACATTGCTGGAACGTCTGCTGCTTCAGCTAGCTTTTCGCTTCGTTCAGTGTTATGAACTTTTCCTGTAAAATAGTTATCCCTTAGTGTGTTAGTGTGTTTTACTTGGTTAGTCATGAATTGGACTCAGCCTAGGGATGGCCCCAATCCCCAGGCTTTAAGCTCTGTGATCGCTGCAAAAAAACTATGCCCATCAGCGATCCACATAACAGTTGTCTAAGGTGTCTGAGCGAGTCACATATAAGCGACAAGAGCTGCATCTGCATGTCCTTCAAACCTTGGACTAAGAAGGAACAAGACATCCATCTCAAAGTGCTCCTAATGGAGGCGGCTCTAATTCTGACACTGGAGCACTCGAGGTCTGACTGTGCCCCGAGCACTGCAGCATCGGCTCAGAGCACTCCACTGGTGCTGTCGATGGACCGGCACTGATGCCCCTCCCTGGCACCTGCCAAGTGGCAAAAGAAGACCGGGAGAGGAAGATCCCCTACATCCCGCAAGGGGAAGGAGAGGGCAGGAGGGGAGCCAAGGCCCAAGGAGGGTAGCTTGGTACCTCCAACCAGGAGTCGGGCCCAAGCTAAGGTCGAGCAGTCTAGCTCGCCCTAACCCATGCCTGCCACACTGGACAGTAACGCGGGCCTTGGTCAGTTAGAGGTCCCGTTGTTGCCCGAGGCCCTGCAGGCAGAGCAGGATATCTTAGTGCTACTGGCGCCACCCACACGAGCTATGGTGGTACCCCAATCCAGGGGTAAACCCGCCTTGGGACCTTTTCATAAGTCCCCATCTCTGGTATCACTCCCCCTCTTGAGGGACATCTCGCCAGCGCTTGCCTGCACTGAGCCACCAGGGTTTGAAGGCAGGGAGGCAGGCTTGGTGCAACCTTCTTTGGTCTCTTGACTCAGGGCAGCACCCACATGTCTTGAGATGCTCCTCACTGGTGACACAGACCAGTAGAGGTGTGCCCTCCTGGCATCAACAGCACTGAGACTGGCCCAGTGCTTCACCCATGACCCAGTACTGTTCGCGGGCCCAACAGAGTTAATCAAGCGGAGTCACCAGTCGTCAGTTTGCTGATATGCGTCACCGCGAAACAGATCCTCTTGGTCGGTAAGAAGGTCTTCCCAGTGACCAATCTACTCCAGCTCCCAGTCCCGCTCCAGATCCTGGTACCGGTTGAGAAGTGTGAGGTGTAGATCTCTGGAATGCCGTCACCAATCCACTGAACGCTGCTGGTCTCCAAGGACCCACAAAAGGAGTTTTTCTCGAGCGGAGAGCTTCCTATCGAGGTGCAGTGATCGGCACTGCAGCGAAAGGGGTCGCCAATTCACCAGCTCATGGTCGCCTGAGAGCTCCCACTCATCGTCAAGCTCCAACACCGGGCAGCAGTTGTTGCTGGCAGGCCAAACCCTAGCACTGGTGGTACCCTCGACATCAGCGGTACCTCCAATTGCTCCATGGCCCTAGGGCCAGTGGCTGGCTTCCTGGTACCTGTGGAACCCATAGGGTTTTACCCAGCCTTCCTAAGGGCTTAAGTCAGTGGCGGGTGCCTCGGACAAACCATCAGCCTCGGTATCCCACCCTTCTCTGGAAACAGATGTTCCCAAAAGGAGAACCCCTCAGACTCTCACGGACCCCGGGGAACAACTGGTTGGACCACCTATGGATGTGGCAGACCCCACGGCACTGACTTCTTCCTCATCTTCGCCAGGAGAGGCAAGGCCAACTGAGAGCTACACCTGAGAATAAAGACTCAAAGATGCAAAATTTATACATCCTCCAGTTGAGGTTGGCTAACCACCAAGCCCACCTTGGCCGCTATGACTTCAATATGTGGCAAGCCATGGCCAAATTTGAAGATTCGCTTCCCGAGGACACCAGGAAAGAGTTCTGGGCGATCCTCAATGAGGGCAGGGCTGTGGCCAGGATGGCCCTTCAAGCAGCCTCGGACGCGGCAGACTGCACCACGACCGTGCCCATCTCCACGTGAAGGGTGTTCTGGCGCCTTCTCTCAGGCTTATCAACGGAGGCCCAGCAGTCAATACAGGACCTGCCTTTTGATGGTCAGGCACTGTTTGCTGAGCAGACAGACAATAAAATACACTGGTTAAAGGACTCCTGTACTACATTGAAAACCTTAGGGCTCTACGTCCCACACTAGCCTGCAAGCGGTTCAAGCCACAACAGCTACAGGGTCAAGGGAGCCAACCCAGGCAGGAGACGGCTCATAAGAAGAGCAGAGGCTACATACATCACCAGAGCCACCAACCTTCACCCTCTATCCAGTCGGGCGCTACCCACAAGAGACAGAATGACAAGCAGGCATTTTGAGGGTGCACCTGAAGGTGACCTACCAGACTGTACCCCAGAGCCATCCTCCTTATGTTTCTCCAATCGCCTCTCTTTTTTCCTCCTTGCATGGACCATGATAATGTCAGACTGCTGGGTCCTCAACACAGTGGCCCTGGGCTATACCCTCCTGTTTCTTTCTATCCCCTCTCCAACCTCCCCTTCCCTGTCTTTCTTCAGGGACCCTTCTTATGAAAGTCTTCTTGCGCAGAAGGTGAAGGGCCTGCTACAGCTGGGAGTGGTGGAAGACATTCCTCGCGAGTACAGGAACAAGAGGTTCCATTCCTGGTACTTTCTAATCCCAAAGGCCAAGGGTGGTCTAAGACCCATCCTGGACCTGCAAGATCTCAACAAACACCTTAAGAAGTTGAAGTTACACATGGTCTTCCTGGCCTCCATCATCCCCTCCCTGGATCCGGGAGACTGGTATGCCGCCCTCTACTTGAAGGACGCAGATAGGTTTGTTTGTTTTTTTTATAGCGTATAACTTTCATATAGCGATTTTCCAAGGACACAGGCACTTCCCATGCTTCACGGTGAGATCAGACGACTACCCTTTCAGCCTACCGACAGCACTGAGGGTGTTTACCAAATGCATGTCAGTGGTAGCAGCTTACCTCAAGCGTTGGGGTATCAAAGTATATCCACATCTTGATGACTGAATGGTCAAAGGTCGCTCCAGGTGCCAAGTCCAAAGGGATGTTGTCATGCTACAGGTCACATGCTGGTCCCTGGGCCTATTGGTGAATGACAAAAAGTCAACATTAGTTCCAATGCGAAGGTTAGAGTTCATCGGAGCAGTGCTCAACTCCACCTGCGCCAGAGCTTTTGTGCCACAGGAGAGGTTCCAGGCAATGATGGACCTCATTGCGGGGGTCTCTGCATTCTCTCTAACTGCTGCCCAGTATGTCAGCGTTTGCTAGGCCACATGGAAGCATGAACATATAGCGTCTGCTATGCAAGGCTCAGAATGCAACTCTTGCAGCAGTGGCTGGCGACAGTCTATTCCCAGTCCAGAGATCACCTCAGCAGTTCCTTTTTCTCTCACCATGAGTGGTCACTCTATCCAGAAGTAGCCCGATTGCTCTTCCAGAGGTGGGGAACTCTCTGAGTGGACTTGTTCACCACCAGACAGAACAGGAAATGTCAGTTCTGTTTCCTGCAGGGCCTGGGCAAGGGCTCCCTCTCAGATGGCTTTCTCCTTCCACGGTCAGGGGGCCTGATGTACGCATTCCCGCCGATCCTGCTCATCAGCAGAGTCCTGTCAAAGATCAAGAGAGACAAGGCCCAAGTCATCATGATCACCCAGGCATGGCCGCGCCAACATTGGTTCGGCACACTGATGGACCTGGTGGCGACTGCTCCCTGGCCCCTTCCTGACTGACTGGATCTGATTTTGCAAGATCATGGGTGCCTCCTACACCCCAACCTCGCCTTCCTCCACCTCACAGCGTGGATGCTGCGTGGTTGAACCCGGAGGAGCAGGCCTGCTCTAATGAGGCCCAGCAAGTCCTCCTGGAAAGCAGGAAGCCTTCCACCAGATCAATTTACCTGGCCAAGTGGTTGAGGTTCTCCCACTGGGTGTCTGAGTGTAGCATCTCTCCATCGTGCTCTTCCTTACAATCTATTTTAGATTACCTGCTTCATTTTAAGAACCAGGGGCTGGCCCTCTCTTCCAGATACAGTGGCAGAGGACATTCAGTGTTGATAAATGTAAAGTAATGCATGTTGGAAAACATAATCCCAATGATACATGCATACAAAATGAGTTGTTACCACTATGGAAAGAGATCTTGGAGTCATTGTGGATAGTTCTCTGAAAACGTCTGCTCAGTGTGCAGCAGCAGTCCAAAAAAGTTTACAGTGTTAGGAACCATTGGGAAAGGGATGGATTTATAAAACAGAAAATATCATCATGCCCCAATATAAATCGATCATACACCCACACTTTGAATACTGTGTGCAGTGTTTCCCCATCTCCAAAAAGATTATTAGACTTGGAAGGAGTACAGAGAAGGGAAGTAAAAGTGATTAAGGATATGGAATAGATTTCATACAAACAGAGATTAAAAAACTTGGGACTGGTCATCTTAGAAAAGAAGGGTCTAAAGGGACTAAATGATTAAAGGGATCATAGAACTTCCCAAAAATAATTCCTAGAGCTTCTCTTTTAGAAAAACATCCAATCTTGATTTAAGAATTGTCAGTGATGGAAAATCCACCACGACTCTTGGTAAATTGTTCCAATGTTTATTTACCCTCACTGTTAAAAAATTATGCATTGATTTTTGTCTCGTTTCAACTTCCAGCCATTGGATTGTGTTATACCTTTCTTTGCTAGAACTAAGAGCCAACTGTTAAATATTTGTTCCCCAGATAGGTACTGATACACTGTAATCATGTCATCCCTTAACTTTCTCTTTGTTAAACTGAATAGATTGAGCTCTTATGCTGTTAGCACCCAGATAATTTTAAAGTTATTCACTTTCTATATTTTTAGATTTACAAATCTACAAAGTGCAATGACATCCGCCAAACAGGTTACTGCCCGCGGGGTCCATTTTGTGCATTTGCACATGTTGAAAGTGAGTATGAGAACGGTTCTTTTGTAACAATGTTAATAAAATTCTCACGATCATGTAGTAGAGAATGTTTGTTTTTATTTCACTTTAAAAAAAAAAAAAGAAAGAAATGTTTTATCCTGTTCTGTTACCTTGCATCTATGATTTCATCACTACTTTGCATCAAACTCCTCGTGGCAACAGTGGATGTGGAAAATGCATTACTTCTGAAATGGACTGTACCTATTGTTTATTTAGGCCCCAGCAAACACTTATGTAGATATTCTACTTTAAGCATGTAAATAGCCCCATCAATTTCAATAGGACTACTAACATGTTTAAAAGTATTAGAGCGATAAGGTGAATGAGGTAATATCTTTTATTGGACAAGCTTCTTACCTCACTCACCTGTCTCTCTAATATCCTGGAACCGACATGACTATAACAACATATTTAAAGGTGAGTATGTGTATAAGTATTTGCAGGACCTGGTGCTTTAGTAACCTGCAGAGAGGTGCCATGGACAAGTGACGCTTCCCTTACTCTCTCCCATCCTCAGCATTTCTAGGCTGTTGTAGCCAAGAAGCAGGAAAGAGGCACATCTTTTTAAATCTCCTACCTTCTGTTTTCACATATATGAAAAAGATGAATACATTGAAGAGGTGTGATACTTTAGCAGTCATAAAGTTCCTAGAAATGCTGTAGCCCTACATTCCAATTGATAAGTAAATTTACTAAGTATTTCCTCTGTGAACAAAACAGCAGAAACCTATTTTTCAGGGTCAAATGCTGTTGATGGGAACTGCATCTGTTTCAGGGAAGGAGGAAACAAAGCACAGTGCACCAGAGACAGAAATTGGGACTTTATATTGACTTCAGTAAGAACAGGATCAGGCCTAATCCCCTACCTTCACTCACACTATCCAATGACGCAGAAAGGGTGGTGATTTGTGTGTTACTCCTGAGGGAATTCTGCACCAAAAAATTAAATTCTGGGCCAAAAAAATAAAAATTCCATGCACTATATTTTAAAATTCTGCAAAGTCTGCATATTTTATGTCAATAAATAAATATGGAGGCCCCAAGCGTGACAATGGGAGCACTAGCTGCAAGGAGGTGAGAAATCACCCTGCAGTCCCTTACCCCCCTGGGACATGAACTCAGCTATGAAGCTGCTCCTGACCCTGACACAGTGCAAGGATTGGGCTGCCCCACAAACACCACGGGGCTCTGCCCCTCCATGCCAGGCACACCAAGATAGCAGGTGAGAAGGGCAGAGTCTTGCATGCAAGCCCAGCCATGGTCCCCGATCCAGGTGTGGGATTGGCTAAGCCTGCTTGCCCAACTGTGGGGGGATCTAGGTACTTGCTGAGAGAGTTCAGGGTGTGGCAATCTGGGTATGAGATGCTCAGTGAGGGGTCCAGCTGCGGGGGGATCTGGATGCACAGGGGCTGGTGGGGGGGGGAGATTCTGGGTTTAGGGGGAAATGGGACTCTGCAGGGGGTCCAGCTGAAGGTGTTTGGGGCTCAGCAAAGGGTGTCTAGTTTTGGGGGGGATGGGGCTTAGTAAGGGGATCTGGGTGTGGAGGACTCAGTGGGGGGGTCTGGGTGCTGGGAGAGTGAGGTTGGGGTCTGGGTGCAGCTGGTTGGGGCTTGCTGGGGAGGGGGTCCGGGTGCGGGAGGCTTATCGGAGTGATCCAGGTGCTGGGGGGTTTGGGTGCAGGGGGCTCCTGATGCAGGGGGTGAAGCTTGGTGGTGTGGGGGTTCAGGTACAGGGGGGCTTGGTGGGGGTGGTCTGGGTATGGGTGGGTTCAGATGTACAGGGATTGGGTGGATGCGGGAGCGACCCCTCCCCCCACAGCTGAGGAACGATGATGGCAGGAAGTGGGAAGGGAGTGCGGAGCTTCCTGCAGCCGCGGGAGGTTTCTGGGACTTGGTCTGACCCAGCCATGGCCGTTCCTTACAAGGGAAGAGGAAGTCATCTCCCTCCCTGGCCGCAGCCCAGCTGAGATTATCAGCTGAGCCCAGTGCAGGGTAGGAGCCACTGTGGGTAGGAGCCACAGAATTACTTTTCTGCTGGGTGCCCGAAACAATGCGCCTGTGCAGCTGGGGAGGGACGTGTTACCACTTTTGTGGCTTCCCTTTGCTTCCTTGTCAGAACGTCATCCTTCTGCGGGGAAGCAAAGAAATATGCAAGGGACATGAATTCTGCATGCACACAGTGATACAGAATTCCCCCAGGAGTAGTGTGTGGAGCATGTGTGGTTCAGGCTCTTCATAAAAGACAAAAGACAGTGAGAAAATAGTGGCAACATAGGGAGGGGTATTCAGAACTAGGTCAGGACTTTACTTCCTTTCCTCCCATATCATCAAAATATTTGCAGCTGGGAGCCAGGTCAGGATTTACTGGGAGTAAAAAGAATGTAAAAGTTGACATCAAGTAGTGATAGGAAATTCAAGTGGCCCATTCTTTCTATATAGGTTCTTATGTCGCTCTTACCATTGTGGTTTCTCTGTCTCTCTCTGCCAGTAGCAACAGCCCTTATCTCAGTCCTGCAATCCTGACCTACCACCTCTCTTGCTCAAGTATGATCAATAGAAAAGAACCCCTCCATATTTCCAGTGGGAAAAAGAGAGAGGGGCTCCATAGCCTGGGACCCTATCTCATAAGAAAGGTGACAGGGAGAATCTTATCCCATGGCTCCTGTTTCTTTGGCCCCTAAGATCCTATATGCATCTCCCCTTATTTTGAGTGAGACCCTTGTTTCTCAGACCAGGCAATCCCTTTTTCCCCACTGTGCAGGGGAGGCACAAAGTCTCTTATGCCCACTCCCCTTCCCCATGGCTGTAAGGGAGAGAGATTCCTCTCATCTTTGGAGGTTCTTCAGAAGCAGCTGACTTTCTCTTCTCTTCATTTTTTGTGGAAGCTGGCAGGTTGGGTCCCTTTCACTATTCACTGGAACTGGGCTTCCACTGGTGTCATTGCTGCTACTCTGCTCCCTTTTAGGTCGCACCTATCAGCCTTCTCCCACTGATTGGGGCAGCCCACAACTCTTTCAACTGGCACAGTCCCCAAAGAGTCTTCTCTGTTAACAGGGGAGGGATTGAAACCCTGTCCCAAAGGGTGAAGAGCAGTGGGGAATTGCCAGCTGCCTCTGAAAAACTTAGCAGGGGAATGAGCCAGTCAGCTACTCCTAAAAACATTGGAAGGGAAGCCTGGGGCTTCTGTAGGACTCTAAAGTGCTCTGATTGTCAGTGTGTCAAAAATACGCACTTCCATTTGACTTCCTAGAAGATTGCACCCCTTCATGTTGGACCCAGACCTGGCCATAGCAACCCACACGTTCATGATCTCCAGAGTCTAATGTATCAGAGGGGTAGCCGTGTTAGTCTGGATCTGTAAAAGCAGCAGAGAGTTCTGTGGCACCTTATAGACTAACAGATGTATTGGATCCGACGAAGTGGGTATTCACCCACGAAAGCTTATGCTCCAATACCTCTGTTAGTCTATGCCACAGGACTCTTTGCTGCTTTTACAGAGTCTAATGCTGATTGTAGGAATGATGCCACACCTGAAAAAGCTCTGTTTGATTTAAAAAAAAAAAACACAAAAACCAGCAAATATGATTAGCAGCAGGTTGTCATGAGTGCATTACCTTGATACTCCATTCTACACTGGCTATTTGGTGAATAGAGAGCCCCTTTCAAAGGCTGTGTCCTAATATTCAGAGCCCTCTGTGGGATTGGCCCAAATTCTCTGAGAGATCGTCTTTTCCTTAGCAACCACCTCGTATAGTAGCTATGTCCCAGTGGAACAATGAAATCGTTGACCAACTAGGGGAGGCTGATGAATGCAGATGTCAGAACTTTTGCAGGAACTGGACCTAGACTATGGTACTCACTCCTTCAAGGAATTAGAATGCTACACAGTATTCCAAATGTAATACCAAACTCATTTCTGTGACTTTTTCTCCATAAGTACATAAAACATGAGCAAAAATGCCAATAAACTAATCACGCTAGTTCCCTTATAGGCTAGGAAGGAAGGGAGCGAGACTGTTTCTATTTTTAAAAACTTGGGAGGCACTCCAATCCTACTTTGATGGGGACTGTATAAGTATTTAAATAAATATGTTCATTTATGGGATTTGGGATTGATGTGCAGCTGCGTGTAAGGGGAATGAAGCTAACTGAACAAGGAGGTCTGGAGCAGTGACCTAGAAGGGAGCGTGAGGGTGGCAGTAATCAGAACTGCACTTCTGATGGGAGGGTGTGAGGGGCTGCTGGGCAGTATTTTCCCTCTAGACTTAATAGAGATGACAATGACTGTAACTGCCTCGTAAAGCAATCCAGAATGAGAACATAACCCCAAGGGAGAGTGGAAGTAAATAACATTAGATAAGTGCAGCATCTTGTCTTCACATCCATTTTTTGCAAATTCAGTCAGGCAGAGGATGAGCAGGGGGGCTACCTGAGTTCCTTCTGCAGAGTGCTGGCGCTTAGTCTGCAGTCTGTCTGCACAATGATAGTTATTACTCATCTCCCCTGTGTCTCCTTTGTTTTTTAATTGTCCCTTACTCCTGCACTTGATATGTAAGACAAAGGAAATATGTTGGATACAGCATTTGGACACAGAATACAAAGGCAGAATCATGCAGTAATTAAAACATAGGTACATCAGGTACAAAAATTACACCATGAGAAACAATCCTCAACTATGCTATCTCCCCTGAAGAGAGGTAATGGTGCTGAATTTACATGTCCCACTGTTCCATCTGTTCATTATCATGGCATGTATTCTTCTGCATGATGTCATAACTGTTAGTTGTCCTTGGCAGAAGGAAGGTTTGTGCAGGACAGTTTATTATGGCCCTTCAGAAATACAGTTGTGAACAGAGATGGAAAAATAAGAAACATTTTGAATAGAAAATTTTAGCTAAATCGGTGGAATTTCTTCAGGGGATGATCAGATTTTTTTTTTTCCTAGCCCTGTTTCTTTTTTTAATACCCAGTGTTCATGAATCAAGGGGTAAGGAATGTCAGTAAGCTTATTCAACCAAATATCTGTTGCTAATGCATTATTTTTCTAGAAAACCCACACAAACCTAAATGTCCAGATTTTTAATAAATACCATTTTAAAGAGTACTTTTATTTATATATTCCAAAGGGCAGTAAGTAATGAGTATCTAAATTAATGAAATCTGAAATGTTCAATAGAATACTGAAGTTGTCTTCAGAACACCAGGAAGTGATGTGCGTGTCCAGTTACTTAGAATTAATTTTTCTGGTATAAAAATTGACATTAAATAGTTAAAATGACCTCTTAAATGTCAATATTTTCTCAGTTTACTATATCCATTTAAGATAAGCAGTGGAAATTCCAGATTCTTCTTCGAGTAGTGTCCCTGTGGGTGCTTCATTGTGGGTGTGCATGTGTTCCTGCGCCTTTGATTGAAGATCTTTGGTAGCAGTGTCCATTTGGCCTGGACATGCTTTCTGTGTCTTTCATGCTCTGCCTCACGTCTAATTAATGCTGCACAGGTGAACTGCCTTCTCAATCCCCCCTGGCTAGAGACAGAGCGATTAGCAGTCCATTTGCTCATACTTTAGATCTTTAGAATTGTTTCTCAGATACTCTTAGTGTTTTTGTCAGTTTTTTCTTCTTAGTGTTATAGGGTTTCCATTAGTTTCTTTCCTGTTTTAAAGAAAAAGAAATGTTTTTATTTTATCTCTGTCCTCCCCCAGGGATTGCCCCCCAGTAGGGGGCATACCCAGCTTCCCCGGGTTTAAGAAGTGCCTCTCCTTCAGGGAGGCTATACCGGTTACAGACAGACATTCCCATTGTGTTTAGTGCCTCAGAGAGGCCCATATTCCATAAAAGTGTACTTTTTGCCAGCAGCTAAAAGCCAGATCCCGAAAAATCCAGGAATTAAAGTTAAAGCTACTCCTTATGGAGGGAGCTCTTCAACCTGTGCCTGACCGTGGCCTTGAATCTCCTTGACAGCATGAGCCATCACTAGAGTATTTTACTTCCAAAGAGGGGGAGCTGAGAAAGAGGTCTTCGGATTCCCCTCGCAAGATCTCCCAAAAGAGAGCTGTAAGGCCTCATACTGAATCCCAAACCAGCCAGACGAGAGTTTCGGTTTTCCAGGGACCTCATGGTATCTGAGACCCCAGAGTCCATTCTACTCAGTACCGGCGGTTCGGTACTGAGTGCATCTTGAAGCCCAGAATCACCACCAGCATTGAGGTGTTCAGCTCCTCTAATATCTAGCAGAGTCTCAGATAGTGACCAGGAGGATATCCTCTCTCAGCATTTGCCATGGTCCTTCTCGCTACCAACCAGGGCCTTCTCAGCTACTCCCTCACTCTGGGTTTCAGCCCCCATGATATGACCAACAGTGGGTTCCGCCACCCCTGCCCTTTCTACAATCCCAGTGGCAATACTAGGATCCATGGGCAGCCTACAGGCACCATGCTTCCCAAGCATTTAGTGTCACCCACTGGGAGTCTGAGATGCTCTCCTCCAACCTCTGTCTCCAGAATCTCAAAAGGAAACTGAGGATCAGGAAATCAAACTAGCAGAGGAGGCCACACTGCAAACCAGTATCTCCTCTTCTTTCCCAGACGAGGTGGCAGTGCCCCCTCCACTGTCCATAGCAGATGATTTCAAACTCTTTCAGGACCTTACAAAGAGGTTGGGGGAGACACTGCAGATCCCTCTCAAGGAGGTGAAGGACACCAACCGTAAGTTGTTGGACAAACTGCATATGCCCTCCTCTCAAAGATCACCCTCCCAATTAATGAAGCATGTTTGGATCCGGCTAAGGTCATATGGCAAACACCAGCCTCAGTCACACCAACATGCAAACTAGCCAACAAACATACTATGTCCCTTCCAAGGATACTGCATTCCTTTTTTCACACCCTCCACCTAATTCCGTCACTGTGGATGTGGTGAATTCTCATGGCCGCTAACATCACATGAAATCCACCCCCTTATGATAGAGACTGGAAGAGACTTGACTTATTTGGAAGGAAGGTGTACTCCTCAGCGACCTTGCAATTTAGAATTGCAAACTACCAGGCCTTAATGGCAAAATATGACCACATCAATTATGCCAAAAGACCACTTGCCAGAAGCACAATGAGAACAGTTTAGGCCATCATATATGGGGGCGGTTAGTGGTCAGAACAGCACTCCAGACTGCACTAGATACCACGGATACAGCGGCCCACTTGGTATCAACAGTGGTAGTGATGTCATGGGAGTTGTGGCTACACCTTTCAGGGCTGTCAAAAGAGGTACAGATGATGGCCGAGGATCTCCCTTTCAAAGGCTCCAAATTATTTGCAGATAAGACAGATGCATCACTCTATGCTCTCAAGGACTCCAGGGCCACACTTCGGTCATTGGGAATCTATACACCAGGTCAGAAAAAGACATTTAGTCCTTAGTCCTCCCACAAATCATGTCTGCCTCAGTACCTATCACAGCACTGCTATAAGCCACAGTGAAAAAAGTCACAATTTCAGAGGTGAAAACCATCAGTCCCTCAATCTCCCAACCTTCTACCTCAAAACCCCAGTTTTGACGCCTTGGTTGAGGCCCTGAGAGACCACTCCCTACAACATCAGCTGCAACTCATGAACCATTTGCATCACTTTGAATGCCGCCTTACTCTCTTCCTCCAAAATTGCGTCTTGGAGATGATCTCCAATGGATACTCTATCCATTTCAGGGACCCTTCTCACTAGAAACTGTTAAGACAGGAAATAGATCACCTGCTATGCCTGGGAGCCATAGAACCTATTCTGGCTCATCTCAGAGGCAAAAGCTTTTATTCATGGTATTTCCTGATCTTCCCTCTTCCCTCCCCCCCCCCCCAAAAAAAAGAAGGTTGGAGACTCATAGTGGATTTCAGAGCACTGAACAAATACGTGCAGGCACAAAAATTGAAGACTGTCACAATAGCAGCTATTATTCCATCTCTGGAACAGGAAGATTCATTCTTGGTCTTGACCACCAGTCAGAAATGCTTGTGCTCCTTTTCTTCCACCCATGAGAAATGCACTCACAAAAATCATGACAGACAACATAGTATGCATGTACTACATAAGTCATCAAGGGGGTGCTTTAGCACTTCCCTTGGCATGGAAGTGCTAAAGCTATGGAATTAGCGCATTCGGCATAATGTTTTAATACGTGCCGCCTACCTACTGGGAGTGCAACATACCACAGCAGTGTCAGTTGCAAGTTGTCACATGACCGCGAGCGGGAAATGAACTCAACGGTACTCCGCAGCAGAGTCTAACAATGGGGAACCCCAACAATAGACTTGTTCGCTATTTACTTGAACAGAAAATGCCCATGCTATTGCTCCAGAGATGGCCTCAGAAAACACTCATTAGGGGACATTCTCCTTCTCCTAGCAAAAAAAGGCCTACTATACACCTTTTCCCCATTTCCTCTGCTCCTGAAAGTCCTGATAAAAATAAAAAGAGAAAAAGCAAATCTTATACTGATTCGTCACACCTGGCTGAGACAGACATGGTACCCATACCTGTCTCAGCTTGTGACATGTCCACCAGTCCCTCTTCAACCCACTCCTTATCTCCTCTCACAGAACAAAGGGCAAACTCTCCATCCCAACCTATGAAAATTCTATCTTAAGGTGTGGCTCCTTCATGGTTCCAGCACATATAGAGCTGCTGCTGTAAAGAGGTGCAGGAAGTGCTACTACACAGTAGAAAATAGTCTGCCCAATGCACTTACCTGCAAAAGTGGACAAGGTTTCAGGTTTGGTGTAATTCCAAACAAATCACCCCAGTATTTTCTGTACTCACTGTAGTGTTGAACTACATACTAGTTCTAGAGAGCACAGGACTATCTGTCAGTATGCTCAAAGTACACCTGGTGACGATGACAGCTTTCCATCAAGTGATAGAGGGATACTTGGTTTTCGCCCACCCAAAAACTACAAAGAGATTCCTCAAGGACATGGTGAGCCTCTTTTGCCCACCCAGACACCCCACTCCAATGTGGGACCTAAATTTAGTTTTAAAGAGCCTAATTAGACTGTCCTTTGAACTTGCTTGTTTACATACCTGGTCAATGAAGACAGCATATTCTTAGTGACCATTACTTCAGCAAGGAGAATAGAGGAGACGGAGGCATTAATGGAACCCCCCCACACCCTCTTCACAGCATTCTTTGAAGACAAGGTCACTCATAGGCCACATTCAAAGTTCATTTCCCAGGTAGACTCATCTTTTCATGTAAATCAACTCGTTCACCTCCCCATCTTTTACTCAAAGCCTCAGTGTGACAACAGAGAGGCTGTACTATATATGCTAGATGTTAGGAGGGTCTTGGCCTTTTATTTGGACAGGACAAAGGCCTTTAGGAAATGTCCTAAGCACTTCCTATCCATTGTGGAAAGGTCAAAAAACACAATATCAGCCCAGAGACTCTCCAAATGAGTCTGCATTAATTGTTGCTATCATGCTCACAGTGTGTTACCTCCATCTGGGATCTGTACACATTCTATGAGATTGGTTTTCACCTCTGTTGCTTTCCTCAAGAATGTTCCTATCTTGGAAATCTGCAGACGGCAGAGACTTGGCTGTCTGCTTATACATTTGCAGAACACTATGTGGTTACTGGAGGCTCTGCTTCTGATGCTATCTTCAACTCCACAGTATCATCCATAAGAGACTTGACTCCAAAGTCCCACTCTCCCATCAAGGATACTGCTCGAGAGTCACCTACAGTGGAGCACCCATAGGGACACTACTCGAAGAAGAAGAGGAAGTTACTCACCTTGTGCAATAATGATGGTTCTTTGAGAAGTAAAAAGAAAAGGAGTACTTATGGCACCTTAGAGACTAACAAATTTATTTGAGCATAAGCTTTCATGAGCTACAGCTCACTTGCATCTGATGAAGTGAGCTGTAGCTCACGAAAGCTTATGCTCAAATAAATTTGTTAGTCTCTAAGGTGCAACAAGTACTCCTTTTCTTTTTGCGAATACAGACTAACACGGCTTCTACTCTGAAACCTGTCTTTGAGATGTGTATCCCAATGAGTGCTCCACAACCCACCCTCCTCCCCTCTACTTTGGAGTTCTCAATAAGGGCTGTATGGTAGAGAAGGTGATTTGACCAGGAGGGTGGTTTTCCCATGAGCGCTAATTAGTCTCGAGACAGAGCACAAGGGAGGGAGAGCGTATGTGCGGGCCAAATGGACACTGTTACCAAAGATGTCCACTGAAAGGTGCAGGGATGCTTGCACACCTAGCGTGGAGCACCCATATGGGGACACATTTCGAAGAACCATCATTATTGCACAAGGTGAGTAACCATCTTCTTTTGATGGAATGCTATAGATCACTCTACAGCCAGGTAGAGTGAAAAAAGCAGTAATTCAGTGTACAGTGTTGTGTTTATTTTAGCAACCCGGAGTCCTACAAATGTTGTCTTTTAAACACTATAGTATCTTAGATTCTTGAAAATACAGCAAAATCTGTAATAAGACTGTATATTCTTGGGATGCAGATCTTTTTTTGTTTCTGTGGATTTTTGTTGGACCACATAATGAGGAAAAGCCTTCTGAGTTACAAACGTATATTTGGTACTGTTTGTTAGTGGCCATAAATATATAAATATTACATTATACCATTTTCAAATTGACTTTGCTTTGTTTATATTATTATGCTTTCAGAAACAAAGTTTTTATTTGTGTAGTTAAATGTTTCCATATCAGAGGTGGTGGTGTTGTGTTTGGTTTTGGGTATGTAATTGTTGAATTCACACAGCTAAATACAAAACCTGTGTGTAATTTGTTGGGGATTCCTTCAACAGAGGACACCATGAATGTAGTCATACTGCAAACTGGTTGTCAATCAAAGCCAGGCGCTCATCTGTTTTCAGCAGACAGCATAGGAATTGCAAATGAATGGAGCAGCAGTCTTAACTCCACAAACAACATTACAAATAACAATGGGCAGTCTGGAAATGTAAGTGTAAATACTTCTGAAAAAGTTACTGCTAATGATCACTGTGCCAATATATAATTGTTTGTTTTATTTATCAAACATCTCTTTTTACTATATGTATATTACAACAAAAAAGAAGCACCTTACTTAGACATTAAAAAGTCAATAAAATTCAGCCCTCACATGTGGCAATAAAGGTTTTTAACTGGTTCTGAATACCTAGTGCAATGTCTGGCCTCTACCTGAGTACCCAATTTAATTTTGTATTGCCTCTGTTTTTTCCCTCTTTCTTTGTCGATGCAGTGGGGTGACTGTAGGTACTCAGGTACTACAGTGAAAAGTGTCTCATAAATACCTAAATAGAATTCCTTTAATCAGGGAACCCAACATTTGTTATGTAAACACAGGACACCATAAAGTTGGTTTCTCTTTAGGAAAGTTTTCATTTAAAGGAAGCTCCTGTCTGGCTACAGCTCTCCTTTTTATTGTTTTCTGTTAACCGGAAAATCAGATAAGAATTTGAATATAGAGCCATTATATATTTGGTAGTTAAGAGGCTCTCCAGTATCAGAGTAATGAGTACGATGTAAATTATCCTATTCTGTCAAATAGAGTTGAGGAGAAAAGGAGATGGAATTGATTATAGAGTCTTTATTCTCTACCATTTAGCCATACTTGGAAATGGATCATGTAGGTATGCAACAGTTATTTTGAGGTAGTTCTTGTGGTTAGATGTTCAGCTGCATGTGTGTGTTTTCCCTGTGTGCTGTCTCAGCTCTGCGCAGACAGCTGGTGCAGCAGACCTCGAGCGAACCATCCAATGACTACACTATCTGTTAAGGTATGAAGGCACCTAGCTAGGTTTATTGTCGACGAAGCAAGGTACTGGTATCCCACAGACTCTACTGGACCACTAATTCATGTATACCCATAACAATGAACGCAGCTCAGTCAGTGGCGGGACTTTCCATTTCCCTCTCGGCTGGCCAAAGACACTCCCTCTGAGATACATCTTTATACACCAATACAAACAAGTTACGTATTGCCCCTGAAGTATCAGGATGCCACCTTCTGACGTATTTGGGTGCCACCCTACCACCTGTAGATTCAATCGTAACATCTCTATCCATCATGCTGTCATCCTGATCTTATCTTTAGGATGTGTCAGTGTGTTCCTGTTATCTTTGGGGAATGTGCTGCTATTGAGGGGTTCTGATACCACCCTTCTGGAATGTGCTTGCGTGAGTGCTCAGTGCCCAACACCTCTTAGGAATGTCTTTTTGCAATATCAGACCTGTGCTTGCCAAATTCTGTGAGCAGGGCCTGCCTCTTGCTCACAACCTGACTGCTTCATATCAGCAAAGTTTTGACCACTACTTTAGTTTAGGAGTCTGATACAAAGGCTTATGTCGCAGGCTCTCTTCCTACTACAGCTCTGAAGATCAGGACTCCTGGTCTAGCCCTTCCTACCTCTTCATTGACTTGATTTTTCTTGTTTCATGAGCAACAAAGACCCTTCTGTAGCTCATGAGTATGTGTGTATTTATTGGTAGAACTTTCACTAACAAGTTTCCTACACTAGTAGCTTTTTGTTTATAAGTTCAAAGCAGAAATCAAATATAGGTTACATGTTTTAAAATAAGTTTAAAAGGAAATGGCTAATAAATGTGTTTAAAAATCCAGAGATCTTTATTGATGCAGGTTCTGCAGCTTCACGCTGTTGCCCTTTAGCCAACCATAAAGATATATCTGTGTAGCTGTCTACAGTGTGCCTTAGCTCACCAGTATGAAATCTACTCCTACAGCTCCCTCCAAAAAGCTCTGTCAGGGCATACCTGTTCCACAGTAGGAACCCATTCCTTTTTCTGCACAGGGACTTGAGTTCCATTGGACTCCTTGGCTCAATTCTGTTTGCTCCTGAGGCTTTCAGCAGTGACCTATAAGTGGCACCTCCTCCCTCAGAAGCTCTTCAATCTGCTCCTACTTCCAGGTGACTGCATAAGAGTACCAGGGAGAGTCTAATGGCTATCTTATCCACAGGAACTCTCCTGCTGTTCAAGGACTAAGTTTCATCAGTTCTCTCCACCCTCCCATGTTCTTATAGTCAACCATTTGCTGCAGTTAATCTAGTTTAATTATTAGTTGCCACAGTTTCTTACCTTTCCCATTGCCTTGATTAATTACTTAGCTGCTTCCAGCTGCTTCCATTACTCCATGCTTCCAGGATCCACCTTCTGAGACTTAAACTTCTGCCTTCTTATCTGCTCTTCCCCTGCACCCTGGTCTCTTCTTTTCCTTTTCCCACTTCTTCTTGAGCTCCGTTGAGTTTTCTTTTACAGTTCTCTTTTCCACCATCTTAATCTAATCCCAGTCTATTATAATTTAGATATTTATTGGGCAACTCCACCCTCCCTGCTTCTCCCTATCCCAACTACACCTTTTCCTTCTTGCCTCTGGCAATATCTCTCTCAACTGCAGCCTGCTGTCACCCATTTCCTCCTTGTAGTCATCTTGATTAGCCACTGATGCCCCTTCTTGCTGGCTCCAACTTAATTGCTGTTCCCTCTTATCATTGCTCCCTTCTTTTCTACTATCACTAAAATTCTTGTGTTGGTTTTTGTTAGAAATGAAACTTCGTCCTTTCTTCTGCTGCTGCCTTTACGCCCCACTGAATTCTCTCTTTCTCTCCCCCAGTGCAATCTTCATAGTATCTTCTCCTCTTTTTCTTTCACCCTGCAAAAAGGCATCATCAGCAAAGGCATTCTGCCTTCAGATGTTTGTCACTTCAAACTGCTTCCAGAGAGGAAGGATGATCCAATAATTAGGGCACTTGCTTTGGACTTGAGAGGCCTGAGTTAATTTCCCTACTCTGTCCTACACATCTTGTGTGGCCTTGGGCAAGTCACTTAGCCTCTCTGTGCCTCAGTTTCACATCTGTAAATGAGGGTAAAAGTATTTCCTACTTGTATAGATATGTTGTGAGGATAAATGCATTAAAGATTGTGAAGTGGGCATGCTATGGTGAAGGAGGAGGCCATATAATCACTTTTACATGGATTCCTCCCTTACTTACCTACAGTACATCCTTACTCATGCATCTGAGTCTTTGCTCCCCTTTTTGTCTGTTTGGCTATCTTCTGTTATTCCATGGCCTTATCCTTCCTCCCCATTTCAGTGGGTGACTCTCTTCCTTTCTCTCATTTCAGTCCTCACCCCTTTTTCTGGGGAGTTTAGCTTCCACATTAATGTCCCCCGCTGATTATTCTAACTCTCACTGATTATTGTAGCCACCTCGAGGTCTTCCCTTAAATTCATATTGGGTCCTTTACCTCCATTTTCTGACTTCAGCTTTGAACCAGCTTATTTTACCCACCTTTGTCACTTTCTTAACTTAATCTTCATCAAGCACGGCTTTTCCCCAACCTCTTAATTTCTGCATACCCGCTTTCTAACCATTCTCTTCCATTTTAACATAATTAATTACTCTCCTCTGACTGCATCACACAAGCCTTACACAACCTCTAGTCCATGAACAACTCAGATTCCTCTTCAGCTTTCAACCTGATCCTTCATTTCATCATTTTTTGTCATTTCTTCCCTTGGTGCCATCCTCTTCTCTACACTCAGCCCTTTTCTTCACTGTCACATCATTTGTGTTGTTCCACCATTCCCATATTTGACTGTCTTGTCACATCCATTTCTTCCATTCCTGCTTCTGTGCTGCTACGGGTGTGTCTACACAGGGATAAAAAACCTGCGACTGGCCCAGGTCATCTTGCTTGGGCTTTGGCTCTGGGGCTGAAAAATCACTGTGGAGACACTCAGGCTGGAGTTCAAGCCCTGGGACCCTTCACTCTCTCACAGTCCCAGAGCTTGGGCTCCAATCTGAGCCGAAATATCTACACAGCAGTTTTTTTCAGCCCCAGGGTCTGAGCCTGAGTTAGCTGGCCTGGGCCAGCCGCAGGTTTTTTATCCCCTTGTAGACATACCCTGAGTGCCTTAAAAGAAAGTCTAGGGGTTTTGCAGACTCTTTCAACTAAAGTTCATTCTTTTTTCCACCAGTTCTGTCTACATATTTGACACTTATGCCTACAACTCCTGCTGCCTATTCTCTACCCTTGACTCTCTCCTGAAGCCTCTTCTGCAGCTACCCTCTCCTCTTTCAACCTAGATCTTGCTGGGATTTTTTTCCCCAAGGAGAACATTAATATATCAGAGGCAGTGTTCCTCTTCTCCCCTTTCTTTCCAACCTTCACCTTCTCTTCTTTCACCCTTTCACTAATACAGACACATCTTTCCTAACTTCCTCTGCCATTCCATTTTTGTGGTCCATTAATTTCCTGCTCTTCACCTCCAAGCTCCTTGAGTGTACTGTCTACTTCAGTTTCCTCTAACTCTCTCTGTTCCTTCATTGTCTCGCATGGTGGTTTATCCTCTTTCAAACCCTTTTTCCAGTCTGTTCTTCAGGACTCTATTCTTGGTCCCTACCTCTACACTGTTCCTCCTGACTCCAACTCCAGTGACCTCATCAACTCATGGTTTTAATTACTATGTCTGTGCAGACGACTTCAAAATCACTCTGATCTCCTCCACCTTCAGTTTATTTATGCATCCCTAACTGTCTCATCAATTCTGGATGTCCTGCCCCAAACTCAAATTGACTATGGCACAAATAGAGTGTTCCTCTCAAACACTTGTTTCTTCCTCCCTTCTCTGTTACTGTTCATAATTTCACTATCCTCCCAGTTACCCTGATTTGTAACTTTATTGTCATTATACAACTTCTCTCTCTCTCCTACTCCCCAGACATTCAGTCTTAAAGCCTACAGATTCTTCCTCTGCGTCTCAAACATAATCCTTACACTATGCTCTATACATATTGCTAAAATGTCAATTCATACCCTAGTCATCTGTTGCCTTGATTATTGTAACCCCTTGAGGTCTTTCCTTACTCTCATATTTGGTCCCATGTATCCTTCCATCAAAGTACCAATAAAAGCAACCTTCTTGTCCAATACTCTGACCACTTCTTTCTCTTATTAACACATACCCAAATACCTAACTTGCACTGGCTCTCAATTCTCTGTCTCAAGGCTCTGCATGTCTCTTCTATCTCCCAACTTCCCTGTTCATGCCTTACATTCTGCCAACTTTGCACAGCATGACATATCCTTGGCGGTCTCCTCCCATGAGTGATTCAGTGTGTTTTCTTACACAGCCTCAAGACTTAGAATAACCTCAGACTCAGTACATCATGCAGCCATACTCGACACCTTCAAATGCTTTCTCAAGATTGATTGCTTTTGGTTAGCTTTGCAACCATGGAGATAATCTGGTTGACTAGAAAGTGTATCGGAAATTAGGAATATATGAAAAACAGTGGTCCCAGGAAAAATCTCTGGCCCGTAAGAAACTGACTTTTAAAAAAAAAAAAAAAAAAAGTAAAAGGGGAGGAAAGATGACACCAGTATGCACAGAGGCTGTGAGATATATGTGTGTGTGTGTGTGTGTGTGTGTGTGTGTATGTATGTGTATATATACACCAGAAAGAGCAATGTATTTGCATCACGTAGGTATAAGAAACCATGTACAAGGATGAGAAAGAAGCAACATACTTCTTTTTACATCAAGTGTGCTAAATCTGAATCTTGCTAGTGGAGCATGTTTTAGGCCCTGCTTAATTCTTTAATGCCATTTTTCCCATTCCAGTGTTCACTGTTGGTAATGAGGCCTCAGGCGTGGGGGATGGGAGCCAGGAGTAGCCCTTGTTTTCTAATCCGGGAACCGTTTCCCTCTCTGGCCATGTACAAGTAATTCAATCCGGTTGCCTTTGTTTCCCTATGTAGAAAATTTGAGTAATATTGACCTATCATGCAGGGTTTTTTGAGGATTAATTAGCATTTGTAAAGTATTTTGAAGAAGAAAAGGGCCATGGAGCATGTTTTCTGAATTAGTGATGAATACAACGATGAGGCGCTGAACAAATAATAACTAAACATTTTATTACAACATTTTTATTACAACATGCGGGGCATATTCTCCCCTTTTTCTTCTGTGCAAGCATTCTACTGACATCAGCATTCTGCACTCTGGGGAGTGTAATCATGACTGTACTCTGGCCAACAGACTAAATTAAACAAAATTCAGCCCTCTCCTCTGAGTTTGACACCACTGGCCCAACGAGTAATCAAAAATACTGTATTTGTGCAATGTGGATGAGTTAAGGTTGCTATGAGAAGTATTGTACTTAAATTTTTTTGACCCTGATGTTTAAATTTTCACCCTCATTACATTTCACACAGTTTTTTTTTCATTTCACTTCCTAGATTTTTTTTTTTAATAGAAATATAGATAAGAGAGCAGAAAAACAAAAGAATCACACTGGTGCATGCTTCTTGGAGACACATTCACCTGTCCTAGGGCACAGCCTGGGGACCTGCTCCTCAGCCATGTCTTGAAAAATTTCCCATATGCTTGGGCTCTGCACCTCAGAATGCTGTCCTGCCACCACACCAGGGAAGATTTTAAGAATTGTTGGGATTACAGATGAAAACGTAGAAAAAAGGAAGCAGATCTTGGTGGTTTTTGTCCTGAACTTTTCCCTTTACATTTAATATGGCAGGAGTACAATACCCCTATAGGTTCGGCCATCCTTCCAATCCCCATCCCAGATGCAACAGTCTGGAGGCTGGAGTTCACTGTGGATTATGAACCCCAGAGCAAAGGAAACTTGATTGAGCAAGCAGTTTTCAAATATGAATAACTTTGGGCAGTTTTAGCTCAAGTTTATGCAGCCTTAAAGGTGATGTGCCCCAAACAACCATATAAATGAGCTGTGTTGTGAAGGACTGAACCTAAGAATGGTGGAGGTGTTCAGATCTGGTTTTTAGCTCTAATTTGGAGCTCTTGGTCATGGAGAGCATTGTCTTTGGTCTTTCCTGTCCAATTTGTCTTTCCAGCTGTGAATCAGTTGTGGAGGAACACTCCTGACTTCTCACTAGGGCAATAACATTGGCAAGTAATGTCTAAGTTCTGGCAGCCATATGCAATAGTCAGAAACTCTGCTCTACCTAATTTTTTTATAGTACTGAGGAACTGTTGGCTGGGTCTCAGAGTGATGCTGTATGTCCAGTTTAAAACTTAAAACATGTTGAAATTTAGCAAAGAGCTGCTGCTCTAAGAACAAGCCTAAAGCCAAGTTTGAACTTTAAAAAATGAGCTGCTTTTGTTATTTTAACTCAAGTAATATATCAAGATAATGGGGGGCAGGATTGTATTTTTATTCTGGCTTAGATAACTCAAAACCAGATTGACTTTCATACAGTTTTCCACCTTTTGAGCATGAAAAGTTTTAGCCCCAAAGGAAACTTCCTCAGAAAGTGATGATTGAAGGTTGCATTTTTAAAATTTGTATTTGTTTGCAGTAGTGCCCATATGCAAGGCTCTTTCCAGCCACTTAAGAGGGCCCTTGGTCTGAGGAGCTCATAATCTAAAGATAAACAAATAGATAAAATTAAGAGGAATAACAAGCAATTAATATACAAGTCAGCTTGATTCACTATAGATGGTACACAGAGTCTTTAATTAATACAAAGCAGCAATAATTATTGGTAGATTTTAGGCAATATAATTTAGTGACTAAGAAAATAAAAAATAGTTAAAGCATAAACAGGTTTAATAATTTGGCAAAATCAGTTTTTACTGAAATATTCCCAACTTTTGTGGCGTTTTAAAAATAGATATTAAAATCCAGATAGATGTCAGCACTGTTTGAAAAATCACATTTTTGCCTCTCTTCTCCCTTAATTTAAACAAGATATAAAGAAATCATGATGAGTGTACAAAATAAAAATACAAAATTACAAAATAAAAGTCCAAGAATTCAAAGTTTCTCGAGATTGAAGATTCATTCTGGAAAACAGTGCCAAGTGCTTGACTCTGCCTGAAAGCCAACCATTTCAGCATTACTAGAAAATGTAATTGGCCCATTCTGTTACATCACAGGAAGAACAAATCCTCAGAACAAAATCTGTCAAATATGTAAGATCTAACAATGGATTATGCAAAGTTGATTATTGTAAATCACATCATGAAAATCTCACTGATCTCGGCCAATTTGCCCTCCAAATGCTGGTATTGCCGCCAGATCCTGTCCGTGTAATATGTGGCTTCTCCAAATTTACCTATAAAGTGATATTGTCTGAATATGATAATCTCGGTGAAGTAGAGCCTTTCTGAACAAAGAATCCTGTAAAGAATATTAGACATCAACTAACTCATAGTACACATGAAAATTTAATACGTGGGTTTTAAATCAGTTTTTTATTACTTATATTGCTTTCTTTTAAAGTTCACCACCAAAACAAATACTGAAAAATTCCCAGATATTTTTAAAAGGATAAACTTTGCAAAGCTGTCTTCATATACTGTGCAGTGTTGTTTATAGGCATGTCGTTCCCAGTATATTACAGACACAAAGTTAATATATTTTATTGGACCAAATGGGACTAGGTCAGAGTTCATAAATGAACTGTTAATGCACGTCAGCAGGGTACACATGAACAGTTAGTCCGGGTGGCAGGCTAGTGCAGGGTAAATTCAAACCCCAGCTTGCCTCAAACTATTGTTTCTGTAAACAAGGCCTTAGTCTTGCATCTTTTATATTGGTAAAAAATGTTTATATCCCATCTGTAAATCCAGGGTCCCTTAATATGATGTAAAGATGATGAAAGAGAGATTCGAATGAATAAATAATTTTTAGATGTTGCTAAAATTCTTTTTCTGTGTGTGGTTTTAAGATGCACCATAATCTATCAGTGCTAGAGGCAAGTTCATTACACCATCAATAATAAAGATTTAGTTCCTCTGCAGTGTTATAAAGTACCTGTGTCATAAATATAAAGGGAAGGGTAAACACCTTTAAAATCCTTCCTGGCCAGAGGAAAAAATCCTTTCACCTGTAAAGGGTTAAGAAGCTAGGATAACCTCACTGGCACCTGACCACAATGACCAATGGGGAGACAAGATACTTTCAAAGGGGGAGGGAGGGAAAAACAAAGGGTCTGTCTGTGTGATGCTTTTGCCGGGGACAGATCAGGAATGGAGTCTTAGAACTTAGTAAGTAATCTAGCTAGATATGCGTTAGATTATAATTTCTTTAAATGGATGAGAAATTAGACTGTGCTGAATAGAATGAATATTCTTGTCTTTGTGACTTTCTTGTAATTTAAGGTTTTGCCTAGAGGGATTCTCTGTTTTGAATCTAATTACCCTGTAAGGTATTTACCATCCTGATTTTACAGAGGTGATTCTTTTTACCTTTTCTTATATTAAAATTCTTCTTGTAAGAAATAGAATGCTTTTTTCATTGTTCTTAAGATCCAAGGGTTTGGGTCTGTGGTCACCTATCCAAATTGGTGAGGATTTTTATCAAGCCTTCCCCAGGCAGGGGGGTGCAAGGTTTTTGTGAGGATTTTAGAGGGAAAGACGTTCCCAAACAACGCTTTCTCAAAAATAAACCCAGATGTTTGGTGGTGGCAGTGGAAGTCCAAGGGCAAAAGGTAAAATAGTTTGTACCTTGGGGAAGTTTTAACCTAAGCTGGTAAAAGTAAGCTTAGGAGGTTTTTATGCAGGTCCCCACATCTGTACCCTAGAGTTCAGAGTGGGGAAGGAACCTTGACAACCTGTTTCTAACTCTTAGGGTCAGGGTCACTGGCCCTTAAAGGTGTTACTAGTCCAGGCATGAATTACTGTCCTAGGCCTTGAGCTAATTTAATTTTGCTTTTTGCTTTTTTTTTTTTAATATGGAGGAAAGGAAGTTGAAAGGTCATTTTGTTAAAGGCATCTGAGTTAAAGGCTTTTGTTTGAAGCTGCTCAGAAGTTTGAAATGTTAAGTCACAACAAAATGAGCAGAGTTCATCTGAGGCAACCAGCAATGCATTATCAATGTAGTTTATCACATAGAGACCACTGCCACCACATGGGTAACAAATTTAGTTACAGTTAATTTATTGTATTTGGTTCTTTTGAACCACAATTTACGAATTTAGGTTTTGTGTAATAAATAAGTATTACAAATCCAATGGCATTTCTCATAAGAGTACAGGTTGATGCCAGGTTTAGCCAAAATTCCTTCCTTTGCTCTAACTCCCACCCCTTCTGGAGGTATTGTTCGGTAGGCATCCACCTAACTGCTGTGGACCCACCCAGAAGTTTCTTTATGCCAATGGTGAAGTGATTTTTTGTGTGTATATAGCTGTGGATTGTGACTTTAAGAGCAGTCCTGAGGAGGATGTGATATGCAGATTGTAACACTCCAAGAGTTAGCCTCAGGAGGCATTGTGACTCAGTGAAACACCACTAAGTCACAATATTTGTCCTGGTTTCTCCTTGCTTTGAGGCCAGGGGGTAGGGATAGGGAATTAATAATTATTTTTTGGTATATGACACCCTCATACTGGCTCAACTGCCCTATCTTGTGAGTTTGTGGATGGCAGGTCGACCGACAGCAATTCCAGGCGCCAGGGCCATTCCTCAGGGGTGTGGGGCCTGGGGTGGAAGTGATGAATCCGTCATTTCTGGGACTAACCATGCTGGCCATTCGTGCCGGCCCACTGGGCCCCCCAAAACACGGGGGCTGGAGTGATCACATGAGCCTGGGAGCCCTGCAACCCATCCCTGGCCCTTATAAATCACCCAGGCCCCTTGGCAATTGCCCCCTTTGGTGGGTCTGATGGATGGAGGTGGGGGATAGCTGCAGATCCACCATTTCTACTTACTCATCACTCTCCTGCTCTGTTGTGAGGGAGGATAGGGAAGAAGATAAGCCAACACACAATTCATGCTTATTCCTACATGCCTAGACACTTGTCTGGAAAACCTCTGCAGGTGCAGTTTTTGTGCCTATGTACATTCTGCTGCTGGAATACTGTGTCCTGTTCTGGTGTCCACAGTTCAAGAAGGATGTTGATAAATTGGAGACAGTTCAGAAAAGAGTCATGAGAATTATTAATGTTTTTTGAAAAACATGACTTACAGTGAAAGACTCCAAGAGCTCAATCTATTTCATTTATCAAATAAAAGATTATGGTGTATTTTGATCAGTCTGTAAGTATCTACATGGGGAACAGAAATTTGATAATGGGCCTTTCAGACTTCCAGACAAAGATATGACAAGATCCAGTGATTGAAAGTTAAAGCTAGACAAATTCAGGCTAGAAATAAGGCATAAATTTTTAACGAAGAGGGTAATTAATTATTGGAAGAATTTAACAAGGGTGTGGTAGAATCTCTATCACTGGAATTTTTTAAAATCAAGATTGGGTGTTTTTTTTCTAGAAGATATGCTCTAGTTTAATCACAGCTATTGGACTTGAAGCACAAATTAATTCAGAGGAGTTCTGTGGCATGTATTATGTAGGAGGTCAGCCTAGATGACCACAAAGGTCCATTCTGGCTTAAAATCTATGAATGTATATAGTGCAAGTCACAGTCTAGGCCATTAACTGTAAAGTGCTTTGGAATGATACGAGATGTAAAGTACCATTTTAAATTGAAAACAAATTAGGCAAATACTTATATTTTATTCTGCAACATATGAAATGTATTTAAAATAGAACCAAAAAATGAAAACTTCCTTAGGTAAAATTTCTTCAAGGAAGAAATTAGGCTGGTATGTTTGTGAGCCAACCTAGCTTGAGAAAATGCCTTGTAAGACAGAGCGCCAGTAACACTAATGAAAATATTTTTATTCTAAAACTAGAAGAACATGTTCAGACTGATTAAATATTTAATACAGTTCTAAGTAAAATTGCCAAGTTTTAATCTCAGTCACTTACTGGACTTAGTCTAGTTCAGGGTTTCTCAAACTTCTTTGCACCGTGACCCCCTTCTGACAACAAAAATTACTAGATGACTACAGGAAGGGGGATTGAAGATGGCAGCGGGACTGAAGCCTGAGACCTGTTGCCCGGGGGTAAAGCCAAAGCCTGAGCCCCGCTGCCCAGAAGGGGGGCCAAAGACAAAGCTTGAGGGCTGCAGCCCTGGGGGGGGTGGTGGTGGCTGTAACCAGGGTCCCCGCTGCCCATGGCTGAAGCCAAAGCCTGAGCCCTGCCACCCAGGACTGAAGCCTTTGGGCTTCAGCTTCAGCCCTGAGCAGTGGGGCTCAGACTTTGGCTTCAGCCCCAGGCTCCAGCGAGTCTAATGCCTGCCCTGGCGACCCCATTAAAATGGGGCTGCGACCCATTTTGGGATCCCGACCCACAGTCTGAGAATCACTGGTATTGTTAAAATTGTGTGTTACCTGTTAGCTTGGACAATGGAGCAGGAGTTCTGGAAAGTTCTTACTTTGATTTTTGTAGGCTTATGTTGTGGACCATCAAGCATTCATAGGTTAACAAAACTGCACAACACATAAATAACCCATGAAATATTTTATTTGAGTATTTTCAAAGGATAAAGCAATTGCCTTGCTACTAGCATCTGTCTCAAAGAGGTGTGCAATGAGAGTAGCAGGGAAATTTATTTATATAGGAGGGGGTTTGTTCCTCCAAAATTGCAGGCAAATTTAAATACAAGTCTATGATATTGGTGCTACTATTTCTAGTTTAGTTCACTATTCCATCGTTCTTTAAGTTGAAATCCAGCTGTAAGTAAAAAAAATAAAAATAGAAAAGGCTGATTTTTATTTTACTTTTTTATTTTGTAATCAGGATACTACACCTTGCCTGTCCATGTTTTCTTCTACTGTCACTTTACAATCCATGACAATAAAGCTTTTACAAAAAATCCTCAAAACATCTAATCTGTATATATATGTGTAGAAGATATCAACATATTACTTTTCATAATCATATTGATTTTTGTTGTAGATTTTAGAGCTTATGGAAAATTTGCTATGTTTACTTTAAATATGACAAAATGTCATGCTAGAGGGGTTTATGGATCTTTACATGCGTCTAAGAATCCAAAGTTCCTTCTCAAAAGACGGTATAATCTGAATTATACTGTGATGCAGAGTAATTGGCAATTAGCAAATAAGAAATTTCTGAGGAAAAACAAGATGTTGGTTGATAGTAAGCTAGGAATTATTTCCCTTGTTTGTTAGGTTGTATGTGGGAAGGGGGAACAAATAATGTGTTCTAAGACGTCTAGTTCTTTTACTAGAGCAGTCGACTTGAGAGCATGGGTCAGAGTAGGCTAGCTCAGCAGAAATGATGAAGCCACTGGAGGATAGCTGTGTCACCCTGGTGTTAGAGGAGAGGGAGAAGAAAGCCTGGCTGTTGCTCTCTCTATAGCAAATATGAAAGCATGCTGGGAAAGGAAAGAAGTCTTGAGCCCTTTAAAATACAGACTCTTCTCTCTCTCAGACCTATTGAAAGAAAGGCAGCACAGGGGAGGATTTGATTATGTGCATGAGAAAAACACACACACACCCATATTGTACTGGTCAGGTCACTGAACAAACACAAATTGAGGGAAATCACATATCCCAGAGAACTTGCAACCTAAAAGATAAAATGTTATAAGTGGGTGAAATATTTTCGTTTTTCCTATCAATTGGCTTGTTACAACTTTTCATCTGCCTAACCATTATAAGAAAAGGAGTACTTGTGGCACCTTAGAGACTAACAAATTTATTTGAGCATAAGCTTTCGTGAGCTACAGCTCACTTCATCGGATGCTGTAGCTCACGAAAGCTTATGCTCAAATAAATTTGTTAGTCTCTAAGGTGCCACAAGTACTCCTTTTCTTTTTGCGAATACAGACTAACACGGCTGCTACTCTGAAACCTAACCATTATAGCTATTATCAGATGGTGGTTTTCTGTAAACATCTCAGCAGAAGTGAGCGTAAGAAAAGGAATTGAAGGAGGCAAAGGGTGATGGCTTTGCAGATTTTGATGGGAAGTTTTCCCCAGGCAAATGGACAGCCTGGGAGAAAGTACAGAGGGGTTTGTGGGAAAATCAGACAAGAAGATCATCGATTGGTGATGGAAAGGTGCATGTCAGCATTATGTTAGGATGATTATGCAGGGTGGGACTAATTGTGAAAGGCTTTGAAGAGAAGGACAGGAAGCTAGTGATATAGAAAGGGGAGCTAATGGAGGGGCTTTGAGCAGGGGGTTGGACTAGATGACCACCTGAGGTCTCTTCCAATCTTAATATTCTATGATTCTATGACTTGAATGATCATGTAGTCCACGTAATGGGCAAAATGATGATTTTTAGAAGTAGCATACTGAATGGATTTAGAGAGGTGAGGTTCTAAGTGCCAAAGCCAGAAAAGAGGAAATTACAGTAAACAGAATGTGAGATGATCTTGGATGAAATTTTGGCAGTGAGAGCAGAGAGGAAATGTTTGTTCTTGAGGATGTTGTGAAAGGAAAAGTGGCAAGATTTAGACACTGCCTGTATTTGTGGAGCAAAAGAGAGGAGCTGAGATCATGGGTTTGGATGATTAGCAAGGTGAAGGTGCTGTTCACTGTGATTGAGAAAGAGGATAAGAAGGGAGGACTTGAGGAGAAATATCAAGAGCTTAGTTTTGACCATTTTGACATTCAAATGGGGATTGACATAGCTGTCTGAAAGACATGTTGAAATATTGGCTTGAACAAAGGGAGGCAGGTCCCAAGCAGAGAGACAAATATGTGAGTCACCAGTACAAAGATAGGTTTCAGAGTAGCAGCCGTGTTAGTCTGTATTCACAAAAAGAAAAGGAGTACTTGTGGCACCTTAGAGACAATCAAATTTATTTGAGCATGAGCTTTCGTGAGCAACAGCTCACTTCATCGGATGCATTCAGTGGAAAATACAGTGGGGAGATTACTTGAAGCTGTGTTTGCAGATAATGTCACACAGGGATAGGGTGGAGAAACAGAGAAATCTGTTGCATTTCTGGTTTTATTCCATCACTGTTGAGGTGGGTAGAAGTTTCCTGACTTTCTGCTGTAGTCATATCAGATAGATAACATAGAGCTACTTCTGCATGCATGGTAGGAAGGAAGACAGGAGACTAGAAAACAAATGGAAGAAAATGCTGCCCATAGTAGTGTTGTTTGGTAATAAGCAGATTTAGGTTTTTGTTCTTGATTTTACTCATCCTTTAAAAATATTCTATAATTATATACTATTTATGTAACTATGGATAGGTGCGAGAGCACATAGTATAGTATTAAGCAGGTAGTGTGACAACAGTGGTGGACGAAGAATAGCTAAACAAAATGAGTGACTTTGGAGGAGAGCATGTAATCAGAGAGAGGCTGTTGTAGGTGCAAAGGGTACTTTTAAATAGGATTTAGTGTTTTGTTTGGGAGAAAGAAATAAAGATAATTCAGAAGTGAGATGAACCAAGTTAAATGTCAGGTGTAAGAGGGAGAACAAGAGGCGAGTGGAGTTGTATGAAGTCCTGCAGGAAAAAAACCCTGATTTCACTCAGGTAACTGATTATGCAAAACTGTTCAAATACTAATTCATTCTAAGAACATTATAGTATCACACTAACAGTACAGCAACTGTTCTGTAGGTGGTAGTTCTGTTCTAAACTCCTATTTTCAGTCATTTGAAACTGTCTCTAAAAAATCTATTTTGGGGTGAAACTTATTTTGGTTGTGGATTATTTTATATGGAAAGTTTGAAGAAAATGTATTACTTTGTTTTACGAGTTATTAGAATATGACAAGATGTCTTCTAGACAGAGAACTTTATTTGTATGCCTTTTGGTGCACAAATACATATGGTTAAAATATTTTGGTTTAAATCTTCACACTTGACTTTGTGTATGGTGGAATGACAGTTGTGTGCTTTGATCCTGTTCGAAGGAATTTTGATTTTGCAATTACAAAGTTTTGAACATTTTTCAGATCCGTTGGCCATGGGCAGCACACCATTTTACTTAGTGATTTAAAATGAAGTTCTCCTCAGAAAAGTAACTTTTTGTTAAAGAAAAAAGCCTCTAAGGGTTCTGTGTTTATCTCAGTTATGCTTCATATCTATTTTGCTCAGTTTTCAAGTAAAAAAGATGAATTTTCTCACTTCCTATTCTCACACTTAGTCTGGGACTGAAACTCATGTGGATTTCTTTCTGGCTCATGTATTGTTAATAATAGGGATTGTGAAAGCTGAATTCTGCTCCCAGTTTATGATTGTGCACCCTTTTTTTTTTTTTTTTGGATACAAGGTGTAATTGTGGGTAGTTTTTGTACCTACAATAAGAAGTTAATTAACAATTCTGCTCATAATACACAGGAGAGAAGAGAATCCATCTCCTGCTCCTCTTTGTGTTGTCTCTGCAGAACTTGCAGGAGTAAAAAATAGTAAACATTAAAATCATCAGGTATAATGCTCACTACACCCAGGGAACATCGGTTCAGTAAAAAGATAGGATTTTTAAGTGGTCACTTCTCAGAGCAGAGCCATACACCAAAGTATCACGTGCTGAATATTTATAGGTGTAGGTGTGTTTGTGCCACCATTCATAAGGGAAGAAGCATTATGATGATCTGATCTGATCTGTGTAACACGGCCATAGAATTTCATCCAGTAATTCCCACATTAATCCCTTAACTTCTGGTTGAACTACAGCATATATTTTAGAAAGACATCCAGCCTTGATTTAAAGAATTTCAAGTTATGGAGAATCCATGACATCCTAGGTAAATTGGTCAATGCTTAATTAACCTCAGTTAAAAATGGGTGCTTTATTGAATTTGTCTAGCTTCAGCTTCTAGCCATTGTCTCTTGTTATACCTTTTCTCTTTGACCCTGGCTCCTGGGAAACTGCAACCTCCTGCTCCTGGCTCTATGTGCTGTCTCCACTCTGCCCCAAGCCCTGGTTCTGCAGCTCCCATTGACTGGTAATTACAGCCAGTAGAGCTGCGGGGGCAGTGCCTGCGGGCGGAGGCAGCAGTTGGAGTTAGGAGCTGAGGGAGGGAAGTTCCTGTCACCCTTCCAGGGAGCCCCCCAGGTAAGCACTGCCCTGCACCCCAGTCCCCAGCCCTGAGCCCCCCTCACCCAAACTCTTGCCGTGGGGGGGGGGCAAAGACTGCCCCAGCAGCAGAGGGTGCGACTGGCCCAGGGGCTGCCCGAGCTGCTCCTGGGCCAGCCCCAGGGGCCTCTGCAAAAATCACGGAAAGTCACAAAATCCATGACTTCTGTGATCTCTGTGACAAACATGGAGCCTTAATTATAATCAAGTTATCCTCAGTTGTTTTTACAGTCTTTTAAGGTTGGACTGAATACTGTACGACACATTTATAAACTACAGAACTACTTGAGAACAGCCCACTTTTTTTCCTGAGACAGTCATTCTTAATTTTTCCAATTTCTCACTTACAGTTTTACAAAAATGTTAACATGTTAAAGCTCAAGGATATAACAAATGTAAATAATACTGTCTTTGTACAAGGGAAGCCTCAGAAAAGAAACTTTTCAGAGTCACAAGAAGTGGCATCTGAAGGAATAATGCTTGAGTGCTTTAACATTAACATCATAGCCAGAACATGACATCCTTGCTTATTGATTTCAATAGGAGTTTTGCCTGAATAAATCTTGAATAAGATTTCATGATTTTGCCTGTGGTGATTGATGGTGGTGGTGGTGGTGGTGGTTAGTGGTTGTTCAGAATTTATATAGCACCATATGTTCACATGATGCTTTACAAAGAAGTTAAACAAACACACACACACACACACATTGGGACTAATGACGTTCTTCCCTCAAAATACTTGATTTGCAGGGGATTACAGGAGACCAGATCCATTTATGCAGACTCCTCTTGTAGCTCTGTGGCTTCCTAGTTCCCCCTTAGGCACAAGAGCATTAGAGATATCATGGAGCTGAGTTGCCAGAGCTTCCTTTGCTGGTGTGTGCTCTAAAATTTCAGTGAAAAGGTGGACTCACAGCTGGGAAGGGGCAGAGGGGCAGCAAAAAATTATTGCAGACGCAAAGCTACATTAGCTTTTGAGCAGGTTAATGACAAGGCTGAAGTGTGGTCATCATTACCCCCTATTCTTACTCTGTGCATGGATTCCTAGACCCTGTAGAGATTCTCTGCAGGATCAGATGTGGGTGGTGGAACAGGGCAGCGCCACATATAGCATTCCCTCACCTTCTCTGACACAGAAAGGTGAGGTCTATACATGGAACCTTTCCATGTTTTTTTACATCACTATATTCCTTGGTATCATTTTCATCTTCACTTGTGTTCGCAGCTCCCTCTCAAGTTAGTACTTGCAGTAGATTTCATTAACATGCTCTTTATTCATCATCTTTCTGGTCCTTCCTTGAAGATGTCAAATAAGGCTGGTGCCTGGTAGACTGCTGCCCCTCAGCTTGTGATATATCACTGTTTATTTTTACCATTTGTTTGCAATTCTTCAGCCAGTTTTCAGTCCACATTAAATTTTTTTATCCCTCAATTTTAATTAATTTTTCAAATAAGATACTCTATCAAAAGCTACATCTACCATTTTTATTTTCCTCCACTAGCTTTTATAAATATATCCCACAAAAAGCTGTCATGTATGTTTGGCATGATTTGTTGTTTATAAGGGAGCTATACACAAGAATAGTTATTAAATAGTACATAAAACCAACGCATCTTTCATGTCTGGATAACTTTACCATCATCACTCTCATGTCTTGCATCACTTGCATAGACTTTATTAAATATTTATCTTAATTTTTTAAAAAATATTAAAAAGGAGGAGGGACTATCCCCGCTCCAGTGTGTAGTGTGTTTTACCTAAACCATCATGCTAATTCGTTAGTGCACGTGTATAAAAAGTAATGTCCATTAGCTAAAATAAAATAGAATTGGATTCACGCTATGTTTTTGCCTTTACTTTGTTAAAAAAGTAATGTTGTTGACAGAATAGTCAGTTTCTTGAGAGTCCATGTGATTTGGTAAGATTAAAAATAAAGCATTGCTACAATTATGGTTGAGGGTACACTTTCATTTGAAGCCCTTGTTTTAAGGAGTTTTTAACTTTCTAGAAAAATTACCATTAGGAATTAAATGTCTTGTACTTGTTCTTATGCTAACAGTAAAATTTTTGTGATAGAAAACAACCTCATGACATTTAAATAAACTAACTTTCCTGAGTATTGAAAATAGGCATTGATTAATTTGACAAATTACATATCCTTTTTTTGCAGTGAGCTACTTCAAGCAATGTCATTAAGAATTCAGACTTGGTATACGCTCAACAAGGAATGTTTGCTATGTGTTGCTTGTTTAAAAAAAAAAAGAAAAAAAAAGTAGATGGGAAAATAGTTGTGAAGGAGTAGACATCTGTATATTGCAAGAGGATAATGTCCTTTTTTTTTGTAAACAAATATGCACTGAGTGCATTTATCCCTCTAAGACTGTTTTTCTATACATATTCAAAGAACCACATAGGACCAAATTCAACCCTAGTGTAAGCAAACACAATTCTGTTGAAGTCAGTGGAGTCTCAGTAGGATTGAGTTTGCTCCTACTATATGAGTTTTGAATTACTGTTTAAAGAAATACAGTTAGGGTTATGATAGTAGTTGTAACATTGACTTCAGTGGGAGTTGTATCTGCATATGACAGGGCTGAAATTGGTTCATAGTCTCATCTATTCATTTTCCAGATAGAGAAATGTCTGGGCTGAATTTTTCACCGAAAAAGGCAGAATTGTAGGGCCAGATCTTCAGCTAGATCATTGATTTTAATTGAGTCTTTGATTTTCACCAGTGGAGGCTTTGATCTATATCAGGGGTGGGCAGCCTACAGGCTACATCTGGCCCATCAGACCTTTTAATCCAGCCCTCGAGCTCCCGCTGGGGAGCAGAGTCAAGGGCTTGCCCCGCTCCACCTGCCCGGTGCTCCCCAGCCCCTGACTCATAACTCCTTGAGCACCATCTTCCTGCACGCAGAGCTACACTGCACAGGCGTGACCAGCACCACTTACCCAGACTTTAACCCGCTGTTTCTGGGATTGGAACCCCGCCCTTACATGGCACTGAGCCCAATCACCGAAGCGCCAGCCTCCTCGCATCAGCCTCCGCCCAAACTAGCCAATAATCAAGCCCAGCAGCATTGCAGGATACCACCCTCCAGACTCTCGAAACTCTTTTTAACCATCAGAGGAGTGAAGTTTTGGAATAGCCTTCCAAGGGAAGCAGTGGGGGCAAAAGATCTATCTGGCTTTAAGATTCTACTCGATAAGTTTATGGAGGAGATGGTATGATGGGATAATGGGATTTTGGTAAGTAATTGATCTTTAAATATTCAGGGTAAATAGGCCAAATCCCCTGAGATGGGATATTAGATGGATGGGATCTGAGTTACTATAGAAAATTCTTTCCTGGGTGTCTGGCTGGTGAATCTTGCCCATATGCTCAGGGTTTAGCTGATTGCCATGTTTGGGGTCGGGAAGGAATTTTCCTCCAGGGCGGATTGGAGAGGCCCTGGAGGTTTTTCGCCTTCCTCTGTAGCATGGGGCATGGTTGACTTGAGGGAGGCTTCTCTGCTCCTTGAAGTCTTTGAACCATGATTTAAGGACTTCAATAGCTCAGACATGGGTGAGGTTTTTCATAGGAGTGGGTGGGTGAGATTCTGTGGCCTGCGCTGTGCAGGAGGTCGGACTAGATGATCAGAATGGTCCCTTCTGACCTTAGTATCTATGAATCTATGAAACCGCCCAGGGACCTCACTTGTCACAGCTAGGGGGCCTGGTACGGCCCCCTTGGTGTCACTGCTGGCAGGGCCCCTAGGAGTCCCCGGTACTGCTCCTGTAGAGCACCCCCCCGCAACACACCCCATGAGTACCCCTGCCCCTACTTCAGTAACATCCCTTATAGAGCCCCCCTTTGCATATCTCTGAATTGTTAATTTCCTGAGCATTCATGGCCTACCATACAATTTCCATACCCAGATATGGCTCTCAGACCAAAAAGTTTGCCCACCCCTGGTCTATAGGAACGTCAGAACTGCCATTGGGTCAGACTTGGGGGTAGTACGCAAAACAGGACAATTTTGGAGAGTACCAATCCTATCTTCTCCTCCTGGCTTCTGGCAGTCAGAGGTTTAACATCACCCCAAACATGGGATTGTATTCCTGACCATCTTGGTTGATAGCCATTGGTGGATCTAGCCTCCATGAACTTGTCTCGTTCTTTATTCACCTCAGTTATACTTTGGCCATCACACCATTCTGTGGCAGTGAGTTCCACAGATTAATTGTGCATTGTGTGAATGTTTGCCTTTGGAACCATTACTGTGAATTTTCCAACTTTGAAAAATAATGTTGCATTAACATATAGGTTTTGCCATTTAAACACGCATATGCATGTGTGTATGTATTTGTATAAGTAGGTATATGGTTATTTTAGTAACCATTTAAAAATGAAGTAGAGTAGAGCATATTGGACAGATCCTATTTTCTCTCTCCTACAGATTTCCTGTGCCTCAAGTCCAACAGTAATGTCAAGCTCTGGTAGCTGTAGCTCATTGTCGCCTATTGGACCCCTTTGTAGGCAAAGATCATTAGCAAATGGTGCTTTGTGTTCCGAGTGTAGCACATCAGGTGTTTCTTCACCAAATTCTAGCTACCAAAAAGCACCAGGTTTTGAACGAGAGGATCAGGTATGTAAATATTAGAAATACAAATAAAATCTTGAGATAGATAAAATTAGAGTCTGCAGAAAATCTTTCTTGTATTTCCCTCAACTCTCTAAAATGCATTTTGATTTCATAACACCCCACCTGCCCCCCCAGCACTTTGAGATGGCATTTTTGCTAACACATGCTTTAGAACTTAGCAGCTTGTCTTGTAAAAGCATTAAAATGTTTAAAGAGCACAATTCCAAATGTAAGAGTGGAAATATTTTCCAAACCCATTTTATCTTTAAAACAGACCTAAATATATTCTTCAAATATATTTAGTTTAAGTTGTTTTTGTTTTTTTGATTTATTCTAGATTTTAGAATTTTTGGAATTTTTCCATTTATGAAGTCCTCAGTTGGTTAAAAAGTTAACATGCAAATGTGTTAGATGCAATTAAAGCACATGTTTTATGTAGATGTTTATCATTCGCTCAATGTAGTGTCTGATTTATTACACCATTAGATTAATGTACAAGTTGCCTTATAGGCTTTAAAGCATTCAGTTTTGGGTTTTTACTTAATTGAGAACTTCCTACCAAGGACTCACTTTTTGCTACAAAATATTACTCATTGGAGGCTTGATCCTGCTTCTATTAAAATCAATGGAAAGACACCCATTGACTTCAGTAGAAATTAGATCTGCTCTACTATACATAGGTTTCAGAGTAGCAGCCATGTTAGTCTGTATTCGCAAAAAGAAAAGGAGTACTTGTGGCACCTTAGAGACTAACAAATTTATTTGAGCATAAGTTCCAGTGAGTTGTAGTGCACGAAAGCTTATGCTCAAATAAATTTGTTAGTCTCTAAGGTGCCACAAGTACTCCTTTTCTTTCTACTATACATAGCCATAGAGTTCAAAGCCAGAAGGGATCACCAGATCATCCAGTCTGACCTCCACCAACACTACCCAGATGCTAAACCCAACAATCAAAATTATATCAAACTATTATAGCCCCCAGAAGACTAAATAATTATGTGCCACAGGCAGAGAATAGGAGGGATTGAGGTGCGCCAGTGCTTGAGGCTCCCACAATGGTAGGGAAAAGATTGAGATATACCTAGATAATCCTGGCAAGTGATCTGTACCCACAGGCTCTAGAGGAAGGCGAAAAACCCCCAGTCACTGCCAGTTTGACATGAGGGGAAATTCCTTCCCAACCCCACATTCAGTGATCAGTACCCTGAGATGAGAGCAAGAGCTAGCCAGCCAAGCACCTGGAAGAGAGAATGTTTGGTGTTGCCTCAGAGTCCCAGCCCTCCCCGTCTTCAACCATAGCCATCCCTGATGCTTCAGGTGAAGGAGATTTTTTAAAAAATTGTGAGGGGAAGAAGGGGAGCAGAAATCCCTTCCTGACTCTGCCAGGTGGTCGGCTGAAACCCTGAAGCATGAGCTTTTTAGGAACATAAGATGTAAACTGAATGTGAGCCCCAAGGCTGTTGAGTACTGCCTCCTACCAACACATTCTACCATCAAAGTACACATTGTTGCTCAGTGCACAAGCTTGACCTAAGTGATTTGCAATGTAAGTATCCAGCAGGCCAACTTATTTAAAACAAATAAAGTTTTACTTAGGAAAAAGGTGCTTTGTTTCTTACATGAAACATTGTCAGGAATGGAACAGGTTTACAGTGGAAAAACTCATAATAAAGGAAATGTCATTGTTGATAGAAGGTTATCTAGCTGTATAGCTGTCATTTATCAAATACACATAAGAAACCCACTCTCCAGCAATGAAACCCATTTGATTATATGTTAAGCTTGTTCAGATATGTGATGTCTACCATGGGTTTCTGCATAGTCTTTATAGTCTGTAATGCATCCGATGAAGTGAGCTGTAGCTCACGAAAGCTTATGCTCTAATAAATTTGTTAGTCTCTAAGGTGCCACAAGTACTCCTTTTCTTTTTGCATAGTCTTTGTTACTTTGAAATAACAAACAGGGTTAGCATTCCTTCTCTTTTCTCTCACCACCTCTTGACGTTCAACCCTAGATCAGCTCTGTCATTCACCAGAAAAGCCACTTGCTCAACTTTGTGTTTACTAAACAATGCTCCATCAGTTCTATTGATTTCTGAGTTCCTTCTGATCGTCACCTCATTTCCTATATCAACCATCTATCTCTATTCTCTATTGCTCTGCTTTGCCTTTCAGTCACTTTCAAAGCATTAGAATTTACAGAATGTGGGACTCTGTCCTGGGAAGCGGTGAGTCTGAAAAAGATATGGGGGTATTGATGGATAATCAGCTGAATGTGAGCTCTAAATATGACACTGTGGCCAAAGGAGCTAATGCAATCCTGGGATGCATAAACAGGAATCTCGAGTAGGAATAGGGAGGTTATTTTACCTCTGTATTTGGCACTGGTGAGACCGCTGCTGGAAAACAGTGTCCCATTCTGGTGTTCACAATTCAAGAAGGATGCAATAAATTAGAGAAGATTCAGAGAAAGAGCCATGAGAATGATAAAGGATTAGAAAACATATTTTACAGTGATAGACTCAGAGTTCAATCTATTTAGCTTAACAAAGAGAAGGTTAAGAGGCGACTTGATTACAATCTGTAAATATCTACCTAGGGTGTAAACATTTAACAATAGTCTCTTCAAACTAGCAGAGAAAGTTATAACACAATTTAATGACTGTAAGTTGAAGCTATACAAATTCAGACAGGAAGTAAGGTATACATTGTTAAATCTGAGAGTAATTAAACTCTGGAACAGTTTACCAAGGATTGTTGTGGATTCTCCATCACCATTTTTAATTCAATATTGGATGTTTTTCTAAAAGTGATGCTCTTGGAATTATTTTGGGGAAATTATGGCCTGTGTTACACAGGAGGTCATACTAGATGACCACAGTGGTTCCTTCTGGCCTTGGAATCTACAACTTTGACCTTGCTTGTTCAATTCCTCCCCACTCTTCCACTGACTTGAATCCTTTTGCCCCTCTTCCCCATAGCATTCTATCCCTCTAGCCTCAGCCTGCCCAAGTCTCCAGTTCTTTAACACCTGCTGCTGGCCTACTTAACTCCTCTGGAAGAAGCCCATGACAACATGGTCTTCTGTGTGACTATGGAATTTCTTTGATGTTGTTTTTGCTTCCTGTGGATAGTGCTGTCTTATAAGGTTCTTTTCACTGGTCAGGTGTTGTCTTAATGACCACACATGATATAAACCTTTTACTTTATTAACTAGTCCCACAAAGACAACTTAACTTGCAAAATCAGCTTTGTTGGTTACACTTCGCTTAGATTGTGATAGTGATATTAATATGTTCATGATGACAATGTTAATAAGGTTGTGATGGCACAATTAAATAGGCTGCAGTCAAAATGTTTTCAGCTCACTTACAAAGCTGTTGTTTTATTAATCTGTTTCCTTAACCAACACAGATCGACAAACACATAAGAAAAACGAGAGAGAAGAAGGAGAGGTGGTCATCTGTGGATGGGGGATGGCAGGGTTATTGAATCAGGCCAAAGCTGATACCCATTCTTAGCGAGGCAGGAACACACTTGTCCATTTGGTATTCAGTCAAGCTGGAGGCCAGAAAGCTGGTGGCAGAATCTGTTTGACAGATGAAATTTCACATGCTCTCTCCCAGTGTTAGGAACAGCTAAGGCAGGGACCATATCCAAGACAGCTAGGGCTTAACTCTCTCTATAGGATTGAAATGGCAGAGTTGTGATCAGATTGTTCCAGATAGAGGACATAGCTGCTGCTGGCACTGCACTAAGTATTTATATTAATATCCACTCATTAAGCTGATATTTGACTAAGGTTTTTCTTTTTTCCAGGTGAAACAGAAAAGCCTGACAGCCGACAATTATCAGAAAATAAGTGAACAAGACAATAAGCAGGTATGGTCAGTGAAAAAGCATTATATGTATGTCCCTTTTTGTTAATTACTTACCTAGCACCAAAGATGTGTCTGGAATTAGTATAGTCTAAAAAGAGCACAATAGGTGGAGGACACTGTAGGGAGTGTTGGAGGAGGAGGAGGAGGAAAACTGAGGCAATGGGATCAAGAATATGTGTCTGGAAGGTTACACAGGTTTTGGTTTGGTGGTTTGTCTTTTAAATGATGAGACTGTGTAATTTTATGAGACTTCTTGAGGAAGTGGGATTTGAGAGGGGGAGACATGGAATGAATGAGAAGTTTGGGCTGAACACAGAAGTTGTTGTGGGATCAAAAGGAGAGAAGGGCAGATAAATAGGGAGAGGCAAGTAGGTTATTGAGGACCTTGGAGGTGGTAAGGAGAAAACCCATGATTTCTTTTGGGATATGATCTAGAGCCAGTGAAGAGATTTTTAGAGGGTTATGTGGTCATTGCTTATGTAAGGAAGAGGATTTTCACAGCAGAGTTTTGGATGAATTGAATTTTGGAATGGATAAGTAGTTTTGGCAAAAAGACAGGATCTGGACAAGAGCCCTGGTGATAAGGGAGAGTGGGCAGATTTTGGAGTTTGTTGTGGAGCTAAATCAGCTGGAATTAGAGATAGTACTGCATCTATATGAGAGTTGAAAATTCAGCCAACTTTCACACCTGTGTAACTAGAAGGCTGATGGAGTCATCGACAATCATGGAGATAGGAGAGTGTGGAGGGAGGATTTAGAAGGGAAGAAGAGGTGGTTACTTCTGAACAATCTGAATTTCTGCTAGCAGTGGAGGCATCCAGGTGGAGATGTGAGACCATATCAAGGGGAGAGCTCAGGTGGAAAAATTGATAAGGGTCTGTGACAGGGTCAGGCCAGATGACTACAGGAGAGTGATAAAGGTAGATATAGTAGCCCCAGATTAAGCAGGCCCCTTTTCCCTGAGTAAGCTAATGGGCTGTTCCAGAAGAATCAAGAAGTTGCTGGAACCAATTAAGGCTGGCTAATTAGGACACCTGGAGCCAATTAAGAAGCTCCCAGAATCAATTAGGACAGGCAGGCTAATCGGGGCACCTGGTTTTAAAAAGGACCTCACTTCACTTAGTGAAGTGCATGTAAAGAGCTGGGAGCAAGAGATGTGCAAGAAACTGAGAGTGAGAAGGTATACTGAGGAGTACAGGTGTTATCAGACATCAGGAGGAAGGTCCTGTGGTGAGAATAAAGAAGGTGTTGGGAGGAGGCCATGGGGAAGTAGCCCAGGGAGTTATAGCTGTCACACAGTTGTTACAGGAGACACTGTAGACAGCTGCAATCCACAGGGCCCTGGGCTGGAACCCAGAGTAGAGGGCGGGCTTGGGTTCCCCCCATCCCCTTCAACTCTCTATTTGATACAAGAGGAGGTGACCTGGACTGTGGGTCCCACCAGAGGGGAAGGTCCCTGTCCTATTCCTCAACCCACTAGGTGGGTCAGCAGATTCTACAGGGATTGTTCTCCTCCCTTTCCCCATGCTGGCCTGTGATGAGGTTAGCTGAGTGAACGGCAGGTTTGAGCCACCAGCAGAAGTGGCCAAGCTGAGGGCTACTGTGAATCGCTGAGATAAGCAAATCTGCCAATAAGCGTAGGACCTACCAAGGTAGAAGAGGAACTTTGTCACAGGGTCCTAAGAACAGAAGAAAATAAGGACAAATGTCTGGAGAACAGCAGCTGAGAGAAGGAAGGGCCACTTAAACAAACATTGAAGGAGGGGTCATGAAGTGGTAGAAGAATCAGAAAGGTACGTAGTCTAAAGCCAAGGCAGGAGAAGGGAGTCATTGGTTATGTCAATGGCTATGTAAAGGTCAAGAAGGATGAGAACAGAAAAGAAGCTTTGAGGACTGCACCTGGTTACCTTGGCAAAAGTGTTTAAATGAGGGGGAGAGGGAGCCACATTGTATGGGATCAAGACTAGAATGGACAGATGTTTAAACTTTAAGAGAAGACAATGCACTCAAGGAGATTGGAGAGAAAGGGAAGGCGATGAGATTGGTAGTTGGAGAGGCAGGTGGGGTCAAAACTGGAGGCTGGAGGGAACAATGTTTGCTTAATGTAGTTGGGAACGTGCAAGAGAGTGAATGGGAGGATTAGAGAGAGACAAGGAGACAGGATGGATTGGCAACAAGAAAGGAGATTGAGCTGGAGACTAGAAGATGGTAACACTTCAAACTCAGACAGAGCTGAAGGGGAAAAGAAAGACACATGGTAGGAAACTAAGGCAAGACCGTTCTAGTTTTCTCTATGCATTTATGTGTGAGACCCTAGGCAGCAATGGGGGGGAATGTGAGGAAGGGGCTGTGAGGAAAGGGTCCAAAATGGAGACGTGCCTATGATTGTAAGAGTGAGGACTTCACCAGGGAGGAAGAAGTAAATTTTCTTGGCAAGGAATATGGCTGTGCTGATTGAGGAGAGGAACAAACCTGCATTGTCTCTGGATTTTCTCCAGAGATATCCAGCAGTGTGGGAGTGGAGAAACCAGTTTGGAAGAGTGAACTAAGGCTGCGGGTCAGAAAGGGGGGCAGAAGAGTCAATTGTGGATGAAAGTATATAGTTGTTAGAGACCCTGAATTCAGCTGAGCAGAGTGTTTGAAATATCCTCCTGTGTGTGAGAGGTGGCTTTCAAGTTTGTTTTATATTCATATTTTCTACACATCTATAGTTTACAATGCTTGGCAGTTAGGTTAACTCTGGTCATGGCTCAATTACAGTTTTCCTCATAAGACATCTTTACATGGTTGGCACTAATTTTAATATTTTATCTTGATTGATGTTTGCAATGTACAATAGCTATAAACACAATTATGTAATATGTGATACAGCAGGGCCAGAGGTCAACAGGAGAGTGATTGATGGGAGGTATATAAGCCCCAGGATGATCAGAGCCTTATTCCCTGTGGACTAAGGAGAGGTTACTACAGGCTAATTAGAACACCTGGAGCCAATTAAGGCCCTACCCCAGACCTCATAAAAACCCCTGCTTCAGTCAGACAAGAGAGAGGAAGGAGAGCTGACTGTAGTTTGGAGGCGTAGTGGTGTTGACCAGAGAATCAGAGTACCAGGGGAAGGAAGACCCTGCCCAAGCATGGCAGAGGGACTCCCCTAGTACAGAAGACAGAGAGAAACCCTTCCCAAGAGTAAGAAGCCTGTGAAGTTGAAGGGGCTGGGACAGGAGTAGGGGACGGACCTGGATCCCGACCTGGGTCCCTTCCCTGCTCCCTGTCTCTCCCCCTCCAGGGCACTAGCAGAGCCCAAGAATAGGGGCAGGGGCGACACCCTGATGCATCACACCAAAAAAAAAAGCACAGGACCCACCACAATAGCGTTGGCCATTTGCCACAAATATATATAGAAATAGCAATACTTAGCTCATTCTTAACATACTTTCCCGTACATTTTTTAAAAATTATTTAACCTCCTTGTAAATGCAACAGAATGTATGAAATACTATTGCATAAATAAGAATCTGCTGTAAATGAAAAAAATGATCTCATGCCCTCAGTCTCAATCTCTTGGATTTTACTTTTTGATCTGTTTTTCTGTTCTGTTCACGTATTTCCTAGGGTTGGGGAATTGAAGTTATGGTTAGGGTTAGCCTTGTAGAGGGGGAAGAAAACAAGGAAATGCACAACTGCAGATTTGTGTCTGAAGGGGACAGTGAGCTCCCCATCTGTGCCAGAGAAGACAAGGAGAGGAGAAATGAGGAGCCACCCTGCCATGTATGTGTGTGTCTTGGAGTGATGGATGAGCAGCCATGTGCATGTGTACTTACGTTACTCCTCGGGGCATTCTGCACATGCACAGAATTTATGTCCCCCATAGATTTCTTTGCTTCCCTGCAGAAAAATGACTTTCTGATGGGGAAGCAAAGGGAAGCCGCAAGAACAGTCATGCACTCTTTCCAAGCAGTATGTTTTGGGTACCCATGTCAGCTAGCAGAGAGTTAAATCACTGTAGGGCAGGGGCGGGACTGGGGAAGACCTGGCTGGTCGCTCCTACTGTGTGCCGGGCTCAGCTGCTAGTCCTGGCTGGGCTGAGAAGGACAGGACTTCCTCTTCCCTTGCACGGCATCCGAGGCTGGGTCAGTCTCACCCCCAGATTTCTCCCGCAGCTGCAGGAGGCTCTGCAAACACACACCCCCTCCTTTTCCTGCACCCATCGCTTCTCAGTTGCAAGGGGAGGGATCACTATGGGGAGCTGCTCCCCCAACCACTGTGCATCCAGACCCTCCTGCCAAGCCTCACTCCCACATGAACCCAGAACCCTCCTGAGGAGCACCACTACCTCTGCACCTCAGCCACCCCGATGAGCCACTTGCACCCGAATCCCCACCCCACCGAGCCCCAACCAGCTGCTCCTGGATCACCACCCCACTGAGCTCCACTCCCCAGCATCTGGATTCCCTCACTGAGCCCCTCACACCCAGACCCCCTTGCCAAGCTCTATCATCCCACATGACACTCCCCCCCCCGCTGAGCTCTGTCCTCCTCCCCATACCCAGACACCTCCACCCTCACTGAGCCCCAGCCACCTTCACCTGGACCCCCCTGCAGCATCCCATTACTGTTGCATCCAAAAAACCCCAACAAGCCCCTGTGCATCCAGATCCCCTCCGCACCTAGATCCCCCACTGAGCTGCCTGCACCCAGATGGCCCCACACAGAACCCTCTCAACCCATACCTGGATCCCCCCCACACTAAGCCCCTCCATACTTGGATCCTGCCAGGCTGAGCCTGTTTGCCCACACCTGGTGCACCTGGCATGGAGAGGCAAGGCACTGAGGTAGGCCTGGTCCTTGTGCTGTGTCAGGGCTGGGTGCAGCCTCACTGCTGAGTCCATGTCCCGGGGAGAGCTGCAGAGTTATCTCCCACCTCTGTGCAGCCAGTGGCCTGTGCTCTCCAATGCCATGCTGGTGCCTCCACATTTATTTGACAAATAAAAGTTGCAGAATTTTAAAATACTGTGTGCAAAAATTTTATTTTTTTGGCACAGAATTTTTAATTTTTGGTGCAGAATGCTCTCAGGAGTAATATTGTGTGTGTGTGCGTACCAAGGTGGGGTAGGAGGAGAGCGAGGAATCCGCTATCTTCATGTGTGTTTGTGATTGGGGGGAAACCTGCAAGGATCCCCAGCTTCAGAGTGTGGTAGAGGGGCCGAGGAGGCAACCATATGTCTTCGAACTCTTAATTCTCCTTCAAGTGATTGCACATGTGCATTCCACTGTAGGTGTGTGCGTGCACCCTGCAGAGTTACTGGACATTTTTCCCTCAGTGGTACCCATCGGGCTGTCTCACGCACCTTCTGGTGCTACGTTATCATAGTGACAGTATATAGGGCCCAGCTGACCCCATGCCCCCTCAGTTCTTTCTTACCACCTGTGAATGTTGCTGGAACTGTCTCTATGGCAAGCTTTCTCAGTGGTCTTCGGGTTTTTTTATATTGTTTTTGGTTAGTAGTTGTAAATAGTTAATTAGTTCTAGTCAGTTACTATAGTTTTTATATCTTTGTTAGCAGAGTTTCTTGTGTATCCCATGCTTCAGTCATCAGGCTTCAAGCCCTGTGCCTCCTGCAATAAGACTGTGCCCTTCAGCGACGTGCAGTCTAGCTACCTGAAGTGCTTGGGTGTGGCTCACATCCGGGTCCGCTGCCAGATTTGCAGGGACTTCAAACCCTTTACAAAGTGGGACTGGGAGGCCAGGTTAAAGCTTCTGCTTATGGAGGCGGCACTGAGACCTTTCTCCAAGCTGAGCTGATCGGACTTGGCTGCAAGCACGTTAGTGTCAGTGAGGAGTGCTCCACCTACTGTGCAGGAGTGTGGCACCATTTGCCATGCCCCTTGCTGAGGAAGAGGCACAAGAAGCAGCCAGCTGTGAGGGGACATTCCCCGACACCAAAGAAGGCCAGGCATGGAGAGCAGAGCGGAGTGCAACCCAACCCAACCCAAGCCACTCCTCTGCCTTGGTATCGCAGCAGTCAGCACCATTGATTCTGGCCCTTATGCGGGTACTGTTGAGTTCAGTACTGAATGGACTATCGGCGCCTGAGGGACAGTGTGGTACCAGCGTTTGCCGCCGCCACCAGGGACCTGTTATTGCTGTCGGTACCGGTGTCACCAGCACACAGGAGTTGGTAGTATCAGTGTCAATGTGCAGGAGGAAGCATTTGGCCCCCAGTTACTGTTCGGAACTGGGCACAGTGGTATTGTCTAGGGGAAACAGACCATGCTGACCCCAGTGCAGTGTTCCTCGTTCTCCAGCACCAGTGGGAACTGCACTTCCTTGGTCACCAGACAGGTGACTTAAAGGAAGCACTACAGACCTCAGCAGTTCTCCGGTACTCTGCTCTGCCAGCCCATCAAGACCCGCAGAGAAAAAGAAGCAGGGGCTTTTGGCATAGACCATCCCCATCTACATATGTCTGCCTCACGCAGACACCCAGAAGGCTCTAAGCAGACCTTTTGATGGGATGTTCGAGGATGTTGTACCATTTCCCACTTTTCTGGATTCTGTTTCCCTTTTATTTGTGGACTACCTGTCCCACTTCATCAGTGTGTGGTCCGTATCATCCCAGAACGTTGCGTGCTGAACACAGTGGAAGTTGGATATACCCTTCAGTTCATTTCTATCCCTCCTTCAATTAATTTCTATCCCTCCTTCCCACCCAGTCTCCCCGTCCCTCTTCAGAGACCCCTCTGACGAGCAATTTCTAGCCCAGGAGGTTCAATCTTTCTTTTGGATGGGATCCATGGAAGAGGTTCCACAGAATGTAAGAGGGAAGGGGTTATTCTCCTGTTATTTCCTAAACCTGAAAGCCAAGGGTGGGCTCAGACCTATTCTGGACCTGCGCCAGCTCAACAACTACCTCAAGAAATTAAAGTTCTGCAAGTCTCCCAGGCTTCCATTATTTTCTCCCTGTATCCCAGGACCTCGGATGCCACCCTCAATTTATGATACACCTACTTTCATATATCGATCTTCCAAGGCCACAAAAGGTTTCTCAGGTTCATTGTGAACCACACTCACTACCAATTTGCAGTACTCTCATTCGGCTTGGCAACTTTGCAGGTGTTTACAAAACCATTGCAGTAGTGACTGCCTTCCCGAGGAGACTGCGGGTACAAGTCTACCTGTTTCTGGACAACTGGCTAGTCACAGGTCAATCCAGAGCTCGGGTGGAGTCCAGCATCCACATCATCCAGTCAACATTCAAGGCCCTAGGCCTGCTAATAAATGTACAGAGGTCTACCCTCACTGGACAAAGGATAGAATTTATTGGAGTGGTACTGGACTCTACTGGCCAGAGTAGGGTAACCAGATGTCCCGTTTTTATAGGGACAGTCCCATTTTTTGGGACTTTTTCTTATATAGGCTCCTATTATTCCTCACCCACATCCCATTTTTTCGCAGTTGCTAGCTGGTCACTCTAGGTCAGAGCCTTCCTCCAAGAAGGTCAGTTTCAAACAATCATGTCCCTGATAGTACACCTAAAGGACCTCCCGACCTGATTACAGCAGCCTGAAATGGTCGGAGACTTTTGGGTCACATGGCTTCATGTATGTACATAGTGCAGCACACAAGACTGCATATCAGACCCCTCCAGGCACATCTGGCCTTGGTGTACTCACCAACTGCCACCGTCTGGTCTCGGTTCTTACAGTATCTTACCTGGTCCCCACCTCCCTCAACTGGTGGCTAGATTCACTTACTATTTGCACGAGTGTCCCCTTTTCGTGGTCCCAACCATCAATATCCCTGGCTCAGACGCATCAGCACTAGGCTGGGGAGCTCACCCGGGACCCTCAGAATTCAAGGTCTTTGGTCTCCAGAAGAGCTCTTACTACACAGCAATGTCAGAGAGCTCAGGGCAGTTGACCTGGCCTGTCAGGTGTTCCTGCTTCCCATTACAAGCAAGAGCACTTTGGTTCTTATGGACAGCACTGCAGACATATTCTATCTCAACAGGCAGAGAGGGGCTTGCTCTTCCCACCCTCTAAGAGGCAATTCAGCTGTGGGACTTCTGCATAGCCCACTCAGTCCACCTCGAGGCTTCTCACCTGCAGGGGGTACAGAATGAGCTGGCAGATAGCCTCAGAAGGTCTTTCTTCTTTCACTCCAAGTGATCCCTTTGCCTGGAAATCGTGAGGGATGTTTTCCAGCAGTGGGGTCTCCCCAGGTAGACCTGTTTGCAACCTGGTACAACAGGAAGTCTCACTAATTCTCCTCCCTGCGAGGTCCCAGCCTGGAATTGCTCATGGATGCCTTCCTACCAATGGATAGGTCACATGTACTACTCTTTCCTTCCTATCCCACTTGTGCACAAGGTTCTACTAAAGATCAAACAGAACTAGGCTTGTGTCATTCTAATACCCCTCTACATCGGAATTGGCCGGAAAGAAGGAACTGAGGGGATGAGGGGCTGCTTTACGCTTTATACTGTCACTATGAGCATGCAGCAACAGAGGGCACCCGAGCTGCCCTGACATGTACCACTGAGGGAAAAATTTTCAACAGCTGTGCTCAGGGCTTGCACATACCTACAGTGGAATGGACATGTGCAGCATATCTCAAAGAACCATAGTTACAGAAAGGTGCCCATGAACTTCTGTATCACCTCTCTCCATTGAGAGTTACTGGGCAGATGCGCTAAGAATTCTAGTCAGGCTGCTCTTTTCATTTCTGTTCTGTGTTTATTTTATTGCCATTTTACTACAGTCTGATGTGTAGCTCCAGTATGAAGATATCATTCTTTTTCCATTGATTTTTAAAGGCATGAGGAGTACAGAAAGCAGAAAAACTGTGAGCAAGTGGTTAAAGAGGAAAGTAATATGTAGGGGTAGATTGTAGCCGTCCCTGTGCAGGTTCGCAAGGGATTGAAGCCCCATCACTTGAGGCATTTAAAATTAGGTTGGATAAAACAGTAGAAAATGTCCAAGAGGAAGCACATCTGCCCAAGTACAGAGATGAACTAGATCAGTTGTTCTCAACCTTTTTTCATTTGTAGACCCCTAAAAAATTTCAAATGGTGGCCCAGACCCCTTTGAAAATCTTAGACATAGTCTGCAGACCCCCAGAGGTCTGCTGACCCCAGGTTGAGAACCATTGAACTAGATGGTACAGGAGCTCTTACAATTCTGGATTCTATGAAATCTCTACATTTAGAAATGATAGGAAACTTCATAGTGAAAGTCCATCTAGTGCGCTGTTCTGTAGATTAATTCTTTTGGAGAATGTGCAGTGTAGTTTTCACAGTAAACCATAATACTAAGGGCTTGTTGTCATGGGACATTACCGCACAGCAAGCCAGAGTATGAATCTACAGTGCACCAGTTGGGCACACAGTAAAGTCCTGTGTGAACACTGCTGCAGCACACTAAAAGTTCTGATTTCAAAGTAGCAGCCGTGTTAGTCTGTATTCGCAAAAAAGAAAAGGAGTACTTGTGGCACCTTAGAGACTAACAAATTTATTTGAGCATAAGCTTTCGTGAGCTACGGCTCACTTCATCGGATGCATGAAGTGAGCTGTAGCTCACGAAAGCTTATGCTCAAATAAATTTGTTAGTCTCTAAGGTGCCACAAGTACTCCTTTTCTTTTTACTCAGATTCAGCTTATACTCAATTTTGCCATGTGCCTGTGTTTTGGGTGCTACTGCTACTGTTTCAGCCACCTGATTACAATGGCTTCTTTACATTTATCCTGATTGTAATGCAGTGGCGATGCCGGACCCATAACAACAAGGTTTAACTCGATCAATAAGAATAATGATTGAAGTGCTAGTGACTGTTATAGTAAAGGTTGCTTGATTATTCTTATTATAAACCCTATTTTCATTTCTGAAACTTCCTCTTTCTGGCTGAAAACTTCTATGTCTCATCTCTCCCTAAAGATGATTTTTAAAAGATGGAGCTGAAACAACTATATCATATTTAGATCCACAAGTGAGAAAACATTTTCACACTTAAAAATAAGTGATTACACTTCTTTTAACCATGCTAGCACCAAAACAGTTAGGGCTAGGAAGTGTAAATATGGCAGAGAAATAGCTCTCTTTAGAAATGTTGGGTTTCATTGGGCAGAGATATGCATCACTGAAAATTTTATTTTGCACATGTGTAATATTGGGAGTTAGGTTCTTTTAGTACTTTTAACCAGTGTTCTTAGGGAAGGAAGACTGCACTTCACATGTGTACTTGGCAAACATAGCTAACAGTGTGCTGAGAAGAGTTGTCTCAACTATTGGGCTGCTTTTAAGTTGCAAACGAAGGCCCTGATCCAGCAAACAATTACACATGGGATAACTTTATGCATGTGACATGTCCTGATAATGTCACACATAAGTTGTCCCATGTAAATCGAAGTGTACGTGTTTGCAGGATCAGGTAATAAATGTAGTTCTACCTCATTCTATCTATAGTTACATACAAAAAACTACGTTAAAAGAATGTTAATGTTGCAAATCAAACAGAATGTAGGAAATGCTATAATTAAGGTGGCCTGTGTATTCTTAATTCTGCCCCCTTTTGTGTTATGATTATGGATATGATTTTGTCACGGTAAAATTAGGCAAACTTCACGGAGCAGTCATGGTAGAAATATACAAAATCAGGGTATGGTCACGGTGGGGGCTGAAGCCAAAGCCGAAGAAGTCACAGAGATCTGTTAAAGTCACGGAATCTGTGACCTTCGTGACCAAACCGTATCCTTAGTTATGACACAGTTTTGAAGTACATGATTACATACTATTTTTTCCTCATTCATTGCACAGGATGAATGGTGCTCACATCATGATAAAATACTCAATATTTTGTTTTATCCTCAATCTTCACCATGTGGCTCCATGCTGTATTTACTTCACACCATTCAAACTATGCTCTGAATATGGAATTATTAATTTTGTCATGGACTTTTCTGTGGCACTGCTGACTGTATCATCTTCACGCTTCACTAACTTTCATGAATTTATCTTCACAACATCCCTGTGAGGTAAGGTGGTATTATTATTTCCATTTTACAGATGGGGAAATGAGGCACAGAGACATTAATTTCAGAAGTGTACGCAATTTTTGGGTGCCCAATTTGAGATGCCTATGCCCTGATTTTTCAGAGAACTTAATATTTTATAGCACTTTATCGGTTCAAAATATCACTCCCATTGACTTCAGTTGCAGCTGTGAGTGATAAGACCTAAGATCTGATTTACAAAAGTAGGCACCTAGAAAATGAGGAATACCCAATTGGTGGCCCCCTGTGAAATAAGTGTTAAATTTAAATGACTTTCCCAGCATCACATAGGAATTCTGTGGCAAAGGAATTGGATTCTATCCATGCTTCAGGGTGAATTCAACTGCAGTAACCACTAGACCATCCTTTCTCTTCCTGCAGTCCCCTGTCTCATTCATTACCTGGCTACTTTTCATAGATTCCTGTTTCACTCAAACACTGGGATACTTGGGAAGCAAAGTTGTAGATCTAGGAATATTGGCATATTGATGACACAGCATACTCTTTAGTATTTCACGAACAGAAGTTGGTCCAAGAAAAGATATTACCTCACCCACCTTGTCTCTCCAAGCATTCTATTGTAGGTTGAATGAAAGAGGTGACTGAACTGAGAATTTAAGAGACTTCACAGCTGAGAGCTATCTATCACATTGAGTAGTGCACTAGAAATGCAGACTTAGATCGAACTTTCAAGAAGGAGATGCAACTCCCACCATAACCCTTTGAGATGCACGCAAAATAAATTGATGAAGTCAGTGTAATACACTATCCACTTGTACAAGATCTTGAGACAAATCAACAGTATCCCTTCATGGACAGGATCAGAAAACTACAAAAATATCTTCAAGTATCAATATGCATATTTGGCCTTTGTCCATTGCCACATAGAAATTGTTTATCAGTTTTACAACCAGCCTCATTTCCATAGAATATCCGTTTCTGAAATCTGACTGGAAACCACCAAAGATATTGGTACAAATCAGTTTAGCACTTCAGCAGAGAACTAATGTATTAATGCAAATTCAGTACTCCTGAGTCATAGGCACCAATGCAATAAGTTATTGTTCCATACACTGTTATTGAAACTTGATATTATTATTTTGTTAATTTTTTAAATTAAAAGACAAAAAAAAAGTTGGGTTCTGCACAGACTCACTCCAAACTTTTTGAAACTTAATTTTCCTATTCAGAATGTTAACTGGTGACATTTAATAAATTTGTAGGGAAAAAACTAATTTGAATCAAAGACCTACCCTCTTTCCTTGAGTCAACAGGGCTCAGCTAGAGGTAAGCAGCACAGGGGTACAAGCACCATATGTACAGTCGTATTTTGACACTACGCTACCTAACTTGGACACTAGCTTCAGTAAGATATAGGTGTTTGAGTCTGTATGTTTACGTCTAGAGAATGGATTAAATGATCTAATGCTTCTAGGTCTTTTACACCTCAAATTTCTTTGATCATTTTTATACGGGAATACAGAATTGACCTCAGTCTCCTCTTGCATAGATTTTTTTTTTCTTTTGGAATTGTTCTTCAGGCTCCAACTGTCCTAGCCTGTTGTATAACTGCCTTTGTGACATATATTTTCTGGGTGCAATTTCCAGACTGTTGGAATGTGCTAGCTGTATTAAGCACATTTGCTGCCAAATATACAGGAACATGATCCTAAATTCATTAATTCCATAGATTCTTCTATTGTGCAAATTTAAATAACCTATATAATATCTCCCAAATCTTTGTTTTTAAGATTATTTTAATAATTTTGTTTACAAATTCATTTTGCTTATTTTATTTATATATTTTTAAACAGAACCATCTCAGTGTTTTTTCAGTGGTTAATCCACTTGCTTCAAGTATAACCTCCAGTATAACTTCTAGTCTGGCTTCCAGTATTGGATCAGATAATTCATCCCCAACAGCTCTCTCAGCTATCAGTGCCAAAGCTCTCCCGTTCTACCCTGGCAGTAATACAGTTGAATCAGTTATAGGTAAGTCTGAGCATTTCCTCTTTTATTGCACACGTTTTGTATTTTTTTCAAGATTATTCTATTTTAATATATGTTCAGAAAATGCATACTGGAAAGGGCAGTTACGTTTTTGCATATTTGCTTTATTATCTGCAATTAAAATTAGTACTTGGAATTGAATTTAAGGTTTTTCCAAATCAGCAGCTTTTGTAAATTTTCAGATGGAAATTTAGGAATTATCAACATGGAACAGATCAGTGGACCATTTAATCTAGTATTCTGTTTCTGATAGTGGCCAATATTTAAGAAGTTATAAAACTTTGATAATGTATCTAATTGTGCTCTTATAGGAGAGGAGTTATTTTCCTGACTCCAGCTGGTGATCAGTTCATGCCATCGAACATGAGGACGGATATTATTTTACAATTTTATTCTAGCAAGTTTAATTGCAGATTATGTTCTATTAATAGAAATGTCAATTCTTTCTTTTAGTGATTGTCCCTACATATTCCATTCTTAATGCTCCTGAGATTGGAATCTTTTGGCCAGCAGTGTCCATCGGGGCTGTGTGTGCGCCCTGAATGTCCTTGTGCCCTGTACTGAGGGCATAAATGATAGAGCATGCCCAACTGCCCTCAGATTCCTCTTTACCACTCATAGCTGGCAATGTCTGTGTCATGATGCACTCACAAGAACTTGCATGCATCTGAAAAAGCGGGATTTTTTACCTACGAAAGCTTATGTCCAAATAAATCTGTTCATCTTTAAGGTGCCACCGGACTCCACATTGTTTTCACAAGAACTGTTTTTTACATAATTGTAAGCAATTAGTATTACCAATATTTACTGTAATTAGTGTAGTTTTTGCCTGTTGGCATGTGGGCTTGTTGTTTTTGTTTTTATTTTCAGATTTTTGAGAGAGAGCATTTTTTCCTGGTACCAGTTATTATGTGTTTTCACATCCCTGTAGCCTGCGCCGCTTCCTGCAGCTCTCATTGGCCGGGAACGGTGAACCGCAGCCACTGGGAGCTGCGGGCGGCTGTGCAAATGTAAACAAACTGACAGCCTGCCAGCGGATTACCCTGACGGGCCACATGTAGGCTGCAGGTTGTCCTCTACTTCCTCTACTGTCCTAGAAGGTTTAATGAGATCCCCATTTGAGCTGTTGGCAACTTGCTCTTTGCTATATTTATCCATGAAGATAATATTTAAGTAACAATTATCAGTCAAAAGAATTGGGGAATACAGGAATTTATGGCAGGCGTTCTTCATAAAATATTCAATAAGGATAAGGTCATCCTGAGGTCCCATCCCAAGTTCTTGCAGAAAATAGTTGCTGATTTTCATTTGAACTAAATTCATTTGCCAGATTTCCGCCCCCCATAGGTGTTGACACTGTGGGCTGGAGCACCCACGGGGAATAATCAGTGGGTGCTCTGTGCTCACCGGCAGCCAAGTTCCCCACCCCGCCCCAGCTTACCTCCCCTCGGCCTCCTCCCCTGAGTGCACCGTGTCCCCGCTTCTCCTCCCAGTGTTTGCCGCTGCGAAACAACATTCCTCCTATAATATATATATTATATATATAATATATATATATATATATATATATTATATATATCTTCCTACTGTATTTTCCACTGCATGCATCTGATGAAATGGGTTTTAGCCCACGAAAACTTATGCCTAAATAAATTTGTTAGTCTCTAAGGTGCCACAAGTACTCCTTGTTTTTTTAGGGGTGTGCATGGTGCTTTACCATATTTAAGTACAATTAATGTTGTGCTGAAAGCTGATTGATGTGTGAGAACGATTCTGAGGCGAACCCAATCCGCAGAAATTACACAGAAGAAACAATTCAATTGAAATCTTTAGAATCTGTCATTATCATGATTATTTGTGGGGGGGGGGGTGTGAGTGTGTGTGTATATAAATGGCTGCCTGAGCTCAAGTTTATAATCAGTGAGCATAGATGCTCTCATTCCCTCCTCCTTACTCTACCACCAGCTTTATTCCAATTATACCTTCAGTAGTTCTTCCCTTCTCATTCACCCAATACCTCACGTTCGCTCTCACCTTTCTAACACACTCTCCTCATCCTATATCCTCTTCCTCACTTTCACTCAATAATTGACCCAGACATTTTTCTTTTTCAAATCATTGTCTTTCTGCTTCCTTGAAAGGTGAGGTTATTTGCTTCCTCTACAAGGCAAGGAGGCATTTGTATTGTGTTAAAGAGGCTCCCTTGCATGACAGACACTGGGCAGTTCGTAGTACCCATCAGCAACATATGTGGCTATGTATCTACATGGCTTTGGGGAACCTTGATTGCTACTAATTTTAATTATTTATTGTATAAGTGTCCACTTTGTGTTATAGAGCACAGTGGAGAGGGTGCATGTCATAACGAAGCATGAGGATGGGGGGGTTGATGGGGTCCCTCTTTCAGTCAGTCATGATACAATTCAACTAGGGCTGTCGATTAATCGCAGTTAACTCAATGCGATTAATTCAAAAAAATTGTGATAAAAATTAATTGCAATTAATCACACTGTTAAACAATAGAATACCAATTGAAATGTATTAAATATTTTAGGATGTTTTTCTACATTTTCAAATACATTGATTTCTATTACAACACAGAGTACAAAGTATACAGTGCTCACTTTATATTATTATTTTTATTACAAATATTTGCACTGTAAAAACTGGTAAATAGTATTTTTTAATTCACCTCATACAAGTACTCTAGTACAATCTCTTTATTGTGAAAGTGTAACTTACAAACTTACAAATTTTTTTTGTTACAAAACTGCACTCAAAAACACAATGTAAAACTTTAGAGACTACAAGTCCACTCTGTCCTACTTCTTGTTCAGCCAATCACTAAGACAAACAAGTTTGTTTATATTTATGGGAGATAATGCTGTCTGCTTCGTATTTATAATGTGAGAAAGTGAGAACAGGCGTTTGCATGGTACTTGTGCAGCCAGTGTTGCAAGGTATTTATGTGCCAGATATGCTAAAATTCGTATGCCCCTTCATGCTTCGGCCACCATTCCAGAGGACAAGCTTCCATGCAGATAATGCTCTTAAAAAATAATGAATTAATTTAATTTGTGACTGAACTCCTTAGGGGAGAATTGTACATCCCCTGCTCTGTTTTACCTGCATTCTGCCATATATTTCATGTTATAGCAGTCTTGGATGATGACCCAGCACATGTTCATTTTAAGGACAATTTCACAGCAGATTTGACAAAATGCAAAGAAGGTAACAGTGTGAGAGTTCCCAAAATAGTTACAGCACTCAACCCAAGGTTTAAGAATCTGAAGTGCCGTCCAAAATCTGAGAGGGACGAGGTGTGGAACATGCTTTCAGAAGTCTTAGAAGAGCAACACTCAGATGCGAATACTACAGAACCCGAACCACCAAAAAAGAAAATCAACCTTCTGCTGGTCGCGTCTGACTCATGATGATGAAAATGAATATATGTTGATCCGCACTACTTTGGATCGTTGTCGTGCAGAACCCATCATCAGCATGGACGCATGTCCTCTGGAATGGTGATTAAAGCATGAAGGGACATGTGAATCTTTAGTGCATCTGGTACATAAATATCTTGCAACGCCGGCTACCACAGTTCCATGCGAACGCCTGTTCTCACTTTCAGGTGACATAGTAAACAAGAAGTGGGCAGCATTATCTCCTGCAAATTGTAACCAAACTTGTTTTGTCTGAGTGATTGGCTGAAGTAGGACTGAGTGGATTTGTATGCTCTCAAGTTTTACATTGTTTTATTTTTGAATGCAGTTATTTTTTGTACATAATTCTACATTTGCAAGTTCAACTTCCATGACTTGTATTAGGTGAATTGAAAAATTCTATTTCTCTTCGTTTTTGCAGTGCAAATATTTGAAATAAAAATAATAATATAAAGTGAGCATTGTACACTTTGTATTCAGTGTTGTAATTGAAATCATTATATTTGAAAATGTCGAAAACACCCCAAAATGTTTAAAGAAATGGTATTCTATTATTGTTTAACAGTGCGATTAATCATGAGATTAATTTTTTTTAATTGCTTGACAGCCCTAAATTCAACTAAATAAAGGAAATAGGACAATGTGTGCTTATAGCTCTGACCATTCCACAAGCAGCAATGAGTGGGGAGCCAGGCTGAGAGAGCTGTTTACAACTTCAAACTGCTTACACCTACTTGCCCCTAGGATTTCCACGGTGTTGTCTGTTATTGCTGCAGCCTAGACTTTTCACTAAGAGTAGAAAAAGCAATAAAGGTGGATAGGGATTGGGGGTAGAGAGCCCTTTAGAACCCCTGAGTTCACATTCACCCGTAGATCTAGTTCTCCCATAGACTATCTGTTACTGTGGGTTAGCTTCCAGAGTCTATTGGTTTTGTTTTTGAAGAGGAAAAAAGGAGGCCTAACTATTCAAAATAGAAACATAGTTTTGACTGAAAGTGTTCTGGGAGGGAGTTAGGTGAAGACAGATCTAGTCCATTGTGGGTTGACTAGGAGAATTGAGAACTATGACATCACAAAGGAGCATCAGGAATCTCCTGCCAACCACAGACGTGATGAAATGAAGGAGAGCAGAGTTGGAGAGGTTTTTCTTAAAAGTATGTTTGTCATGTTCTGGGCTGCAATCCAGACCACGGCAGGGTTGTGTCACTGCCTGCCTTGCAACCCTCAATGCCTCAAAATGCTCTGCTGCTGTGGTTTTCTTGTCAGGATGCTTCCAATCAAGACACAAGCATGCAGAATCCTGAGTGTTTGTGTGCTATGCAGCCCTGGTCCAGTGCTCTGACCCCAGCAGCCTGCCTACAACACAGCAGCCCCATTCTGGAACTCACCACTCTTTGGTTACTTTTTGCAGAGATGACCCCAACACACTCCCTCTCCCAAATTTCCCCAAAACTACGCTGAAGCATCCAGCCCTCTCCTGGAACACTCAGAGAAATAATAATGTTTGTTTGCTCCTTTAAAGAAACAAAAGCACATCACAGCTTATTAACTTACCTGGGGTAAATGCATCCTTCTATTCAAGCAGAGCACTGAGTTGGTTTATTGTAAAAATAAAACAAGTTTATTAACAAAAGAATATTGGTTAAGTGATACCAAGTAAAAGGAATAAAGTTAAGGGTTACAAACAAAAGTAAAAATATGCTTTCTAATTGCTAAGACCTAACTTAACAAGTTACAATCTTTGTTCAAGATCCTTACCAATCTTCCATTCCCAGAGACTTCAGCCCCCTTGTTAGAAGGACTCGTCGTTATCAGCTTGCGAGAGCTTGGGCCTCTTGTGTGCAAGATGGCTTCTCCTCTCCCCTTATATCTTCCCAAACTTACTGTTTTGTCCGGATGACCTCATGCTGTTCTTCTCTTCCTGTGGGCTTCCCGGCCCCCCGCTGATTCATATGTAAATGGGGTTTCCAGTGTTTTTGGTTGCACTTGGTTTAATTTCATCGGAGACAGGTAGATAGCTCCCTTAACTCCTGTCTGGGAGAAAACCTATTTCTCCCTGTGTTTAGTCACAGATTTTAAAGCATAATATAATTAAATATCCATATTTCCTCCTATAGTGTTAATATAGTACATACATTTCACAGTGATATTAGTCTCCAATGTGTCTTTAGCTTTCATAAGATCTTACTTGATACACTTTTATAATACAGTAGTATTATATGCGATCAGTTGATTCAATTACTTACCATTTGAAGTTCAGACCCCCTGTGATTATAGCGCAGATGAAGTTTTTCTCTCCTGTTGGGGGCGTAGCTGCCATACTAACTTCTCCCCAGCTCAATAGCTTGTTTACGTTTTATATAAATGGACCATTATTGTCTCTGCCTGAGACAAGTGTAAGTTCTTCTGTCTAGGGCAAACTGGGCTCATGCTTTGCTTGCCAAACACATTTTAAGTACATAATGCTAACACGTATTCATAATTCTTTGTACACACCCTGTGCATACAGCATTCAAGAATATTAATGATCAGTGACTTATTAATTTTCCAACTATACCCTTACATGCCATCTTTTATATACAGATTATAACAACTGTATTAGGTGCAGTGAGTATTTCAGGCTTGACAAGAGCTGCTGACACAGAGTAGTGAACTACAGATGATATTATAGCATAAGGGACAAAGACTAAAACACAGAGTAGTATCCCAAAATGCAAGCAATATAAATCGCCATGAGTTTATTCAGTTAAGGAGTAGTTAAAGTCCAGTGTTCACCAGGTTGGTGAGGCCCTCTGGACCCTATCTTGTTCTCCATGGGTTTTTCCTCCCATGGTCACTCTTAGTGCACCCCAAACACACTATTTTTAGTGCTGTTTTTTCCTACATGTGTCTGAAAAGGAGAGGACCCAGTATTTATAAAAGCCCCAGACTTCTTTTCTTTCCCAGCTTTGTGACAACAGGGAGGTGATTCTGCATATTCTGACGCAGGGAAGAAAGGTAAGCAGCAGGATACGGACCCTGGACTTCAGGAAAGCAGACTTTGACTCCCTCAGGGAACAGATGGCCAGGATCCCCTGGGGGACTAACATGAAAGGGAAGGGAGTCCAGGAGAGCTGGCTGTATTTCAAGGAATCCCTGTTGAGGTTACAGGGACAAACCATCCCGATGAGTCGAAAGAATAGTAAATATGGCAGGCGACCAGCTTGGCTTAATGGTGAAATCCTAGCGGATCTTAAACATAAAAAAGAAGCTTACAAGAAGTGGAAGGTTGGACATATGACCAGGGAAGAGTATAAAAATATTGCTCGGGCATGTAGGAAAGATATCAGGAGGGCCAAATCGCACCTGGAGCTGCAGCTAGCAAGAGATGTCAAGAGTAACAAGAAGGGTTTCTTCAGGTATGTTGGCAACAAGAAGAAAGCCAAGGAAAGTGTGGGCCCCTTACTGAATGAGGGAGGCAAGCTAGTGACAGAGGATGTGGAAAAAGCTAATGTACTCAATGCTTTTTTTGCCTCTGTTTTCACTAACAAGGTCAGCTCCCAGACTGCTGTGCTGGGCAACACAAAATGGGGAAGAGATGGCCAGCCCTCTGTAGAGATAGAGGTGGTTAGGGACTATTTAGAAAAGCTGGACGTGCACAAGTCCATGGGGCCGGACGAATTGCATCCGAGAGTGCTGAAGGAATTGGCGGCTGTGATTGCAGAGCCCTTGGCCATTATCTTTGAAAACTCGTGGCGAACGGGGGAAGTCCCGGATGACTGGAAAAAGGCTAATGTAGTGCCCATCTTTAAAAAAGGGAAGAAGGAGGATCCTGGGAACTACAGGCCGGTCAGCCTCACCTCAGTCCCTGGAAAAATCATGGAGCAGGTCCTCAAAGAATCAATCCTGAAGCACTTAGAGGAGAGGAAAGTGATCAGGAACAGTCAGCATGGATTCACCAAGGGAAGGTCATGCCTGACTAATCTAATCGCCTTTTATGATGAGATTACTGGTTCTGTGGATGAAGGGAAAGCAGTGGATGTATTGTTTCTTGACTTTAGCAAAGCTTTTGACACGGTCTCCCACAGCATTCTTGTCAGCAAGTTAAGGAAGTATGGGCTGGATGAATGCACTATAAGGTGGGTAGAAAGCTGGCTAGATTGTCGGGCTCAACGGGTAGTGATCAATGGCTCCATGTCTAGTTGGCAGCCGGTGTCAAGTGGAGTGCCCCAGGGGTCGGTCCTGGGGCCCGTTTTGTTCAATATCTTCATAAATGATCTGGAGGATGGTGTGGATTGCACTCTCAGCAAATTTGCGGATGATACTAAACTGGGAGGAGTGGTAGATACGCTGGAGGGGAGGGATAGGATACAGAAGGACCTAGACAAATTGGAGGATTGGGCCAAAAGAAATCTAATGAGGTTCAATAAGGATAAATGCAGGGTCCTGCACTTAGGATGGAAGAATCCAATGCACCGCTACAGACTAGGGACCGAATGGCTCGGCAGCAGTTCTGCGGAAAAGGACCTAGGGGTGACAGTGGACGAGAAGCTGGATATGAGTCAGCAGTGTGCCCTTGTTGCCAAGAAGGCCAATGGCATTTTGGGTTGTATAAGTAGGGGCATAGCGAGCAGATCGAGGGACGTGATCGTTCCCCTCTATTCGACACTGGTGAGGCCTCATCTGGAGTACTGTGTCCAGTTTTGGGCCCCACACTACAGGAAGGATGTGGATAAATTGGAAAGAGTACAACGAAGGGCAACGAAAATGATTAGGGGTCTAGAGCACATGACTTATGAGGAGAGGCTGAGGGAGCTGGGATTGTTTAGTCTGCAGAAGAGAAGAATGAGGGGGGATTTGATAGCTGCTTTCAACTACCTGAAAGGGGGTTTCAAAGAGGATGGCTCTAGACTGTTCTCAATGGTAGCAGATGACAGAACGAGGAGTAATGGTCTCAAGTTGCAATGGGGGAGGTTTAGATTGGATATTAGGAAAAACTTTTTCACTAAGAGGGTGGTGAAACACTGGAATGCGTTACCTAGGGAGGTGGTAGAATCTCCTTCCTTAGAGGTTTTTAAGGTCAGGCTTGACAAAGCCCTAGCTGGGATGATTTAACTGGGACTTGGTCCTGCTTTGAGCAGGGGGTTGGACTAGATGACCTTCTGGGGTCCCTTCCAACCCTGAGATTCTATGATTCTATGATTCTATATGCTAGATGTTAGAAAAGCACTCACATTCTACTTGGACAGGACTAAAGACTTCAGGAAGTCCCCTAAACTATGCCTTTCATTCACGGAAAGATCCAAAGGCTCCGTAATATCAGCTCAAAGACTATCCAAATGAGTCTTGGATTGCATTAATCACTGTTATCAAGAGTGCAGTCTGTTGCCTCTGTTTGGAATCCATACTCGCTCCACTAGGACAATTTTTACCTCGTTCGCATTCCTTAAAGATGTCCCTATCTCGGAAATCTGAAGAGCAGCGATTTGGGCCTCTGCCCACACTTTCACAGAACATTATGTGAACACTAGAGGTTTGGCCTCTGATACCATATTCACCTCCACAGTATTCTCTGTAGTAACAGATTCCACTCCGAAGCCCCAGCCCTCAATGGGGGATACTACTGTGAAGTCACTTACAGTGAAATACCCATAGGTATGCTACTTCAAGAAGAGGAAGTTACTCACCTTGTGCAGTAACAATGGTTCTTTGAGATGTGTGTCTCTATGGATGCTCCAAAACTCACTCTCCTCCCCTCTGTTTCAGAGTTCTGCATAAGGGGCTCTGCAGCAGAGGAGGAACTGAGTGGGGTTCGCCCATGCAGCGTTAGATAGCCTCAAGGCAGACCACGAGGGAGGGAGAACGTGTGGGCTGAACAGACACTGCTACCTAAAATACCTTCTTAGATGTGCAGGGGCGCAGATACACTTACAGCAGAGCATCCCTAGGGACACACATCGGGAAGAACCATCATTACTGCACAAGGTGAATAACTTCCTCTTTTAACTGCAACTGACGTTTTTCCCCCCCAGACAGTTTCTTTATTTCAAGTAATAGCTTGCTTTGTTACAGGGCAGAAGTGCTGTATCTGAACATTGGATTCTTTCTTTTGCTCCCTGCTGTGGTTTTCATGTTGAGTGATGGAGAATTATTCAGATCCTTTCCAACCTAATTCTCAGTGGCAATGGGAATGGAGCAGATGCAGGGTGGGTAATTAATTTGCCAATCCAGTCAAGGGTGGGTGTTTGAGGTAACCTTATTAGGGTTCTGTTTCATCTTGCATTCTAGAGTGGAGATGATTAAGTTCCCATGCCAATCACTGTTTCTGATATTAGTGGGGATGAAGATTGATGTAAAAAAAGAACAAAACAAATCTGAAATTTAAATGGTTTCACCTAATTTTTAACTTATTTTTATAAGTGAAAAACTGTATCTCTATGTATAAGTTAACAGCTCAGAGTATTCATGCTTGTTTTGTTGTAAATTGGGTATTTTTGAAAATAAAGCATTCTTTATCTTTTTTAACTTCATGTTCCACTCATCCACACAAGTATATAACCTTTATAGACATTATTCATTTGTTTTCTAAATGCATTACATTCTTTTCAGAGTAAATACACATTCATGAAGAACTGGCTGTATGGCTGTTGTATAATGTGATAGAATAGGAACAGTGTATTGCATTCATTAGAGAGACAAAGTGAGTGAGTAGTATCGGGGGTAGCCATGTTTGTCTGTATCCACAAAAACAACAAGCATCTGAAGAAGTGGGGTTTTTTTACCCACGAAAGCTTATGTCCAAATACATCTGTTAGTCTTTAAGATGCCTCCGGACTCCTTGTTGTTAAGGTGGGTGAGGTAATAAAAGAGAGAGACAAGCTGATTTTTCAATTGTGTGTAAAGTTGAAAGCTTGTCTCTCTCACCAACAGAAGTTGGTTTAATAAAAGGTATTATCTCACTCACCTAGTCTCTAATATCCTGGGACCAACGCAGCTACAGGCACACTGCATATTGCATTCATTGGCAGATTCTGTGGCTTAGCATGTGATTAGGGAGTTGCTGTGATTAGCTGATGCATCTGAACAATTTTGTTTAAATTGGTGTGTAACAGAGACCAGGAGACTGCAGACAAGTGAGTCAGCACTTCCAGAGAGGGTAAGTTAGGCATCTGATTTCTTTCAGTAGAGAAATCAATGAAGAATATTAAATGAAGGATGTTTTCGCCAACTTTATAATAAGTGCATAGTTATTTTTCTAAAAAACTTATTCGATGAGCTGTGAGATGCAACTGAAAAGAAGTGATTTTAAGCTATTCTTAAATTACAGATTCTTTAAGAGTGCAAATCCTGGTCAGTCTTAATTTTCATAACCAGTGTTTAAATATTCAAGTAAATCATATTTTACTAAGAAAAATATTCTAGCTGAAATATTTTGGTTAGTTGGATGTAATGTTATTAATATGACAGTAAAATACATACCAGTGTAGTAAATTTGCTTTAATTTAAAAATTAAAATATGAAAAAGATCAAAATTGAACAAAATATTTTAAAATGCTATATTTCATTTTCAGTAATACTTTATTGACATGAGAAGCTGGACAGATGTTGCAAAGCACAATGTCAAATAAATCTGGGCTTTTCATGATATACTGTATTTGATTATTTTTGATGTTCCGGTTGAATTAGGTATTGAGGTAAGCAGAATGTTGCTTTTCTTACTGTAAATATTCTTATGGTGTGTGTGTGTTTTTGCATAAATAAAAAAATGTACTGCTGTTTCTGTTAACAGAATCAGTAGAATTGGGCTATCTGCGATCTCTTTTATGCATACATTGCTGTGTTTACAGTGACTTATTGCCTTTTCTCTCTCTCTAAAGCAAGGACTTAGCCTCTTGAGTTACTGGCATGTGTGAATATAATCTCCTCATAAATCATGTGCTCCAGCCCCCTAATAATTTTTGTGCCCTCCACTGGACTTTTTCCAATTTTTCTACATCCTCCTTGTAGTATGGGGCCCAAAACTGGACACAGTACAAATAGAGGGGAATGATCATGTTCCTTGATCTGCTGGCAATGCTCCTACTTATACAGCCCAAAATGCCGTTAGCCTTCTTGGCAACAACGGCACACTGTTGACTGATCTCCACCTTTTCATCCACTGTAACCTGTAGGTCCTTTTCTGCAGAACTGCTGCCTAGCCACTTGGTCCCGAGTCTGTAGCAGTGCATGGGATTCTTCCATACTAAGTGCAGGACTCTGCATTTGTCCTTGTTGAACCTCATCAGGTTTCTTTTGGCCCAATCCTCTAATTTGTCTAAGTCCCTCTGTATCCTATCCCTGCCCTCCAGCGTATCTACCTCTCCTCCCAGTTTAGTGTCATCTGCAAACTTGCTGAGGGTGCAGTCCACGCCATCCTCCAGTTCATTAGCGAAGATATTGAACAAAATTGGCCCCAGGACCAACCCTTGGGGCACTTTGCTTGATACTGGCTGCCAACTAGACATAGAGCCCTTGATCACTACCTGTTGAACCCGATGATCTAGCCAGCTTTCTATCCACCTTACAGTCCATTCATCCAGCCCATACTTCTTTAACTTGCTGGCAAGAATACTGTGGGAGACCGTGTCAAAAGCTTTGCTAAACTCAAGCAACAACATGTCCACTGCTTTCCCCTCATCCACATAGCCAGTTATCTCATCATAGAAGGCAGTTAGGTTCGTCAGGCATGACTCGCCCTTGGTGAATCCATGCTGACTGTTCCTGATCACTTTCCTCTCCTCTAAGTGCTTCAAAATTGATTCCTTGAGGACCTGCTCCATGATTTTTCCAGGGACTGAGGTGAGGTGACTGGCCTATAGTTCCTCCTTTTCCCTTTTTTAAAGATGGGCACTACATTAGCCTTTTTCCAGTCATCTGGGACCTCCCCCGATTGCTATTAGTTTTCAAAAATAATGGCCAATGGCTCTGCAATAACATCCGCCAACTCCTTTAGAACCCTCGGATGCAGCGCATCCAGCCCCATGGACTTGTGCTCATCCATCTTTTCTAAATAGTCCCGAACCACTTCTTTCTCCACCTCCTCTCCATGCTGTGCTGCCCAGTGCAGTAGTCTGGGAGCTGACCTTGTTTGTGAAGACAGAGGCAAAAAAAGCATTGAGTACATTAGCTTTTTCCACATCCTCTGTCACTAGGTTGCCTCCCTCATTCAGTAAGAGGCCCACACTTTCCTTGACCACCTTCTTGTTGCTAACATACCTGTAGAAACCATTCTTGTTACTCTTAACATCCCTTACTAGCTGCAACTCCAAGTATGATTTGGCCTTCCTGATTTCACTCCTGCATGCCTGAGCAATATTTTTATACTCTTCCCTGGTCATTTGTCCAATTTTCCACTTCTTGTAAGCTTCTTTTTTGTGTTTAAGAACAGCAAGGATTTCACTGTAAGTCAAGCTAGTCGCCTGCCATATTTACTATCCTTTCTACATATCAGGATGGTTTGTTCCTGCAACCTCAATAAGGATTCTTTAAAATACACCCAACTCTCCTGGACTGCTTTCCCCCTCATGTTATTCATCCTGCCCATCAGGATGAGTTTCAAGTGACTACAAGTATTAAGGCATTAAAATCTAGGGCAGCTCTTCAGGCGTTGGGCATCTACAAGCCAGGACAAAAAAAGAGGGTTCAGTCCCCAATCCCAGCATAGACTGTGCACATCTCCGTACATGGCTCAATGCCACTATGAGCCACAGAGAAAGAAAGGCAAATTCCCCAAGCGTAAACCATCTGGCCCACAATCTTCGTCATCCCAGCCCTGTACGTCCAAACACCAATTTTGATGAGTGAGTCAAGGCACTGTTAGTAGACTGCTCCCCCCAACTAATTCAGCAGACCATCACTTTACACCCATTTGGTCACCGATTGGCAACATTCCACGGTCCCTGGGAATGCATAACATCAGACTGATGGGTCTTTGAGATCGTTCAAACTGGGTACTCCATTCATTTAACCTCCCTTTCCCATCCCTCTTCAGGGACCCTTCTCATGAGAGTTTACTGCGAGAAGAGGTAGATGGTCTCCTCCAGTTAGGAGCCATAGAACCGGTACCTCAAAATCTACGAGGCAAAGGGATCTACTCTCGTTATTTCCTAATACTCAAAAGGAAGGGAGGTTGGATACCCATACCAGACTTGAGAACTCTCACTAAGTGTATCAATGCTCAAAAGTTCAAGATAGTCACCTTGTCAACAATCATTCCAGTATTGGAACAGGGAGATAAGTGTCCTGAAGGTCAAAGGTTGAAAAACAGTTTTCATATTTCCAATCCTGCCAACTCTCAGACGATTTCTCAGATTCACTCTGGGCAAAGAACACCACCAACAGAGGGGTGATTCCCTTCAGCCTGTCATTGGCCCTGAGAGTATTTTCCAAGGTCCTCTCAGTGGTGGTCAGTCACCTGCGCTCCCAAGGGATCATGATTTATCCATACCTGGATGACTGCCTCCTCAGAGGCCAATCCCTCCAAGAGGCTCATCAAGTCACCAAAGCTGCAATGCATTTGTTTATGGAACTTTGCCTACGGATCCAGAAATCAACCCTCATTCCAGTACAATGGCTGTAATTAATAGGTGCTGACTTTGACTCGTTACAGACTAGACCTCTCTTGCCTCAACACAGGTTCCTCTCCTTGGTCACGGTTTTTTGAGACCGTTCAGAGCAGCCCTCAAATATCAGTTTGACTCAGTCTCCAAATCTCGAGGCATATGGCAGCAAGCACAGCAGTGATACCATGTGCCAAGATTCACATGAGATGTTTTCAAATGTGGTTCAGCTCAGTTTACAGACCAAACAGACACAGACTAGAAAAGCTCTATCACCACCCACCAGGATCAAAAACTCCATAGACTGGTTGAAGGACCAGCCAATGTTTGGAAAGGGATCCTCTTCCTGCAAGCCCCACTGTCATTACTTCTCACCACTGACGCATCATAAATAGGATGGGGCGTGCATCTAAACGGCCTCATGACACAAGGCAAGTAGTCGCCCATGGAGATATCTCTTCACATCAGTCTCCTCGAGCTAAGAGCAGTCAGGAACGCCTCCCCCCATTTCCTCCCGCTGATCAAAGGATCCCATATGACGATCCTAATGGACAACATAGCCTGTCTGTACTACATCAAGCGATGGGGGAGCCAGGTCTCCCTCCCTCTCTGTGGAAGTGATGAGGCTATGGAACTGGTTCATCTCCCATTACATCCTACTGTCCGCAGCTTACCTCCCAGGCACACAAAATTCAATAGTGGACAGTCAGTTGCAAATTTCCACATGACCACAAGTGGGAAATAGACCCAACAATACTTCATGACATATTCAGACGTTGTGGGATGCTGTCCACAGACCTGTTCACCACTCACTTGAACAAGAAATGTTCACGCTACTGCTCCAGGGCAGGGATGGGACAGCATTCCATGGGTGATGCCCTCCTCCCCAGGGATAGGGACCTTCTCTACAGGCCTAGTACCCTTACCTGTCACAGCTTGTGACATGCCTCCAGATCCCTCTCTCAACCATTCCACACTTTCTCTAGCAGAAGAGAGGCTGTATCGTACATCCCAACTTGGTAGTCCTCCACCTCAAGGCATGGCTCCTGCTTGGTTCCAACACCTAGAAAGCTCCTGTTCAAGGAAAGTATGAGAAGTTCTATTACACAGTAGAAAGTCCTTGATATAACATACTTCCCTGCAAAAATGGTCCAGGTTCCAGATTTGGTGCAAGTCCCAACAAATCTCCCCAACATCTGTAACTGTTCCATGTATCCTAGACTATGCATTGACCCTAAATAGGTCAGGACTATCTTTAAGTTCTCTCAGGATCCACCTTGTGGCTATAAAAGCTTTCCACCAACCTGTAGAGGGGTTCTCTGTGCTGTCAGACCCAACTACTAAAAGGTTCCTCAGAGAAATAGTAAATCTCTTCCCACAACCTTGACTTCTTACCTCCATGTGGGACCTAAACCTGGTTCTGAAAGGACTGATTAGGCCTCCCTTCAAACTCATGGACATCTGTTAGTTGAAAACAGCCTTCCTGATAATAATTATCTTGGCTGGGAGAATAAGAAAGATAGTGACTCTGATGGCACATCCCTCCATATATTTTTTCCAGACAAGGTTGCATTCAGGCTGCATCCAAAATTCATCCCAAAGGTAATGTGACAGTTTGGATCACAGAAACCCCTTTGGGACTGCCACCTGATGTGCCTACACTACCTCTGAGCCCGTTTTCCCTGCAAGCTTGGGATTTCAGTACCTTGCCTTGTTTGAGCCAGACATGCTTGCCTGCTGCAAACACAGATCCAAGTCTGAACCACGTCCCCTTACAAGCTGCAGGCTTAACTGAAAACAGCTTAAGAAGTGCTTCTATCTCCAGCATTCAGATACCCAGCTCCAAATAAATCTGTTTTACCCTGTATAAAGCTTATACAGGGTAAACTCATAAATTGTTTGCCCTCTAAAACACTGATAGAGGATGTGCACCACTGTTTATTCGCCCAGGTATTAATACTTGCTCTGAGTTAATTAAGTAAAAAGTGATTTTATTAAATATAAAAGTAGAATTTAAGTGGTTCCAAGTAATAACAGACAGAACAAAATAAATTACCAAGTAAAATAAAATAAAACACACAAGTCTAAGCCTAAGTAGAAAACTGAATACAGATAAAATCTCGGCCTCAGAGATGTTTCAATAAGCTTCTTTTTCAGACTGGACTCTTTTTCCTAATCTGGGCCTAATCCTTTCCCCTGGTACAGTCCTTGTTCCAGCTCAGGTGGTAGCTAGGGGATTTCTTATGGCTGCAGCCTCCTTTGTTCTGTTCCACCCCCTTATATATCTTTTGCACAAGGTGGGAATTGTTTGTCCCTCTCTGGGTTCCCACCCCTCCTCCTAAATGGAAAAGCACCATGTTAAAGATGGATTCCAGTTCAGGTGACATGATCACATGTCACTGTAAGACTTCATTACCCACTTACCAGAACGCAGGTGTACAGGAAGACTTACAAGTAAACAGAGCCATTTACAACCAATTGTCGTGGTTAATGGGAGCCATCAGGATTCCAATCCACCATTAATGGCCCACACTTTGCATAATTACAATAGGACCTCAGAGTTATATTTCATATTTCTAGTTTCAGATACAAGAATGGTACATTCATACAAATAGGATGAATACATGCAGAAGAACATAACCTTTGCACAGATATGTAACATGGCATATCTAGCATAAAACATATTTCAGTTGTCATATTTACATTCATAAGCATATTTCTATAAAGCATTATGGGATGCAACGTCACAGGTAACCTCTCCATTTCACATGAATCTTTTGATTCACCTTCCAATCTTTTACCCAAACCTCACCAGGACAACATGAAGGCTATACTGCATATTTTAGATGTTAGGAGAGCCCTGGCCTTCTGTCTGGACAGGACAAAGGCTTCAGGAAGTCCCTTAGATTCTTCCTCTCCATTGCGGACAGATCCAAGAGCTCAGCAATATCAGCCAAAAGACTCTCCAAGTGGGGTCTTGAATTGCATCAGATAGTGTTACCAAGTTCACAACATGATCCCTCCAGACTCTATTTGTACACACTCCATGAGGTCAATCTCCTCATCCATCGCCTTCTTCAAGAATATCCCTATCTCAGAGATTTGTAGAACAGCGACATGGATGTTAAGCCACACTTTTGCGGAACACTATGCCGTTACTGGATACTCTGCCTCTGATGCCATCTTCAGCTCCACTGTGCTGTCATCTGTTACTGACCTGATTCTGAAGTCCCAGCCCTCAAGAAGGGGTACTGCTAGGGTGCTCCACTACTCAAAGAAGAAATTATTCATCTTGTACAGTAATGACAGTTCTTTGAGATGTGTGTCCCTATGGGTGCTCCACAAACCATCCTCCTCCCCCTCTACTTCGAAGTTCTTGTCAGTGGCTCTGCGATAGAGAAGGAGCTGAGGGGGGTTAGTCTGTGCATGCTGACTAGCCTCGTGGTGCAACACGAGGAGGGAAAGCGTATGTGAAGGCCTAACAGACAATGCTACCAAAGTTCTCTGATCAACAGCGCAGGGACACAAGCACACCTACAATGGAGCACCCATAAGGACACACATCTTGAAAAAACATCGTTAGTGCACAAGGTGAGTAACTTCTTCTTTCTGCACCCTTTCCTTGACAAAAAATGGCCACTTGATAAGTGATGGCCCATCAGCTTTCATGACACCTGGCTAGGTGTCAACTTGTCCTTTGTCTTTGAGAAACAGGTTTACCCACTCCCCAGATTTGTCTGGTAAATTCACTTCAGTCATGATTTAAGCTTATGTTCTTAACTTTACATATAATGTTGTTATATAGATTTTACCATGATATTATTAACAGTTAGTTTTTTCAAATGATACCTTACAAGATGTATTTTATACAAAGATTATTACAGTAGTGTGTAGGGTGTAACTATAGGGGTGTATTCTGTTACAATAGGTCACCCCAATTAAGCAACTTCTGCTACATGTATCTTGGCTTTTTAAGAACTGTATTGTTCTGTGTTTATGTGAAAGAGATTTTCAAAGGCAAAAATGGGAATTAGGTCCCTAACTGTCATTTGTGCCTTTTGAAAATCTCCCCTGTAATATGTTGAATAACTATTTTCTTAAGATTGACATCTTATTTCTTTGTTGCTTCATTCTTTTCAGGTGCTCGTGTTCCATTGAGATGTTAGCAACAGGTGGACATTTCAAACTGATTTACATTAGGCAACAAATGATGCATTTTGCCTCAGCTATCAATAATTAATTCTTATTAATATTTAAGAATGTGCCTGAAGTTTTAGACATCTCGGTAGATACTTTTGTGAAATTCTGCAGGTGTAACAATGCGGCAGAATTTTCTTTTTTTATTAGATTTATCTACTTTCTGAGACTGATTTTTTTGTTTTGTTTTTTAAGGCAAGAAGATAAGACTGTTTTATATATAAAACGTGTTATGTAAAGAAAACATCTGGGATCTGAGGCTCAATAATAGCATAGATTCAATGTGCTATAGGAAGTCTTTAAATTTCAGCAAAAAGATTCCAGAGAATTATGAGAACATAAAAGTTAGAAATGGAAAAGACCAGTTGGATTATTTCTAGGAGGTCAGTGCAAGATTATTCCGCACAATCATTTTCTAGTGTTCAGTCTTGCTTATTTTTAAAAATGGCCTTTCCACCAGCTCTCTAGGGCATTCCAAGACCTAATATTGCTCACTTGCAGAAAGTTTTTCTTAATGCTTGAATAGAAAAGAACACAAAGGAATTCCTATTTGACAGACAGAAGTAATTTTTTGGATGTGATAATTCTGTTTTTTGTTGAGTGATGATATAATTCATTTCTTTTTGTGGAAATGGTGCACTGAAATTGCTAACTGGGGTCCAGTTAATTGAACTACTAAATTTATGTGTCAGAGGGGTAGCCATGTTAGGCTGGATCTCTAAAAGCAGCAGAGTGTCCTGTGGCACCTTATAGACTAACAGACGTATTGGAGCATAAGCTTTCGTGGGTGAATACCCACTTTGTCGGATGCATGTAGTGGAAATTTCCAGAGGCAGGTATAAATATGCAAGCAAGAATCAAGTTAGGGATAACGAGGTTAGTTCAATCAGGGAGGATGGGGCCCTCTTCTAGCAGTTGAGGTGTGAACACCAAGGGAGGAGAAACTGCTTTTGTAGTTGGCTAGCCATTCACTGTCTTTGTTTAATCCTGAGCTGATGGTGTAAAATTTACACATGAACTGAAGCTCAGCAGTTTCTCTTTGAAGTCTGGTCCTGAAGTTTTTTGGCTGCAGGATGGCTACCTTTAAATCTGCTATTGTGTGTCCAGGGAGGTTGAAGTGTTCTCCTACAGGTTTTTGTATATTGCCATTCCTAATATCTGATTTGTGTCCATTTATCATTTTACGTAGGGACTGTCCAGTTTGGCCGATGTACATAGCAGAGGGGCACTGCTGGCACATGATGCCGTATGTTACATTGGTGGAAGTACCGATGATCTTGTGGCTGATCTGGTTAGGTCCTGTAATGGTGTCACTGGTATAGATACATGGGCAGAGTTGGCGTCGAGGTTTGTTGCATGGATTGGTTCCTGAGTTAGAGTTACTATGGTGCGGTGTGTAGTTGCTGGTGAGAATATGCTTCAGGTTGGTGGGTTGTCTGTGGGCGAGGAATGGCCTGCCTCCCAAGGCCTGTGAAAGTGAGGGATCATTGTTCAAGATGAGTTGTAGATCACTGATGATGCATTGGAGAGGTTTTAGCTGAGGACTGTATGTGATGGCCAGTGGAGTTCTGTTGGTTTCTTTTTTGGGCTTGTCTTGCAGCAGGAGGCTTTTGGGTACACGTCTGGCTCTGTTAATCTGTTTCCTTATTTCCTCATGTGGGTATTGTAGTTTTGAGACTGCTTGGTGAAGATCTTGTAGGTGTTGGTCTCTGTCTCAGGGGTTGGAGCAAATGCGGTTGTACCTCAGCGCTTGGTTGTAGACAGTGGATCGTGTGGTGTGTCAGGGATGGAAGCTGGAGGCATGAAGGTAGGCATAGCAGTCGGTGGGTTTTCGATATAGGGTGGTGTTAACGTGACGGTCACTTATTTACACCCTAACCCTAAGACCATGGACAGTCCGCCAACCTGAGGCATATTCTCACCAGCAACTACACACCGCACCATAGTAACTCTAACTCAGGAACCAATCCATGCAACAAACCTGAATGCCAACTCTGTCCATCTATCTATACCAGTGACACCATTACAGGACCTAACCAGATCAGCCACATCATCATCGGTTCATTCACCTGCACTTCCACCAATGTAACATGATAAAGACGACCCAGGAGCAGACCTTCTTGATGTTTAAGAGGAAGGGCATTAATAGTATCTAAGCTAATGCCAGATAGCACTTGGGAGTTCAAAAAGAGACTCTTAACGATCCGAAGAGGAGTAGATTCTATCTGCATGGAGTCCAGGGGTAAGTGAGATGTGAAAGGAGGGAGAGAGAAGGAAGCATGAGAGGTTAGATGCTGATTTGAGCCTAGAACCTTAGTTAAGCGAGTTAAGGGAGGACAGGGCTGGACTTTTAGTTTGAGAGATTTTCAAAAATGAATTTTTTGTATTACGCTCATTCTGTCTGCCCAGTGAGGTTCCATTAGGTAGAATTGTGAAGCTTTGTGATACACTTTTAATGTAATCTTTTTTCAGGATTGTGAATACATTTATTTTTAGCTTGAGACTGTTTTGGGGGATAAATTAATTGTGGTGCATTCTCAAAGGAAGACAGCATAATCAAAGGAAAATGTACATTGATGACCAGGAAAATTATATTAATGGTGAGATCTTTTAGAGTCTGGAAAAAACTATTAGTTACAATAATTCTGTTTGCCATAGTTCCTTCTCCTCCCTTTGTAGTCAAAGAGACAAAGCACCATGACTATCAGGAACCTACGTATCAGGAACCAAGGAAACAAAAATTGTGCTAATTGTGCTGTGTATGTAAGGCACCAGACCATCTACTTCCCTCAAGTCAGAGACATCCAAAGCATGAATTTATCTGAGATAAATGAAATATAGCTGGGGGAGAGAATTCAGGGAAAAGATGGGTGGGAAGAGAGACAGCAACCTGATTTCCCCTTATTTTATGTCCATCTTTTCCAACTCTATTCACAGAGATACTATAGAACAGGGGTAGTCAATAGGCAAACCTCAGGCCAAATCCAGACTGCCTGATGCTTTTGAACCGACTGTGAAATTTTTTTATTTACTACTACTTATTATTTATTATTAAGGATACAATTTTGTCATGGAGGTCATGGATTCCATGACTTTAACAGACCTACATGACTTCTTCGGCTTCAGCCCTGGCCATTGAAGCAGCAGCTGGTGGCCGGAGCAGCGGCCAGCAGTCAGCTCTCGGCAGCAGGACGGAGACTGTTAGCCTGCCCCCGGGTATTTTTAATAAAAATTAGAGACAGGTCATGGGCTTCCATTAATTTATTATTATTATTACTGTTTTTGTATTATTTTCTCTGGAGTCTGGACATTAGTTATACCTTGACCAAGAAATTTGGACCGTGACAAACCATAATTAATTACCCAGGTGTAGAAAAAGCAGTGGATGTAACAAACAATACACTGAAGGGGCAGGCTTTTTTTTTACTGAGTCACCTGCAATAATTTGAGTGAAGGAACTTCTCGTAGAAGTAGAATCCAGCTGTTAATATATGGAGATGACTGTCTTGCTGCCTTATGCCCATAAACTGTCAATAAAGTGGATACATCTCTGTAGAAGTGACATTGGACAAACTCCAAGGTTTGGCATCCAACTTCATTGTACACCAAAATGCATTCTCTTTCATCTTACAGTGGAAGGTTTAGTGGTGATGTGAGCAAATGCTTTTCCCAACCTCCTGTAGAAATACAGTCCACAAGACTGCAGAGTCTGAACTCATCCTCTTCCATTTGGCTTCATTTACATAGAAATAAAATAACACAAATTTCAGTTCAAACATTGTCACCGGACTTGGTTGGTCATAGGACCATTCCTCCATCGGGACTGTTCAGCCCCAGAGCACCAGTGCCTCTCATATATTCAGGTGGGGTGACAAGTGAACATGTTTAACCCTTTCCCAGCAGGATTAACTACTCTTTTTTCTCTTTCTTAATTTCTAATCCATAACAGTGTCTCTCTCTCTCTCTCTCTCTCTCTCTCCTCGACCTCCCCACCTTTATGCACTACTTGATTAACACACGAAAAGATTTCTAGTAGACGAGAGGCAAAATCACTGTCTTACAAGAGCCAGGGACTTTCCTTTATTATACAGTAGCTACAATGGGATCCTGATCTAGGTTTTAGGATCTTCTAGGCATGACTGTAATAGAAATAGAAATAATAATAATAACGGTCCAGATAATATTGTGAAGTTCCAGGAGACATAACAGTTTTATCAATAATGCAGATACATTTTCATTAACATAATATTTTATTTAACAGGCTCTGCTTTAGATCTACATTTTAGTGATATAAGTGTCGCATCCTTAGATAAAGAATTAGAAGATCAAGAAAACAGTGACCTTGGATTAACAAGTAAGAACTCAGTTTACGAAAGTTATCCATTTTCATGTATTTATTTAAAGTATTTTTCTTCCCTATCAGACTCTTCAGAAGATTTATCATACAGCTGAGACTCACATAGCAACTAAAAATGTTGTCGACAGCCATACTGTAAACTTTGGCCTTGATCTGGCAATTGACTCTGCCTGCGTGGATCCAATTTCAGATTCGGAAACTTTGACTATTATTCTACAATTCTATTTAGTGGAAAAAATGTGAACAAGACTTCTTTAAGGAAAACTCTTTTTCCAACTCAGTCCCAAGTTCAGTATCTTTCTTAGGAAAATCAAGATCTTGGCTCCCTTATATTGTAAACTTCCTGTTTGTATTATATGTGCAAGGATTATAAGTTATATTGAGATTCATCAGAGACAGTGTTTAAAGTAAGCAGGACCTGAACATCTTGATTTTAAAAAAAGTTGATTCTGTTTTTCCTTAATGAGTGACTAAAAGGAAATAATGCAAAGAATAATCATATTTGAAAGAAGGAACGACCAGTTAATTTGAAGGTCTGACTGGCTTTGTTTTACAGAGCTCACTCCCGGCTACCTACATTTTCCTCTACTTTATTTGCTTTCCTGCTTAGAACTGAGAGAGAATACTTCATCCAGTTGGCCTGTTCTGAGAAAGGAGAGGAAGAGAGAACACAGAGGAAGAGCAGTATTGGGGTAGAGAACATGGGAGGAAGGATGAAAGGGAGAAAAACATCAAGGAAGAAACAGTTTAAAAATGCCACCCTTTCTAGATGAAAGCAGAAAAGGAAGGAGAAAAAGAATGGAAAAATAGGAAGTTAAAACTGAGCCATTGTAGTTTTATGAAATATTTAATTTGACATGCATTTCGAAGTGACAACTGTTAAGAAAATAAGGGTATGTTTTCATAACATCCCCATGGAGCAGTGGAAAACTAAAGCAACATTAAAATAAATTATTAGTGCATTGATAACCTGGTCCATGCTGGCTGTTTCCTTAAAGCACATACGTTCTGTTGACATTTACCCCAAGCCTTTCTCAAATTTTTGGTGGTGCCAATACTGAGTTACCAGGGGGATGGGAACATGGAGAGGATCTCTCCTGACCATACTGTGACAGGATCCCCCTGGGGTGCAGCCTGGGACTGTGGGACTGCTGTGCCCCCTTAACTCTCTCCAGCCTGGGCTGTCTCTCTGAATGCCTTGCTAGTGACCAGCAGCAACTCCGCCAGGGGCTGTGATCTCTCAGCACAACAGCATGTGGAGCCCCACACACCCAGCTAGATTGCATGAATGCTCCCAGAGCCATTCATGAGTCACACAGAGAAAGGCACCAGAGCCAAATCCCCCCAGCTCCCAGCACTGTACCTCAGGAATATACTATCTTGCCCTGCTCAAGATGGGCAGTGCAGATTTATTAATTGGTTCACCACTTCAGCAATGGAAAGTGGTTATACACCAGCCTTTGCAAAACCTGAGATTTGCCACACACTTCATACAAAAGATAAACAGTTAAACAAATGTATTGACTATAAAAGATAGATTTTAAGTGATAGGCAAAAAGTCAGAGTTGGTTATCAAAAGAAATAAAATATAAGCATGCAGTCTAAACTCTCAATCCTGTTAGACTGGGCAACATCTAGATTAAGCAGTTGCTCACCCCATTGGATATTGCAGTCCTTAATATACAGGTTTGTTCCTTAAACCTGGGCCAATCTCCTCTGTTAGAGTCTTGGCTTCTTCTCAGTGTCTTAGTTGCTTGCAATGTAAGTGTGGGAAGGAGAAAAGGCCTAGTATGTGTCCACTCTGTTTTATACCCTCAGTCCATGTGCTTGGAAAACACAAGTCCAAGCATGTCTGGGTGGGCCTTGCTGAATCTCTAGGCAAGGCTGAGCAATTTGCCTGGTGTGGCCTCATGCAATTGAGTCATTGCATCATAGCTCCCTTGCTGGACAGTGGTTGTTGATGGGTTGATTGATACACCATCCCGGTGTTGGCTGCTTTCTTTGCTGTTGCCTCTGGGGAGCTAATGTCTAGCTGATTCCCCAACTTGCAGCATGTTTTAGTGACCACCATACAACACAATTCTCAACTTGATAGGAATTAATGATATACACATGCATAGAGAAATGACTTTCAGCAGATCATGCCCTTTCCCCTGATACCTTACAAGACATGCTTTATATGTAAGATCATGATTATATAAAAATGAGGAATATGGAGGTTCCAGAACACTCCCCCAAGGTAATGATTGTCACATATACAG